>NC_053160.1:33162307-33533140 GCF_016835505.1 Polypterus senegalus | reverse complement strand
GTAAAGCCCTTGAGCTCAATTGTGGATTAGACACATGAATAGGCAGAACATTCTAAGCAACCAGAATGAAACCAGCACGTCTAACAAATATGCTAAAAGCACCTACTGTACAAATACCTTCAATCAATTTTCCAAAATTATGGAACTGCTTACAATTAAGATCTACAGATCTGATTGTTTTTGAGGTGAAGTCAATAAGATTGGAACAATACAGTACAATACAGTAAATTCTTTCTTAATGGGAGTCGCTTTGCTCATATGCCAGCTGGCTGACCTTTTCCATGCAGATATCTAGGGTGATTATCAGCTATTACATGCCTTCATTTTCCTTTGTTTGTATAGGCCAGACTGCTATGTTTTGGGAAATTAAGGGGCTCCCATGCTTATACTTGTGTACAATTTAGTGAGCTGGAAAGATGCAAATCAATGCATCTCCCCATGGACTGTAATGAAATGGCTTTATGTATTTAACCTTTGTAAGTAAAATTGTTAGTGTTTCTTAGCTGATTTAAAAAAATCAAAACTTATGTATTATGGGTCAGCAGGTTAAAAAGCTGAAGGTTACATTTTCAAGATCAGTAAACCGGTCATTGAAAACAGAATCATTTCCATAAGCTTGCCTGGCATTTCTCAAGCATTATTTGCAGATTACATTTCAGATTAACTCTTTCCACACAGGTACACTTTGGCATACTACTAATTATTATCTTTTGTGTTAATCTAATATAACAAAACATTTATAATGAAATATTCAGAATAATAAAAGAAAAATGTGTGATAAGCAAAACTTTTATTCACTGATCAAGTGTCAGTTCATAGGTCAGTTAATCTCCTTAGTCTCACTTAACAGGGGTCTCCACTTCTTCAGATTCTCCATGACCACAGCCCACATGTCTCAAAACTTACTAAGGTACTCCATCAAAATAGGCTATGGTAAATATGTAGAATCCAGATCCAAAGGAGGAGATTTATATTAAGAAAAGCACTCAAAATAGAGTGCCATCATTATTGGAGAATAGTAAAGTATATTACAAGTGAATTCTGCTACAGGTAGCATATATAACCAATCATTCTGAAAAGCATCAACTGTGCAATGAAGGAATTTCTCAAAATGTCCAGTAACTCTTTGTCAGTTGACTCTTTTGTAATATGTGAAAGTAAAATTCAGTGTACATTCAAACTTGACACAGAAAAAACTCTAAAACATGGAAACATACCAGTATCCAAAATAACTGTAAATGGAAAATCAAGAAGATGAAAATACTTGAAATTAAAATATCTGCCAATTCCCTTTTATGGGGAATAATGTGAGTACATTTAGACAAGTTGTCAATGACATCCACAATGATAGTGTATTAGTGGTAGGAAGGCAAGTATGCAAAAAAAAAAAAATTGTTAATGGATTTCTATGGCCCTTAAGGACACGATTATAAAAAGTTTATTGGAAGAATAAGCACAGATCTAGTGCAAATGTCACAGACCAAAAACACAGTTTTGGATGTTATAAGACATATTCTGACACCAAAAAAACATCTAACATTTCTTTGGTCTAAGAAATATTAGGATGTCCAAACAGATTCAGTTGATATCACCACCACAATACTTTTCCCAAAATTCCAGAGGCCCAAAACGTTTATTAGACAGACACTTACTTCCAATAGATTGCTAAGGAGGAACATTGTTGATCATATTGAGTAAATCATCAGGATGTTGTGATTACTGCAACTATCAAAAACATTCTAGAGACAGAATATGTTAAGGAAGGTTCAGAGGTTCATCCTGTTTGAACATATGAGATGATGCATCTGCACTACCATTTTTACTCTGAAGTTTGTGGGAAACAAAACTGAACCTATTTTAACAATGTCCATCTTGCCTGTCCAGAGTTTAACTTTTTAGCAGTCTTCGAGTTAAATTTTAATGATTATTAACGATCAAAAATGGAAACTTGGTCAAAATATATAAAACTGAACCAGTGTTTCCTTGGTCTGAAACCCAAAAACAGGATTTACCCCAAGCAGCCTGACCCCAAACTCTACTGGCAGGCTTCAAAAAAAAAAAAAGGGGGACAGGTGTTTAATTGTTCAAAATACTTTTCAAATATTCCAAAATTCCTCTCAAGGGAAAAGTAAACCATCAAATAGTTGGCCTAAGAAAAATAACAAAGAATCTTTAAAATGTATTTAAATTTAATTTAAAAAGCAACATTAGCACATATGTAAAAAAAGAGGCCTAAAGGGTTTGTGTAAGAAGCCAACCCGCAACAATACATCCTAATACATAATCCAACAATCATAAACCAAAGATAGAAGCAAAAATTCAAAAGCCAAAAAACTATAAAACATATGATAAAGTACTCAATAAACATATAATCTCACTGAAGGACCGTCTCCATTATATAAGTTGAGGGTGGTCTTTCAGCTATGACATCACGGTGGCCCTACCTCTACCCACAAAACACAAAGACTCAAATGCAGAAACATATGTACTGTATATCCTAAATAATAAATAAACAGAGTAATATTAATGAAATGACTCAACAAAGGCACAGGAGAAATAATACATCAGAAAAATAAAGAAGGCAAAAAAAATTGAAAACAAACATAAGCTAGGGAACACACCATAGCTGTAACATAACTTCCTCAAGCCAATGCTGCGCCTCTTCCACAGCCAATTTTATTGCAAGCAATTCATGATTACCTACATCATAATTCTGTTTGGTGGGAATTCATCTTTTTGAAAAGAAAGCCAGGTATGCATTTGTCCTGTGTCTATAAATTTTTGTGATAGTATTGCTGCATCTCCACCACTGGGGGCATCTACTTTCATTATGAGCTGAAGAGAAGTTTCTGGAAGACAGAGAAAAAGAGCTTGAATAAAATGATATTTAAGATGTTCAAAAGCTTGTTGAGTCTCAAAAGTCCCACATAACTTTCCTGTTAGATTTTTCTGTAAAAGCATAGATAAGCCCAGTTAATGAACTAAAATACTATACAGTATATATGACAAGATAAGACGTCATGCAAAATGACGCCTTTTATTGGCTAACTAAAAAGATTACAATTTGCAAGCAACTCAGGCCCCTTCTTCAGGCAAGATGTGCAAATTTAAACAGATCTACTACCATTACTACTATTACTACTACATCTACTCTAAATCAACAATGCTGGACTTATAGTGAATATAAATGTTAATTTTTATCTGACCCTCACAGACCCCCCTGAAACCAATCCATGGACTTCCCCTATGGACCTCATGTTTACAACCCCTGCTCTAAACCTATAAGTGGCCTTGGGTTACAAGAAAATAAATTGTGGAATTAAGTCTTTCGTAATGTAGTCTGTTTCTTATTGCTTGTCTTGTGTGTCCTAACAATCAGGCTTATTTGTTTAATATAACACCTAAAAATTGTTAATGGATTTCTATGGCCCTTAAGGACACGATTATAAAAAGTTTATTGGAAGAATAAGCACAGATCTAGTGCAAATGTCACAGACCAAAAACACAGTTTTGGATGTTATAAGACATATTCTGACACCAAAAAAACATCTAACATTTCTTTGGTCTAAGAAATATTAGGATGTCCAAACAGATTCAGTTGATATCACCACCACAATACTTTTCCCAAAATTCCAGAGGCCCAAAACGTTTATTAGACAGACCCTTACTTCCAATAGATTGCTAAGGAGGAACATTGTTGATCATATTGAGTAAATCATCAGGATGTTGTGATTACTGCAACTATCAAAAACATTCTAGAGACAGAATATGTTAAGGAAGGTTCAGAGGTTCATCCTGTTTGAACATATGAGATGATGCATCTGCACTACCATTTTTACTCTGAAGTTTGTGGGAAACAAAACTGAACCTATTTTAACAATGTCCATCTTGCCTGTCCAGAGTTTAACTTTTTAGCAGTCTTTGAGTTAAATTTTAATGATTATTAACGATCAAAAATGGAAACTTGGTCAAAATATATAAAACTGAACCAGTGTTTCCTTGGTCTGAAACCCAAAAACAGGATTTACCCCAAGCAGCCTGACCCCAAACTCTACTGGCAGGCTTCAAAAAAAAAACAACAAAAGGGGGACAGGTGTTTAATTGTTCAAAATACTTTTCAAATATTCCAAAATTCCTCTCAAGAGAAAAGTAAACCATCAAATAGTTTGCAAGCTTCTGAGGCAACTCAGGCCCCTTCTTCAGGCAAGATGGGTCCTGAGCTGCCTTGAAAGCTTGCAAATTGTTAGCCAATAAAAGGTGTCATTTTGCTTGACTTCTCACATATTACAAGACAATAATAACTGAAGAATCCAATAAAGCACCAAACCTGTTTTACAATCTTTGAAGGATTACAATCCAGAATTGCAGTTACTTTAGGGTTGTCCCTACTTACTCTCTGATATTTCATATCCTAAGAAACTGATGTCTTGTGAAATTGTCAATTTTTCTAATAAATAACTTTTTTAAGAAGTCTAACTTTTCAAATGTGTTTTATGTTATTTAATAAGTAGTTCCGAATGATGAACGATAATTTGCTAAAGCGTGTTTCGCAGTGAATTTGCCGTATTCACAAGTGGCCTTCTTCAGTGAATTGTTCCCGTGAAATTTCACCATGCAGCTTACTGAGGCCAGTATGCCATCTCAGAGCTGTAGCAGCCAATGTTGGATAAGGATGTCAGTACCTGCCTGATTTATTGTCTTGCGCACGCATGCCTATTGTAAGTATATTCTATCTTACACTTTATGGCACTGTTCAACTTGCTTTGCTCATGTGTCAATAATTTACAGGCATTCACAAATACCTTGATGTGGTGACCTCATTGGTACTCCAGCTGGATTTGCACCTTGCGTGTGTTTTTATGAAAAAAAAACAAAAAACAAATTTAAGGGGGCACTTTAGCTGACCATAATAATATTATTATGAAAATACTTTGCTGTACTGCACAGATTCATTGTAAATTGTGTCTTTACTGTTGGATTAAGCATGTTATGTTCTTCACAACGTAGCATAGATTGAGTAGTGACATGGACAGTCCCCTCACATATATAACACTGATACTTCATCACAGGCTCTGTGAGTGCTAGTTAGTTGGAGTAAAAGATGGTTGGGAGATGCAGAAAGAGATAAAGGACTTGTTGTATTGTGGATTATAGAATTTTATCGTATAGATGTATAGTTGTGCTGTGGTTAACACTACTGCCCTACAGCTCATATTACATTTTAGGCCTCAATAATTGGTCCAGCATAGTTGTTAGATGCTCCCCTAGAACTTTGTACCATTGTAATCCACTCCAAACTAGTTCAGTTTCTCCTTCCTTATTAACTTCAATGCACTTTGCTGAGTTTGCCAAAATTCCTTTTTTGTATTTTTGACAAAGTTGAGGCAAAGTAATTTCAGCAGGGTTCACTCATCACTATTAATGAATTAGAAAAGATGAGCCACTGTTGCTTGAATCATCCTGCTGTTATTTTAATATAGCCAATATGGACCACCCAGGCTCACAAGCAGCCTTGCTGTGATCAGTTATTCATTAATATAGTATAGTATAGTAATTGAAACTCAAATTCAGTCTTTTCCTGTTTCAGTCTTGAAGGAGCAGATGTACTAGAATGCATTACCAGATTTTGTATATAATTTGATGCTGCTAGGTTATGACAAATGTCTTCTAAGATTTTTCAGGTAAGAAAGTCAGAAGTTTGAAGGCAAGATAGCCACATGGTGCCAGAGAGAGGTGAAATGCTGATTCGCATATGCAAGAAAGAATTTTACACTACTCAGTATGTGTGAAATGATGATAATGACTATATAAACCAGTGATCCTTAACCTTTTTTGAGTCTTAGAGCCCTTTAAGAATCTGATGAAAGCTACGGACCCCCTTCCCGAGAAATATTCACATAAACACAACTTTCCATGCAATGAATATAATGTACTTTATTTATCAAGATTTGATTGTCTCATACAGATGTGACATACACAAAGTATTATTAAACTTTAAAGTAAACAGTCTGAAAAAAACACTCATTTTATGCAAAAAGTAATGGCCACTCATTATAATTATGAAATACAATCCTCTTGTGCAAATTTAAACAGATCTAGTACTATTACTACTATTACTACTACATCTACTCTAAATCAACAATACTGGACTTTATAGTGAATATAAATGTTAATTTTTATCTGACCCTCACAGACCCCCTGAAACCAATCCATGGACCTCCCCTATGGACCTCATGTTTACAACCCCTGCTCTAAACCTATAAGTGGCCTTGGGTTACAAGAAAATAAATTGTGGAATTAAGTCTTTCGTAATGTAGTCTGTTTCTTATTGCTTGTCTTGTGTGTCCTAACAAAGGCTTATTTGTTTAATATAACACCTAATTTTAAGCATGAAATGTTTTTTCTTGTATATGCTGAATACTTTTATATGTGTACAGTAATATATTAATATAAGGTATTTTTTATATTGTTAAATATATCAAAAACTGAAACAAATCATTTTTAAAAACCATTTAAAGTAAAATTTATGCGCAACATGTTCATTAAAGATTACTGAATTGTATTCTTAACCATTACATACTGTATATGCTATGCATGTTGTAGGAGTTTACATTTATATTCATCCTCTTTAATAAAACCCCTGTGTGCGTCCAGGTGTCCGTGTGTGTGTCTTCTGGTGAAGTGCGCATGCACGGGGATGCACGTGTTCAGTCTTTCCCTCTGCAGAGAGAGAGAGAGAGACACACACACACAGGCACCTGCGTGAGAGAGACACACACACAGGCGTGCGAGAGAGAGAAACACACACACACAGGCACACGAGAGAGCGAGAGACACACAGGCGCGTGAGAGAAAGACACACACACAGGCGCGTGAGAGAAAGACACACACACAGGCGTGCGAGAGAGAGAAACACACACACACAGGCACACGAGAGAGCGAGAGACACACAGGCGCGTGAGAGAAAGACACACACACAGGCGTGAGAGAGACACACACACACACAGGCGTGTACGTGCATTGTTGCAATGTTACTTTTCTTGGTTGTTTATTAAATTACGGATTTTTCAAATGTTCATTTTTTTTCCCTGTGCTTAAAACTAATTAAAAAAAGTGTTTTTAGCGAGCGGTTCGTAGTGCTACAGCACGAACTATTGCAGTGTTAGTTTTCTCTGTTGTTCAAGGTTTTCTCAGTGTTATTCAATGTTTTTACATTTAGTTCACTATTACGCTGTGCATTCTATGGTATGATTAACTATATTTGTGCTTAAAAACTTACAAAATATATATTTACTTACAGTTCATACGGTCTGGAACAGATTAATTGTATTTACATACAATCCTATGGGGGAAATTACTTCGGTTCACGACCAAATCGAGTTTTGACCAGGGTTTTGGAACGATTTATGGTTGTGAATCGAGGTTCCACTGTATTATTGTCAGAGAAAATTACAGGCATTTTACAGAAATACAAACCAGTATTACTGCGAAAGAAAATTAAAGGCACACAATACAGGGACACATATTACAGCCACATACAAGGTCCCTTGTCATTTAATATAGACTGTTCATACTAATGTTTATGCACTACTGTTCTAGCGCCCGTTATTGTAACAGGCTTAATGTCTAGTTTAAATAATAATCACACGATACACTAAAATACATTTTATATTGGAGTTATTCATGGTAATACCTTAGTACATTACAACTAAAAAAAGTAAAAATCATAAAAGAAAATATTAAATTCTCTTTGGCACTGGACCTAAAGGTATGATGAATCAGGTCTTCTATCCTCTTTAAAAACTTAAGATTCAATCAAAAAAAATTCAACAATATCTTTAAAAATGGCAATGAATTTTGATTGCATCAGCTTCTGGTTATGTGAATTCCAACTTATGTAATTAAAGAAACCAGAAAAACAGTTTAACTGTAGCATTATCTTGGAGTTTCATAATTTTCTTTTTTGACATTTTTCCTGCTGGTCAGTAATGTATTTTTCTATTCTATCATGAAATCCATTTGCGACAAAATGAAAGTGTCTACAAAGAGAAACAAAATTATTGGGTCATTTTTATACACACCTCTGCAGTGCTTTCCAGTTACATGCAATACTGCTCTTTAATGCTTTCGGTCAAATCTGAGTGAATTAGTCAGCATAATTTTACTCCTCGCTAATCTGTCCAACAAATGGAGAACAAAACCAAATTTACCATAATTTCAGTTGCATGTCAGTCTTGATTTAGCTTATAGCTCAAAATTTAATATTCAGGGCTCTCCAAGTTGGAATATCTATTTGAAGCAGACACCTTGGGAAAGTTAGAATTTACCTCACAAGGTCTTTGTGATGAAAAAATGTTGATTTCCTCAGGATGTGACCCAGAAACCTGAAGGTGAAGGGTCATAAAGAAACACAGTGATTTTGCAGCCCTGCTTAATTCATTAGTAGTAAGACAGTTTCCCATGAACTATATTGGTGGTAGTGACTCACCAAAAAAATGTCATCTATGAGGTGCATAATGGCCAGAGATCACATTCTATAAAGTAATACTGGACTCGCATCATCGTAGGTTTGACTCAGTGATTTACATTATGTTTGCTTTTCTAATAAATCGTTACAAGTATTTAGGCTTAAATAGATGATGATTTCATTTCAGGCAAAAGACTGGGAAAGTAGATGTCTTTAAAAACATTACAAAGCACTTAATTTATTTAATTGTCCTTTTTTCATATTTCATAGCGTGACTCACTCCAGTTTCCTGACTGAAACCCAGAAAATGAGTTTCCTGTCACAGAGCGCAAGAGACTGTAACACGGTCTGTTCCAACTGTGCTTTAAGACGGACAGAGGGTTTTTAAGTAATCAACAGAACTGGGGACACCTGTGCAAATTGTTTGCTTTAACCTGCAAATCTTAACTTACCTTAATTGCAGCACAATATCTGCACTGAAAAAAAGGAAATGGCAGGTTGTTAAATTTACAAAAAAGTATTTACTTTATATTACATGTATTGTTTATGTTCCACTTTCGAACATAACTTGATCATATTTAATTTATTCAATCATGTGGGATGTACAATATACTAATTTCAGTCATTTAAGTAGAAGTCAAAATGGTTATATTTAGCCCTCACTGGAAATTAATACGCACCAAGCGGATTCATCATCAGCGGAGGTTGGATAACTTGGCAGTAAAGTCATGTGACTTTCAAAGAAACAACAGGTTGTGGGAATGAGTTATTGTTGCTGGTTAAGGGCAAAAGGTTAGTGAAATAATAGTTAAAAAAAGAAGAAAAAAAAACACACACACAAGAAATATTCAGATATTCATTTAAAACAATCACACAGGCTAACGTTACTCTGTTTTGCGTTTTTCCTTGTATTCTCTTTTAATGTTTTATCAAACTATAATCACTAACTACAGTCACAAGTCAGTAAATGTACTATTAAGTTGTCTAGATTTACTCGCTCAGTACAGGTGCGTTTACTTACTTAAAAAAAAAACGTAAAAAAGTTCTGATTTTCGTTACGGGTCAACTACATTCAGCATTGCTGGTCATAAATATGATAATATTGCTCAACCAGATAAATACTATTAATACAGACAAATGAATAATACACCCAAATACAATGCAATGCAATGGCCGAATTTGCTCGTTTGAAAATAAAAAATAAAAAAAATTATTATGTGAAAGAAGGTGCCAAGCACCATTTTTTGCACTTTATATTTTACTAATATTTAACATTTATTCTATAATAGTTATATATAGTTATATATATATATATATATAACACGGCTCCATCAGACCCCCGTGACCCTGTAATTAGTAATTACAGCGGGTTGAATAATGGATGGATGGATGGATATAACACTCTATCCAAGGTGCATTTTGTGTTCATATTTAGTTATACATTGGCAATGGCATTCTGGCACAGCCAAAGAAGCAGTGTTCTTGTACAACTTTTGTATATTTCAGCATTTCAGAATAATAATCTTTTTTATTTTTGTTGGTTTGTATTGTTTTTACCAAATAATACTAGTTTTTGTATAAGCAAACCTGTTTATTTCTTATTAATAACTTTGAACATGAACTATAAAATGATACTGGAGCAAGTATACTTGACAACTTAAACAGGTTATAGCTAAGTAACTTGGTGAGGTGCATTTTTTAAGTTTAAGTTTATAAAACAATTGATAAAATATTATGTTTTATTAACGTGTTCATTTAACATATAATGAGAGAGAATGAAAAAGTTTCATTCATTTTATATAAAAATATGTTGTTTCAGCATATATTAATTTACAGTGCATCTGGAAAGTATTCACATCGCATCACTTTTTTCACATTTTGTTATGTTACAGCCTTATTCCAAAATGGACTAAATTCATTTGTTTCCTCAGAATTCTACACACAACACCCCATAATGACAACATGAAAAAGTTTACTTGAGGTTTTTGAAAATTTATTAAAAATAAAAAAACCAGAAATCACATGTACATAAGTATTCACAGCCTTTGCTCAATACTTTGTTGATGCACCTTTGGCAGCAATTACAGCCTCAAGTCTTTTTGAATATGATGCCACAAGCTTGGCACACCTATCCTTGGCCAGTTTCGCCCATTCCTCTTTGCAGCATTTCTCAAGCTCCATCAGGTTGGATGTGAAGCGTCGGTGCACAGCCATTTTAAGATCTCTCCAGAGATGTTCAATCAGATTCAAGTCTGGGCTCTGGCTGGGCCACTCAAGGACATTCACAGAGTTGTCCTGAAGCCACTCCTTTGATATCTTGACTGTGTGCTTAGGGTCGTTGTCCTGCTGAAAGATGAACCGTCGCCTCAGTCTGAGGTCAAGAGTGCTCTGGAGCAGGTTTTCATCCAGGATGTCTCTGTACATTGCTGCAGTCATCTTTCCATTTATCCTGAATAGTCTCCCAGTTCCTGCCGCTGAGAAACATCCCCACAGCATGATGCTGCAACCACCATGCTTCACTGTAGGGATGGTATTGGCCTGGTGATGAGCAATGCCTGGTTTCCTCCAAATGTGACGCCTGGCATTCAAACCAAAGAGTTCAATCTTTGTCTCATCAGACCAGAGAATTTTGTTTCTCATGGTCTGAGAGTCCTTCAGGTGCCTTTTGGCAAACTCCAGGCGGGCTGCCATGTGCCTTTTACTAAGGAGTGGCTTCCGTCTGGCCACTCTACCATACAGGCCTGAATGGTGGATTGCTGCAGAGATGGTTGTCCTTCTGGAAGGTTCTCCTCTCTTCACAGAGGACCTTTGGAGCTCTGACAGAGTGACCATCGGGTTCTTTGTCACCTCCCTGAGTAAGGCCCTTCTCCCCCGATCGCTCAGTTTAGATGGCCGGCCAGCTCTAGAAGAGTCCTGGAGGTTTCAAACTTCTTCTACTTACGGATGATGGAGGCTATTCTGCTCATTGGTACCTTCAAAGCAGCAGAAATTTTTCTGTAATCTTCCCCAGATTTGTGCCTCGAGACAATCCTGTCTCGGAGGTCTACAGACAATTCCTTTGACTTCATGCTTGGTTTGTGCTCTGACATGAACTGTCAACTGTGGGACCTTCTATAGACAGGTGTGTGCCTTTCCAAATCATGTCCAATCAACTGAATTTACCACAGGTGGACTCCAATTAAGCTGCAGAAACATCTCAAGGATGATCAGGGAAACAGGATGCCCCGGAGCTCAATTTTGAGCTTCATGGCAAATGTGAATACTTATGTACATGTGCTTTCTCAATTATTTTTTATTTTTAATAAATTTGCAAAAACCTCAAGTAAACTTTTTTCACGTTGTCATTATGGGGTGTTGTGTGTAGAATTCTGAGGAAAAAAATGAATTTAATCCATTTTGGAATAAGGCTGTAACATAACAAAATGTGGAAAAAGTGATGCGCTGTGAATACTTCCCAGATGCACTGTAGTGCATTAAGCATACTTAAATTATTTTTGACAAAAACAATTTTATTATGTGCAACTGATGTACATATTTTTTTTTATTTTAATCAGACATGCCATTTTTTTCAGTATATATGATGTAACCTATTAGTTGTTCTCTGAACAAGGCCCACTTGTAATATTCTAATGTTTACTTTTTTCAGTTACTGCCAACCTAAACTTTAAATTTAAACCTCTGGCAGGTTACTGCTTACCTTTTCACTCTTTTGGGCCATTCGTTGCATTGTTCAACTAATTAAATTTGAAGAACAGCTTTTCTTAAACTTTTGACCAGTAGTTTAATACAATGAAATTCTTACTTCTATGACTTCTGAGAATAGTGACAGAATGAAATACAATATCAACTAAAAGACACACACTTAACACAAATAAATTAGACAAGCATACATGCACAGAATGAAACATTCATTATATGATCACACTTTCTTTCCTAGGTCACAAAGCGGAAGCGGAAGTAGAAGCAGACAATGGCCGACAGTGAGATGAATTGCGTTGCCATCGTCGTCGAAGAACTCCAGGCACTCGACAAACAGATTCAGAAAGTCCTGTCCACACGAAGGTACCTTAGAGACTTGAAGTCTCGGCTGCTGGATAAACCATCCTCGACATCTGAAGTTGACGTAACATCAACCCAACCTCATGCCGCTCAGTTCCAAGGACAAGTAAGCTTCACCCCCATGCCTCGTAGGAGCGACGACGACGCCGATGAAGACCTCGGCATGTTTCAGCTATGCAGGCGGGGGTTCAAGTCTAGAACACCTCTATCGGCACAGGCGAGCATCTCAATCCAGAACCGGTTTGACCCTCTCCGCGTTCCAAGTTTGCCTTCAACCCTGGGTAATGTAATCGTGGTAGGTGATTCGATTGTACGAAACTTCAATATTACAAGCCCTAATCGAAAATCTTTTGTTTCTTGTTTTCCCGGTGCTCGAGTCCGAGATGTGATGAGACGTGCGCCGACCATCTACGAGAAGCACAAGAGGGCAGTTGGATCCATTGTTTTACACACCCGCATAAACGACATAAGGCACCGACAGTTGGAGATTCTCAAGGCTGACTTTGCAGCACTAATAAAAGACACGAAGGAGAGGTCCCCATCGGCAAAAGTCTTCATCTCAGGTCCACTACCTCTCGTCAGACAATCAAATGAATAGTACAGTCATCTGCTGGGATTAAACAACTGTCTGAAAGGCTTCTGCGAGACTCAAGACATCGGGTTCATTGACAATTGGGACCTCTTTTGGGAGAGGCCGCGTTTCTTCAAGGGGGATGGCCTGCATCTGAATAGATTTGGCGCCCGGGTCCTCTCCAAAAACATTGCTAAGGTGATTCGTCTATCTTGACTGTCTATTTCTACTTTAAACCCCTTCCGTGATGCTACTGCTTTGCTAGGACATAATGGCTTAACAAAGTCTTCCGTAAAAGTGCACAACATTAATAATCTAATAACCAATCTTAATGCACGTTAAAAATCTAGGCAGTGCGGCATAAACACCAATAATTTAATTGCAATTACTACTTTAGATCAACAATGCATTAAAATTATAAAAACAGATTGTAGATTACATAAAATTTACATACAGAGTTGCGCTAACAAAAATAACTTTCTGTTCCAAATACCAATAACGCGCATAGAATTCAGCTCTGCCCCTCCGAAACATTAAATATGGCACTATTAAATGTTACAGCTTTAACTAACAAGACGTTTTTTATCAACGATCTTATTAGTGATAGAAACATTGATTTTATTGCACTAAGTGAAACGTGGTTTAACTCAGACAGCATGGTTGTTTTAATCAAATTTGCGCCTCCGGATTGCAGTTTTACTCGTGCAGTTACCGCCAGGGAAAGAAGGGGCGGCTTGGCAAACATTTACTCGAGCCAGTTAAAATGTAAAGATGTTAGTTTTGGTAAATTTAAGTCCTTTGAGTATCTCGCCGTTGTTATTCATGAAGATTCTCACATTCTAGTTTTATCCATGTATAGACCTCCGAAATTTAACGCGTCTTTCTTTGAGGAATTCTCTGACTTAATGTCAATTTTAATTACGAACTATGACACACTCTTAATTGTCGGCGACTTTAACTTTCATATCGGTAATCAGTGTGACCTAAAAGTAAAGGAACTCATGAACCTCCTGGACTCTTTTGATTTCAGACAGCTCATAATCAACCTACTCATAAAGCAGGTCATACGTTAGACTTAGTAATTACCAAAGGACTAAAGTTGATATAAAGCAGATCATTGATATTGATCTATCAGACCACTTTCTTCTACTAATTAATATAGAAACAGTGATAGAAAACACTTATGAGAAGCATATTGTTAAAAAACGCTTCTTTGACTCATCAGCAGCTTTAAAACTTACAAACATTCTAAGCAATCAGTCCGTTTATAGTGCCAACTATAATAGCGAGGATAATGTAAATAGTAAGGTGGAAAACTTTAATTCTAAAGTAAGAGCTGCTGTTGACATAGTTGCACCTGAAAAGACAGTTAAAAAATATTCTAGCATTGTTATTCAATGGAAGACCCAAAGAGTGTCTGATTTAAAAGAACATGTCGTAGAGCTGAGCGTAAATGGAGGAAAACTAAACTAACTATCCGATATGAGATATTCAAGGTTAAAATAACAGAATACAATAACACTGTCCGTCTTGAGAGGCGCTGCTATTTCTCTAAGATTATAAATAACAATGCTAGTAATCCCAGAGTCTTATTTTCTACAATTGATCATCTGTTAAACCCAGGTAACACAAAGGAATGCCCCCAAAATACTTCCAGTGAAACCTGTGAGAACATTGCTGTATTTTTCAATCAAAAAATTAATGATATTAGAGATAACATAGTATATCTCCCCAACACTGCAGAACCTCCAAAGCCCGGTACTCCATTATAAACAAATTAAATCTTTCACCAGGATAGATTTACCTGAATTACATAGTATAATCTCTCAACTGAAACCCTCCACCTGCATCCTTGACCCAATACCAACCAGGTTTTTCAAAGAAGTATCAGGCGTGCTAATTGACAATATTCTTGACATAGTAAATTCATCATTAGATACGGGGGTCTTCCCAGACTGTCTTAAGACTGCTGTAGTTAAACCCCTTCTTAAGAAACATAATCTTGACCCCTCTGCTTTTGAAAATTTTAGACCCATCTCTAACCTGCCCTTCTTAAGTAAAATTCTAGAGAAGGCAGTCATTATGCAGTTAAATGACCACCTCAATAAACATGCTATTCTTGATAAATTTCAGTCAGGTTTTAGAACAAATCACAGCACAGAAACTGCACTCGTTAAAGTAGTAAATGACTTGCGGGTAAATGCAGACAGAGGCCATTTATCTGTTCTCATCCTCTTAGATCTGAGTGCTGCATTTGACACCATTGATCACAATATTCTTAGAAATCGCCTTAGTCAATGGGTGGGCCTCTCTGGCAGTGTCTTAAATTGGTTTGAATCCTACCTGGCAGGTAGAAAATTCTTTGTGAGTTGTGGTAATCAAATCTCAAAGACACATGATATCCAATATGGTGTTCCACAAGGCTCTATCCTGGGTCCACTGCTCTTCTCAATCTATATGCTTCCGTTAGGTCAGATTATCTCAGGTTACAACGTGAGCTACCACAGCTATGCTGATGACACACAGCTGTACTTATCAATAGCACCTGATGACCCGACTCTCTTGATTCACTAACACAATGTCTTACTGGTATTTCTGAATGGATGAATAGTAATTTTCTCAAACTAAATAAAGAGAAAACTGAAATTTTAGTGATTGGCAATAATGGATTCAATGAGGTTATCAGAAATAAACTTGATGCATTAGGATTAAAAGTTAAGACGGAAGTAAAAAACTTAGGGGTAATTGTTGACTGTAATCTGAATTTTAAATCGCATATTCATCAGACCACTAGGACAGCATTTTTCACTTAAGAAACATAGCAAAAGTTAGACCTCTTATATCATTGAAAGATGCTGAGAAATTAATTCACGCTTTTGTTTTCAGTAGACTAGATTACTGTAATGCACCCAAAAAAGACATAAATCACTTGCAACGAGTGCAGAATGCAGCTGCTAGAATCCTAACTAGGAAAAGAAAATCCGAACACATTTCTCCAGTTTTGATGTCACTACACTGGTTACCTGTGTCATTCAGGATTGACTTTAAAATTCTGCTTATGGTTTATAAAGCCTTAAATAATCTCGCTCCATCTTATATATCGGAATGTCTGACACGTTATATTCCAAATCGTAACCTTAGATCTTCAAATGAGTGTCTCCTTATAATTCCAAAAGCTAAACTTAAAAGAAGTGGTGAGGCGGCCTTCTGCTGTTATGCACCTAAAATCTGGAATAGCCTGCCAATAGGAATTTGCCAGGCTAATACAGTAGAGCACTTTAAAAAACTGCTGAAAACACATTACTTTAACATGGCCTTTTTATAACTTCACTTTAACTTAATCCTGATACTCTGTATGTTCAATTTAATCCTGATACTCTATATGTTCAATTCATCATAATAACTATTCAGTGTGGCTCTAAAATCCATACTGACCCCTACTCTCTCTTCTGTTTCTTTTTCCGTTTTTTTTGTGAAGGCGGCCTGCACCACCACCACCTACTCAAAGCACCGTGATGTTCCTACATTGATGGACTAAAAGCCAGAAGTCTAAATGACGATCATCATCAAGTCCTTCCATGAGAACCCTAAATACAAAGAGGACTGTTTCATTTATGTTAGGTAGAATGCCCAGAGGGGACTGGGCGGTCTCATGGTCTGGAATCCCTACAGATTTTATTTTTTCTCCAGCTGTCTGGAGTTTTTTTTGTTTTTTCTGTCCCCCTGGCCATCGGACCTTACTCTTATTCTATGTTAATTAATGTTGACTTATTTTATTACTGTGTCTTTTATTTTTCTATTCTTCATTATGTAAAGCACTTTGAGCTTCATTTTTTTGTATGAAAATGTGCTATATAAATAAATGTTGTGGTTGTTGTTTAAATTATTGAGTTCAGCTCTTTCAGCCACACCCATTGTTAACAAGTGTATCAACTCAGACACATGGCCATACACTCTCCATTGACAGACTTTGGAGTAAAATGGGTCGTACTGAAGAGCTCTGTGACTTTAAATGTGGCACTGTCATAGGATGCCACCTCTGCCACAAGTCGGTACATGAAATTTCTGCTCTGATAGATCTACCATGGTCAAATGTAAGAGCTATTATTGTGAAATGGAAGCACCTGCTCTTGGAGTAGCAACAGCTCAACCATGTAGTTATAGACAATGCAGACTAGCAGGGCCATTGAGCGCTAAACTATATAGCACATTAAGATCCCCTGCCTGAGTTTTAACTTCCTCTGCAGGCAACATCAACACAAGATCTGTGTGTTGGAAGCTTCATAAAGTGGGTTTTAATGGCTGAGCAGCTGTACACAAGCCTAAGATCATCTGGCTGGAGTGGTGTAAAGAAATCTCTTCTGTGGAACAATGAATCAGACTTCACTACCTGGCAGTCTGATAGACGAAACTAGGTTTGGCTATTGGCAGGAGATCACTATCTTTTGGACTACATAGTGCCTTACTGTAAATGGTGGAGGAGAAATAATGATCTAGGCCCATTGGTTCCAGTGAAGGGTCCTGTAAATGCTACAGAATGAAAAGATATTTTAGGCAATTGCCCACTTAGAACTTTGTGGCAACAGTATGGAGCAGGCAATCTTCAGTCTAAGCACAAAGCCAGGTCTATATTGTTTAATGACTTGAGTGGCCTACACAGAACTCTGACCTCAACTCTAACGAACACCTTTTAGATGAATTGGAACACCGCCTGTGAACCAGATCTTCTCGTGCAACATAAGTAACTGGCTGCACAAATGTTTCGGCTGAATTAGCACAAATTCTCACATAAATGCACAATGTTTGTATTGAAAGCCTTCTCAGAAGAGTGGAGAATGTTATAGTTGAAACGGGAGGGACGACTTCCTATTAATGGTCATAGTTTTGGAATGGAATATCCAACAAGGGGCGGCACGGTGGCGCAGTGGTAGCGCTGCTGCCTCGCAGTTAGGAGACCCGGGTTCGCTTCCCGGGTCCTCCCTGCGTGGAGTTTGCATGTTCTCCCGTGTCTGCGTGGGTTTCCTCCGGGCGCTCCGGTTTCCTCCCACAATCCAAAGACATGCAGGTTGGGTGGATTGGCGATTCTAAATTGGCCCTAGTGTGCGCTTGGTGTGTGGGTGTGTTTGTGTGTGTCCTGCGGTGGGTTGGCACCCTGCCCAGGATTGGTTCCTGCCTTGTGCCCTGTGTTGGCTGGGATTGGCTCCAGCAGACCCCCGTGACCCTGTATTCGGATTCAGCGGGTTGGAAAATGAATGGATGGATATCCCACAAGCTCATTTAGATATGATGGTCAGGTGTCCAGAAATGTTTGGCCATATTGCGTATATGAACAATTATATACAGGAACACATACAATATTTGTTATGATGACTGGCTATGGAGTACTCTCACAACCTGTGGATACAAAACTGCTTCTGAATCTGCAAACAGAGGGAAATCAATTACGGGGTTGGCTGGAATCTTTAAAAATGCTGTTTGTCCTTCATAGGGCAGTGTGTGTTGTATATGTCCTGAACAGTATGAAAATGGTTGCTAGCAATATATGCGATGCCTTCATGATTCTCTACAGTATTTTATAATCTTGAGTGCCGTATTTGCAGCCAGTGAGAATAAACTCTAATGTGCACCCGTAGATGTTGAGTGAGAATACAGATGGAGGAATCTGAGCTTTCACTAGATTTAAATAAAACAAAACTTGAATATTAATTTATTTCTTTAAATTATTAAAAAAAAATCCAACCAATCTCAAAATAAAAAAAAATTCCAAAAACAAACATTTGAAAACAACAAATCAGTGGTAGTGCTAAGGAGACCAGGGTTCACTTTCCAAATCCTCCCAGCGTGGAGTTTATATGTCCTCCTCATGTCTGATTGGGTTTTCTCTGGGTGCTCTGGTTTCCTCCCACAGTCTAACGAAATGCACGTCAGGAGGACTGGTGATGCTAATTTGGTCCTAGTGTGTGTTTGGTGTGTGTGTGTGTGTGTGTGTGTGTGTGTTCGCCCTGCGATGAACTGGCACTTTTTCCGGAATTTGTTTCTGTCTCGTGCCCTATGCTAGCTGGGATAGCCTCCAAACCCCAAACTCCATGACTGTGCTCTGGATTAAGCAGGTTAGAAAATGTCGTGACATGATAATCTAAATAACAAATACTAAACAAACAATAAAAAAAACAAATATTAACCAAATCAAGACTCAGGCTGAAAAGAGCAAATTGAGAACAGTCAAAAGACAAACAAAACTTAAAAAGAATTGGGAATCACACAAGGGGAGATAAACAACCACACCAACAGAAGCCAGCTAATACCTCAGCAATGACTTGAAGCAACCCAGTGATATGTATTAGGTTTTTCAGGTCACAGCTGAAGGCTTTAACTGCAAATTACTAGGGACTGGGGCAAAACTACAAGCAATATACAAAAATCATATGCAAAGAACAAACGAGGTGGTGGGGGAAAATAACTAGCATGTCTTTCAAAACACACATTACAAAACTTTTCAAAACATGTTTTTGCCATTTTACAAAATGTTGGAAAATTGAGAAATTTGCTAAAAATGCAGGATACTGAGAAATTAATTTGTGCATTTTTTTGGGTATCATTAGCTACTGCAACACAGGTCGATCAGATCATTCTGTTTGATGTTAATTCAAAATGCTGCTAGAAGAATCATTACTAGACCTTGAAAGTACAAACACAGCTCTGGTTGTCAAGTCCTTCTTACGCTGACTCACAGTTTGATGTGTTTTGGCCAGGCCCCTCAGTTTGGTTTCAAATTCATATTTTAGGTCTGTTTTGTTAATTTGCGATTCTTTTATTTACGTTGTTACTTTACTTGAGTACGTGCATTATTGTTTGTTTTTGCTTGTGTCTATGTATGTAAGCTGCCTGGGTTATGGTCTGTGTATTTTGTATGCGGTTCCCTAAGAGTTGGGGCACTCCACTGATTAAAGAGCTATATACAAAGGTAAAGTGAATTGTATTGAACTGAAATCATTAAAAAGCATGTTAATGTTTCAGTCTTTTTTTTCTCCACAAATTTATTTCCTTTAATTTAGTGTCAATGAACCCTTTCTCAATCAATACACGGGATCAGATTCTGAAGAGCAGCAAAATTCTGTAATAAGGTTACATTGGGTTGGGAAAAGGACAGATTGATGTGCAAATAGGAAAGTGTTTCAAAAAGTTACATTAATGAAGAGGCTGTACTGGCAGACCGTTTATTCATCACTGTTAGAGAAAGTACATGCTCTGCTGTCACCGTGAGCATATTTCATCTTGCTGACCCAAATGTTTTTTTTGTAATTTTTTTAGGGTTCAGTTTACTGTCTTTTTTAAACTATGCTCTTTTACTTTATTAACATCTTCCTGTTGCATTTTTGGTGGATCCTTTCCAGTATTGCTCATGTTTGTTTGCTGTCAGGTTCACATTAAAATGAATCCTGTAATGGATGGACTGACATCCCAGCTGGCATGGACCCCCAGTACCTTACCTGGCCACGAGGCCAGTATAACAGATAGTCAATAAGAGAGGCATGACCTTCTCTGTCCCAGCCAGGGGGCTGCCATGGAGGGGCAGTGTGGCATCCCAGTAAGAGGGGAGGAAAACTCAATTCTCGGCCGGGCAGCCAGAATAGTGGAGAGTAGTCCCTTTCCCAGTCAAGAGGCCAGTAGGCATGACGAACAGAGCATGACTGCCTTCCGTCCTCAGGTTGTCCCTCAGAACATTGGATGGCAACATCCCTATTGGTTAGACCCTGTTGAGATATCTGCAGGGCAGCATGGGAATTGTGGTTCTAAAGAGCTGCACAGATCTAGGGTGGTTCTGCCTGACCTGGAAGTGCTTCCTGGAGACAATGATTTGGCACTTGGGCCAGGTTTAAAAGGTAGCCCTCCATGTTGCCCAATTGAGTAGGAGTCAAGAGAGGACAAGGACAACACCAGCCTGGGCAGAGTGAGGAAGAATAAATGGAAAGAGTTTTGTGCTTGATTACTGAGGAATCCTGTAAGGAGGTATTTGATTTAATAAATACAGTGGGAGCTCTGTATTCGCTGGATCTGTATTGGTGAAGTCAGTTGACAGGTTGACATCACTCAGCCCTCAGACAATGACTTCCAAACCAAACAAAACCACATGAGCAAGCCAGGCACAGGACACAGAACACAAATCCCAAAAAAAAAAAAAATAAGAGTAGTACTAGGGAGATGTGGTAGCCATTATGGATGTAGTGAGAAGTCAAGCAAAATGACACCTTTTATTGGCTAACTAAAAAGATTACAATATGCAAGCTTTCGAGGCAACTCAGGCCCCTCAATGAACAGGTTTGCTGTAGCTGTGAAAGTGGTACAGTAACAGACACACAAAACGATCAGGATCCTCTCGACCTGTTAAGGCTTCCTTAGTAAATCCAGCACCTCATCTTCTTTGTAGGGAATTGCTGGGAATTAAAGTTCTTGACATGTTGCCCTGCTACACAATGATTTAAAAAAAAAAAATCAGTCTCTATCAGAACCCTGCAAACAGAAATCTCAGCTTCGACTGATCCTTCATCATCTATAGAAACAGAAACTCTTATAGCAAGCAATTAACCTTGTATGGTACGCCATTTTTTTCATTGTTCATTTAAATTGTATATGTGTAATTGTTAAGAAAGTTAAGTCTTTTTTCTTTTGTAAAATATATATATAAGTATGTAAACATAAATCTATGAAAAATAATTTTTAATTTATCTATTAATTATGAATCTAAATCTCTTTTACATAACATTAAAGGTAGCCTTTATCTTTCTTAAGTACTGTACACTAGTTGGAGTTGCTTATGTAAAAAACATTTCAAATTGCATATTTAAGTGAGAACCATAATATTTGCAGATTTCAGTTTTCGTCATTGGTATCAACACATAATCCTCGTGAACATGGAGACCTTACTGTGGATTATTTGAACCCGGGACTGTTTGGTCTGGTTGTGTCTTGGGTGAGGGGCTCTGCTGTGCCCCCTATAGGTCACAGACCTCTTTTAAACAATGTCATTGCCAGATTATGTAAGATTGTTAATTTCCTTCAGTCACTTTTAAATCCAATTTGGTCACAAGCCATAAAGGTTACGGCCTAGAGTGGGTTTAAGGTGTGTTCGGGTGACAGGCTGTCTTAACTCATGTGAAGTCCTTTGCAGAGAGACTCGAGTGGGACAGCCAGGTAAAAATTATTGTTATTTTGTTCTATTGTATTTGTCTTTTGTCAATCTCCTGTGTTCTATCTGTGTAATAAAAGCAAGAAGAAAAATTCAATTTGTGCTCTGGTTATACTGGTGTTTTACATACTGACTGGTGGCTGTAGGAGGCGCCGCAGCACAGGGAAAAAAAAAGTCTACGTAAATCAGTGATCTAAATATTTTCTGATTAAATATTTTTGGCGGCTCAGCCGAAAGTGCAGTATAAGGTTTTTGACCTCGTGGTAGTAGACCCAAAGGAAGGATGCAAAATAAACATGCTGGAAAGGTATATTTATAGCTACCAGGAAAATGGCCAAGCATAAGCCCCAATGGCCTCTTCCCCTGACATTCTTTTAAAAAAAACTATATTTTTATTATTTGATGAGCAGAATAAAAATGAAAGAACATGATATTTAAATTACTTTTATTGCTGTTATTTAGCATTGCTTAATATCTTCATCTCACTTAATTGTACTGTATTTTGTTAACACATTTGCTACTTTACTGTAAATTACTGGAGTGGAGTTTGTAGAGAAAACATTAAGCAGTCGCTGTGCTGGTCCGCCCTCACTCTGGGACTGTGTCTCTTGCTATGGTTTTATCTTGACCTTTCTACGGCCTCAAAATGTCCTGTTAAAAGGTGCTTTCTTTAGCAGATATTCCCACTGCTGTGAGAGGAGGGAGTATTTATCTTTTTTTTTGTACCATTTCTCCAAAAGTCATGCGCTGATACCCTGACACTGTCAATGTCTGCCACCTGCACACCATCACACAGTCGTTGCGTGCAAAGCCTTACATTCAAAAGTGACAACTTTTTTTTTTTTTTTGTTGCACAAGTCATTCTTTTGAGTGTGATTGAAACAGACATTGACAGATGTTATGGAGGAGTACTCTGGGAATCCCATGATGTTCTGGAGGCACAAAAGAAAATCTCCAGCAGTGACAGCAAAGCTAAGGTACAACTCATAATCGTGGGAGTATTTCACTAAGGTGAAGCAGATGAGAAATAATCTGAGAATCACATGGGATATAAATAAATTAAAAATGTACAAAATGGAAATATATTTAAAATATGGTGGTGCAGTGGTAGTTCTGTTGCCTCATGTATCAAGTGGGAATCACATGCTCAATCACTGTCTACACATCCTTCCTGTGTCTCCGAGGGATTTCTTCTCAGGTATTTTAGTGTTATCCTGACATCCCAAAGATATGGAGGTTAGATTAGTTGGCAACTCTAAATTGGCCCCAGAATGAGTGAGTAAGTATATGTATATGTGTGGGTGTGGGTGTGTATGTGTGTGGATGTATGGATGCATATATGCGTGTGTGGGGGGGGGTGAGTGTGTGTCTTGCGATGCAGTGGCTCTAGGGCGGTTTCCAGTTTTGTACCTGCAATAGGCTCTAATAATAATAATAATAATAATAATAAATTTTATTTATATAGCACCTTTCCCATGCTCAAGGCTCTATCCCTTCCAAATTGGATTAAGTGGGTTTCAGAACATATGTATATATGTATTTAAAAATAATTAGTGTAAAATAATGCTATGAACTGTCACTCTGTGCAGTGTTGGTTCCTGTCTTAAGTGTGAGTTTTCCTAGGAAAGGCCCTTGTTACCCACAACACTGAAATTAGAGATGAATGGCGCATTTATGGTATAGCAGCATGGAGGAGAAGCGCTAAATGTTGCTACCCCAGTGCTTCAGGGACCTGGATTTAATACCCACAACCCATTAGTAGGGTTTGCAAGTTCTCCACATATCAGCATAGGTTATTCGAGGTATTTTGATTTTCCACCCATTGCATACATTTCAGTGTTAGGTTAGTCTGCTTTAAATTGATCTTGTGTGCTTGACTGTGCCCTGCAGTTGATTGGCATTCTACGAAGGGCTGGTTCCTGGCATGCACCTTGTATTCATGGCATTGGCTTTAGAACCCTTTGCTCTGAATTATAAATAAAAATGATCTAACCTGCGAACTTTGCAACCAAGTCCCAGCCTCACTGGGTCACATGTTCTGGGCCTGCACCAAATTAACATTATTCTGGACAAAAATTTTTAATTACCTGTCAGACAGCCTTGGACTCACAATCCCTCCTAACCCATTAACAGCTGTGTTTGGGGTTCTTCCAGAGGAGTTTAAATTGGAGAAGGACAAACAAATTGTGATTGCATTCACTACACTGTTGGCACGCAGACTTATTCTGATAAACTGGAAGAACCCAAACTCTCCTCTTTTAAGTCAGTGGGAAACCGATGTGTTATATAATTTGAAATTGGAAAAAAATCAAATACTCAGTTAGAGGATCCATACAGACTTTTTTCAAAACATGGCAGAATCTAATCAGTAATATTTTAAGATAAGTTTATAAAGCACAGAGAATTTATTAATTTAGGTATGTTTACAAGCCTTAAATCTTACGCGGTTTGGCTTGCTCTCTCTCTCAGGGGTGGGGATTGATCTGTTCTTAACTCAATTCTTCTTTTTGTAAAAACTTGATTGCTTTGTATGGATTGTAATAAAATTAATAAAAAAAATGAATAAGTAATTAGGTAATATATTAATGATAAGATTTAATTTTATTTGAATAAAATGCTAAACATGCAATTTTTTAAACTGTATATCTTTATTATTTGGGAAATTAATCAAATTATGAATCTTTATTTATATAATGTTCACCATCAAAATACAAAAACAGCAAATGCAAAAAATTCATCGCGGATACACTCAGAAATGATTTTTGTGGTATGTTGCTATTACACAGGGAATAAAACAAGACTAGAAAGAGAACTCACAAAATATAACGTGTTTCAATGTATCTCCTTTTACCTCAGTTGTATCTCATATCTCCTTTTATGTCTAAGCTATTTCTCCTAAGGAGTTTTAGGAGAAACATCTCAGACAAAGTTGATTCTTAAATTAAACATAAATGAGAATCTCTTAAGTCTCATGAGCTATCAAAAATCAACCTTTGAGCAGTAAAATGTTCCTATATGTTGATTTAACTGAAAATTAGCATATTTTAAGGCTTTACATATTAATTTCTAATGCAATTGACTTACATTTCTTGAAGGTCATATTATGAAGTATAACTTATGCAGAAACCATATGTATGGATGCCATTGCTTTAAATACCAGCACCATACACAGAAATCATATCAATCAATTAAAAAAAAATATATATTTTTTGATACAATAGATTAGATTAGATTATTTTATTTATAAAATATATAAAATATGCCGGGCGGCATGGTGGTGCAGTGGGTAGTGCTGCTGCTTCACAGTAAAGAGACCCGGGTTCGCTTCCCGGGTCCTCCCTGCGTGGAGTTTGCATGTTCCCCCCGTGTCTGCGTGGGTTTCCTGCGGGTACTCCGGATTCCTCCCACAGTCCAAAGACATGCAGGTTAGGTGCATTGGCGATTCTAAATTGTGCTTGGTGTGCGTGTGCCCTGCGGTGGGCTGGTGCCCTGACCAGGATTTGTTTCCTGCCTTGCTCCCTGTGTTAGCTGGGATTTGCTCCGGCAGAACCTCCTGACCCTTTAGTTAGGATATAGCGGGTTGGATAATGGATGGATAAAATATGCCATTACAAAATGACTTTAAGTTGATTCAACTGAGAATTAGCATTTTTGTAGGCTTTGTGTATCTATTTCTAACACATTTGACATATTTTTGCTGTATGTCACAGTCTCAATTTTAATATATGTTTTCACTAATTTATGTAATTTACTAAACAGATTAGAATATCAAACAGTAGTGTTGCCAAATGGACAGGTTCCCCCACATCAAGTAATTTGTTTTAACATTTTCCAAGAACAAAGAAATAAACTTATTGGATTGCTGTTTTCTGGATATTTTTCAGAATGTTTGTTCACTTTTTCAGTTATTTTTCTGAACAAAATGCCTAATTAGCAAACATTTATTTAGTTGGACTAATTTGCAAAGTGTCAGGAAATGATAAGACTGTACATGTCAGTGCCAAATATTTATGTGGTTATCAAAGTGACTTTGGTCAAGTTTGTGTCTGGTAATCTGAAAAACGTCTTATACACCACGAATCAGAAGAGCTTGGTTTTCTTCTCTGCGTGATGACGACAGGCTATGTAATATATTAATTATACTATCTAGTGTAACTGACAGTTCGGCAGGCTTTTTTACTAATGATGTAATTGGCCATTTACTTATCAAATTATCAATTGAAATAAACTTTCTAAAAACAAAGGTTTATGTTATAGGTTTGCTTAATTGAAAGGAAATTATCACATAATGGGACACTCAACATAATTGAATTTTGTTTATTTAACATGTTGAAAAAAACTGTTTAACAGATATGAATTAAAATAACTTTTAGTAGAGCAATTAAGTTACATTAAACTAATTTATTCCACTGTGGTGATTTTAGCCACAGTGAACTGAGTGTGAATCGCTCTATTCAAGTACAGTAAGTAGAATTTTCATATGTAAATAAATGAAATTCCAGCAAATGATCATTGTTTGAGTGAATTTAATGACATTAGCTATAAAACTAGTTGGTTCTTATTAGCATATATTAAAAACAGCTATTGAAATCAAACGCAAATTCAATACAAAAGGAATTGCAAAAGTAATAAACAAAGCAATAGGCTTTGAGTATAACTAATAGGCTCTGTTATTGGTAATATTAGTTAAATGCTAGAATCTTTTGAAACTCAAAAAGAAGGAATTCAATCATCAACTGTTTCCAAAGTTACCTTGCAATTTTATTTCACTTTTCATTTTGTTGCCAGTTTTCAGCAATTGTCTCACTTGTACTTTATTCGCTTTGACATCCACATCCACATTTATGGTCCAAAGATCTAAATGTTGAAGAAATGAAGCTGCATAGTAATACAGGAACAAAGTTTAAAGATTTTTAATAGAGCAGATGCATGCAAGACCTGCAATTAGGTTTGCTGACACAACTGCTATAGTGTATTGTTAACTCAGCCTTGTGTGTAGAGTAGAGATGTCTTTATGGCGTTACCTGCTGAATGGTAAGGGTAATTCTCTAATAGCGGATATTCACTTTCACCTGTTATACTCCATCTAGTACATTCACATTATACACTTACAAATGCTTATTATGTATGCTAATTCACTAAACGTATATTGTTATGAAGGGGCAAATCCACAGTACCCGGAGAAAAGCCACATAGACATGTGGAGTGTGTACCAACTTTGTGCAGACAGTGACGAACATGGGCTTTGAAGCCGGCTTCTTGGAGCTGTGAGACAATGGAACTTGTTGTTGGATATGTCATTTTCCATAATGCATACAGTGCTCTACAAAAATTGCCAAACAGTCACACCCACTTCAAAGTTAATTGCATAAATAATAAGTCACCTTACCTGCCACCTTGGCCACTGCATTTTTCCATTTTTATATTACTCTTCATTTTCGTATATAAAGAAGAAAATAAACACTAAATAGCATTATTGAACTTGCAAAGTTTGGTAAACAATACATGCAGTGGCTTTGTGGCACAGTGGCTGATCACTGCTACCTCAAAGCTCCAAATTTCAAATCCCTGGCCTGGTCACCGTCTACACTGTGTGTAGTTTATGTGTTCTCTCCATATCAGTGTTCATGTACTCTGGTCTTACTTGCCACAACCCAAAGACTTTAAAATGTCCCATTGTGAGTGAGAGGGCTTGTGTGCTCTGTGATAGGTTGACACACTGCCCAGTGTTGGTTTTACAATATGCCCAGTGTTTTGCAAAACTGAACTATATTAATGGACTAAAAATGGGCAGATAGACAAACAGAATCCAATTTTTATAGAGGAGATGTGTGATCTAAATGATTGGTATTGTACAGGGTATTGTACAAATGTGGGAAAAAATCTTTTCTGTTATATAAAAAAAAGAGTAAAAAAGCAGCCAAATATATAACGCTTTACATTTATAATAATAATAATAATTTACTTATGCTATGAAAGTAAGTGTTTCAGTAGCTGTGACAGTCATCCCATTTTGTTTGGAAGTAAACACATTCAAAAACTTCGAAATGCATTGCTTCTTTTTTTAGCATTTAGCATTTTACAATCAAAGCTAAACAGATGTTCTTATTGTCTCTGTTGCATTGCTATCCTTAAACCGATTTAGAACTTTCCTCTTGTCCATTCAACTCTATTGTACACATCCACGATTTATCCAGTGTCAGCTTCTGTATATCATATTGCATTAATAGAAATGTATTTTGTTTCTCTTAAAATGGAATGACCATCTGCAATTCACCCATAATACATCCAGAGAGGCTTCCTGCTTTGCACTTATTCCCTGCCACACTGAAGTTAAAAAAAAATGACAGATGGAATGATCATCATTCCTCTATTAATGACATGTTACTCTTAATATGTAAAAAATGTGAAGGCTGGAATAACAGGCTTGTTTAAAACACAGGGTGGGGTCTGTGCCCCAGTAATTACACCTATGCTCATACGCTTTGACCATTCATTTAAAAACAAACACAAAAATGGGAAAGTTAATTTACAGACTTTGGAAAGATTCCAACACATTAAAGATGGAAACAGGCCTTTAATTAGTTCTTTAGCATCTAGTGGTTGTGTTTGAGTTAAAAGAGGAATAAAAAATAAAGTAAAGCTAAAACTTAAGACTAAAGTGAAAATGATTAACACATGGGCAATTTGCAATTTAATTATCACAATTTTAAAAAGTTGCTTTGATTATGTTGAACTGCTCTGTTGAAGTGATAACATATACAGTGCCATCAGAAAGTATTCAAACCCCTTTACTTTTTACACATTTTGTTTTGTTGCAGCCTTATACTAAAATAATTTCAATTCATTTTTACCCACATTAAGCAACACTTAATATCCCAGAATGACAAAGTGACAAACAGGATTTTATATATTTTTGAGAATTTATTCAAAATAATAAAAAAAACTGCAACATTACATTGACACAAGTACTCAAACCCTTTTCTCCGAACTTAGTTGAAGTAACTCTGGCAGCCATTACAGCCTAGAGTCTTCTTGCATATGATCTGCCATTCTACTCTGCAGGTACTCTTAAGTTCTGTCAGGTTGGAGGGAGACAGTCGATCAAGAGCGGTTTTCAGGTCCCCCCAAGATAAATTCAATTGGACTTTGGCTGGGCCACTCAAAAGGTCAAAGAATTGACCCAAAGTTACGCATGTGTTGCCTTTGTGTTATGGTTAGGGTCGTTGTTCTGTTGAACAGTTAGGTGGTAGCTATTTGTTGAAACTTCCTAATTGTCAAATAAACCAATACTCTAAAGTGACCTAGAGTGTTCTTTTATTTTCATCAATCAATGTCTGTAGTACTAGGGTGTTGTACCGTGTTAGCCATTATGAATGTAGTGAGAAGTCAAGCGAAATGAAACCTTTCATTGGCTAACTAAAAAGATTACAATATGCAAGTTTTTGAGGCAGGCCCCTACTTCAAGCAAGATATAATCTCAAAAGTTTGCATATTGTAATCTTTTTAGTTAGCCAATAAAAGGTGTCATTTTGCTTGACTTCTCACTACATCAATCAATGTGAAATAGTTCTCAAACTATGCCAGATGAAGAGCTTTCTTACACCTTTTCATGCTTATTCTCAATCTGTACTCTTGTTTTCAGCATTGTAATATAAATAGCCCTATGCTTTCATCGAGGCCGGATTTAAACTCCACATTCCCCTTGGTGACTTAGCTCCTTAAGAGAGAGCTGATCATTGATTTAGCAGCGCAGAGCCTGGTTACTGGGTCATTTCATGCATGACAGTATTTCTCACACTTGAATTAGGTATGAGACTCAATCTCAGGAAACCGGAGGGAGTATCACTTGGTCATTTCAATCCACAAATTCTCCATCATTTCATCAAGGAGGAGGGAATTAGTGAACAGGCCCCGGGAGGTCACAGGCTCCAGGGCTACCAATCAGAATGCCCTGAAGGTAAATATTTCAAACCCGCACTATAGCAGTTTATAGCTGATATATTATGTTCTGCAAAACAAGGTTATCATTTCTCATCATGTAGTTTACTTTTTATGTAGTATTGATCTTGATTTAGGGTATGCATAACTGGCAGCAGCATGGGCAGATCAAATGTAATAAGTGGTGTGGTCTATGGCCGGCTCGTCATCCCGGCCAATACCCCCAGGCCGCCAGGAGGAGCTCTCCCTGCAGCATGGAGATGCCCCAAATACCGGCAGGGAATCATGGACAATAGAGTTTTCCTTTACAGCCCTGCTGGATACCACAGGGGCCAACAGAGGATGCTGCAGGGATGCCCAGAGAGTCGTTTGTGCCCTATAACCCGGAAGTGCATCTTAGTCACAGCGACAGGGGAAATGACGTACTTCCGGGATGAAGAAGAGGACTTTTTATCTGACCCGGAAGTGATAAGGAGTCACATGGATGAAGGGATGGGAAACATTTCAGGTCAGGGAATATAAAGGACTCTGAGAAACACCAGAGCGTTGAGCTGAGCTGGGTGGAAGGGTGGCAACGCGTCTGGGAGTGTGGAGGATTATTGATTATTGTATTATTGAGTGGATTTATGAGTACTGTGGAGAGGAGGGTCTTTGTGCACTGATTTGCTTTAATAAAGTCAACTTTTGGACTTTTACCTGGTGTCTGACGTATATTGTCCGAGGGTTCAAGAGGACGATAGCGCCCTCTGTCTGTCACAGTGGTGTAGTCGGCAGGATTCTCTGGCCGTTGTTTTGGCAGAGGACCTGTATATAAATTTTCTGGGGCAGAGAACCATAACAAGACATTCAGACATGCAGCAACAGCACTGGAATCCACCTTCACCAAGTCCGAGATGGGGAAGAAGAAAGGCAAGCAGAGCGACAGCGCCACATTCATAATGGCCGACGCTCGGGAGGAGCTACGGAGTGGCTACACAAGTCGGGAGAAGCCTCCGGAGACAGAAGACCGCTCTGAGGTACGTGCCGGGAATTTAATCGAAAATCCATTTAAAGTAACTCACTTTGTCCCATGCATGTACCTCAGAGAAGATCATCTGGAGGCTCTGCGGGATGCAGGAGGCCATCCCGAGGACAGTGGTGCACTCCTGTGCGAGCCAACGAGTAAGAAAGGGGACTTCCACATGTCGGCTGCCGGCGAGGAACACGTGACTAAACTCGGTGCATTTTGGGAAGGAAAAGGTCCGCATTCCACTGTTTGCGACTTCAGCGTCAAAAGAATGGACTTGGACTTTCAGAAGGGGAAGGGGGAGGAGAACGAAGCACCACTCACCCCACAAGAAGGTAAGATGGGCCAGGAAATGGCTGGTCGGTCTGCTGACAAATTAGTAAAGACAGATCGCAGCCCACCAAAAATGGCGACCCGGTCCTCAAACAATGAGAACTCCAAATCCCAGAAGCCTCCGCGAGACCCGTCAGAGCATGTGCCGACAGTGGACGTGCTCATTGGCTCCCGGCCAGAAGATAAGGAGAATGAGGAGCTGAGCCTGCCTCCAGTCAAATTAAATAACTGTTTAGACATGCTGGAACTCGAGAAACTGATCAAGCCCGTACAAGCTATTTTTCAGATGCTGGAGGCGATTAAGAAGATCATCGGAGAGTTTGGGAGTGACGGCCGAAACGCCGATAAAGAAGGTAGATGAATACCTATGGCGAGTCGGACGAGAGCCTCCCGTCTTATAAAATTTGGCGGTACAGGTTGGTAATGCCGGTACCGTACAGCATAAAGGGATGCAGTGTGATCCGGACCCACGTTTATTAAGTAGTGGGTAACAAGTCACTGAGAGCCCTACAAGGGAGTGTGGAACAATGACAGAGCGGTCGGGTGAAGGGTCGATCGAACCGGAGCAGCTGGATGGTGCTGTCTCACAGAGCGATGCGATCCTAAAGACCCCGACCCGTATTATAAATAAATCTAGAGGGGTGCAGACAGGAAAGAGTCTCTCTTTATTAAATAGAGAGACTCAGACTGTGGAAAAACCCCAGAGTAAACAGGAGATCCCAAAAATAAAACGGGGGTCTTCTGACAAACTAGAAAAGGGCAATAAAAGCTCAAGGGTGGCCAGTGAATCATCCACAGTGGAGAAAAGGATGGAGCCAGAAGTGCCGAGGTGTTTTCAGTCTTGCAGAGGGATACAACTGGGGGGATCACGGCTGTGCTACGAATGCCGCAGGCCGGGCCACGAATGGCGAGGTTGTCCTAGGAGGACAGGAGATCAACGAACTTATTGTTATACTGTTCCTTCTAGGTTTGCACGGGAGTGTCATTGACATCGCCAAGGCTCGACTTTTGGATCCTCCTGGAGGAAGATGTCCCTCACGGGGCTAGACGCTCCAAATCATGGTTTTTCGCTTGGAGTACTGTGGTCTATGGCTGGCTTCTCATCCAGGCCAATACCCCCAGGTCGCCAGGAGGAGCTCTCCCTGCAGCATGGAGGTGCCCAAAATACCAGTAGGGAATCATGGACGATGGAGTTTTCCTTTACAGCCCTGCTGGATACTACAGGGGCCAACAGAGGATGCTGCAGGGAGGCCCAGAGAGTCGCTTGTGCCTTATAACCCGGAAGTGCATCTTAGTCACAGCGATAGGAGAAATGACGTACTTCCGGAATGAAGAAGAGGACTTTTTATCTGACCCAGAAGTGATAAGGAGTCACATGGACGGAAGGATGGGAAACACTTCCGGGTCAGGGAATATAAAGTACTCTGAGAAACACCAGAGCGTTGAGCTGAGCTGGGTGGAAGGGTGGCAACGCGTCTGGTAGTGTGGAGGACTATTGATTATTGTATTATTGAGTGGATTTATCAGAATTGTGGAGAGGAGGGTGCTTTGTGCACTGATTTGTTTTAATAAAGTCAACTTTTGGACTTGTACCTGATGTCTGATGTATTGTCCGAGGGTTCAAGAGGACGATAGTGCCCTCTATCTGTCACAGTGGGCAATTAGAGATTGTTTCACTTAGAGAAGTAATAATTACTGTATATTTTTAAATATCCCCACCATGGTAATAATTCGATGTAGCGTATGATTGTTAGTGTTAATCTGACCACAGTGAGACTTGCCCAGACACCACCAGTCGGAGACCACATCTTTATAAAGTTTACACGTTTATTTAACATCAAATAAACACAGTCCCAAACACGACACAAAGCACACAGCAATAATCACCTACAATGAACTCAATCCTTCACCGCCAATCTCCTCCTGGGAGCTTTGCCCTGCTCCCACTCCCGACTCTAGCTCCCAGATTGCTGGGAGGCGGTGCCTTTTAATCCCGCCCAGATGTGCTCCAGGTGGCTGATGACGATCTTCTGGCAGCACTTCCTGGTGTGGCGGAAGTGCTGCCCTTTGCCCTAGAAGCACTCCGGGCGTCCCTGGCAGGTTCCTCCGCCATCTTGCCAAGTGTGGCAGAAGTAATGTTCTCCCAGGTTTTAGGAGGCTTAAGATGCCCCCTGTCGGTGGCCATGGGTCCAAACAGTCCAGAACCCTTTTTCTCCTTTCTCGTGGTCCTCTCCTGCTCCAGGGCGGTTGCCCCCTTGTGGCCCGGAAGCTATTCTTATGACCTTCCGGTCCATTTAGGCGTCCCTGCCGGGTCTATATAATAAGCATTAACTTATAACACTCTGCTCAAATCTCAGCTGGCACCTAAACATCCAGGCCTGAGGTCAATACCCTACTCCACTTCGCACTAAGACTTCCCCATGTTCATTTCACCAGTTTTCCATTCAAAAATAGCAACTAACAAAATGTAAAGAAGGAAAAGACATAAACATACACATAACTCAAGGTGCACAGTATTTTCAGTGAATAATCGATAAAGCAACAAACAAAACAATACTAAACAATCAAAACTATACACAAAACAAATTAGACCAAACACGCACATAAACACACACACAAAGTCCAGATTGAAACAGTCACATATAGTTTTTTAAATCATGATAAATACTGGTCTAAATCCTGGAAGAATAATGAGTTAAAGGAATACTCCACCCAAAAATGATTTTTCATGTCACTTATCCCATGTAATTTGTAGTGGCGGCCCAGAAAAAAATTTAATCTCCTGAGACTGCATTTTCCTGATTACGATGTATGCTGCTTCGTCAGGAAGTGACTGCTAATCATACAGTATTTTGGCAAAAAAATGCATGTGTTTACATGTTTTGAGCATACGACTATACTGGGAACATGTTGACTATGCAACAAGAGTAATTTGAGATTTTGCCTTTTTCTCTGGTAATGTTTAACATTATATGCCATTGTTCAACATGGGTCACCATTACATTCCATTAATAATAATATCAACAGTAGCTAGTACATCAAAGTAACAGCCTTTATAGTCCCACACCAAAGATAAATTCCAAAACTAGGAGTTGTAGGCATCAGAAGTATCGACAAAAATGGACTCAAGTTGGTTAACAAGCAGGAGACAAAGAGTACAGGTAAGTGGAGAATGGAGTGAGGTCATTAGTAGAATCCCTCAGAGATCTGTCCTTGGACCATTACTTTTTCGGAGTTACATTAATGACATAGATTCCAATATAATCAGAGGACACTAAAATTTAAGCGACAGCAGGCACTGAAGAGGCAGCACAAACATCAGGAGTATTGTGTGCAGTTCTGGTCACCACACTGCAAGAAAGACATAGAAACACTTGAAGCTTTGCTGAGGAGATCAGCCAAGTGTATCTCAGAACTTATGGTAATGTCCTACTCTGAAAAACTTACAAAATTAAATCTGTTTAGTCTCAGGAAGAAGAAAATGTGTGGGGACCTAATCCAGGTCTTCAGAATTCTCAAAGGCTTTTATAAAGTAGATCCAGCAGATTTCTTCTAACTTAACAGTGAATCATGTATGGTTGGACAGAAGTGAAAATTAAGGGGAAGTCCATTTAAGCCTTAAGCCAGGAAGCAAGCTCTTCTTTATGCAAAAAATGGGGGAATCTGGAACAAATTGACGAGATATGTAGTTGAAGCAGACACCTTGACAACCTTTAAGAAGTGTCTGGATGAGATATTGAGGCAGCTTAGGAATTTATGTAAAGAAACTAACGTGATGGACTGAATGGTCTCTTATCATTTGTCAAATGAATCAGGGTAGGTATAATCAAAATCAATCTATTTTTAACAAAATTCAAATTAAAATTTTCAATAATACCTATGTTATTTTAACTATGTTAGATTTTCTTATATACAATTTCACCTGAAATCATTACTTTAATACATTACATTTCTTTCCAGTACTGTATGTTGTTTCTCTTATGTGAGCTAAAATTAAGCCAGTTTTTCTTTTTCACATAAGAAAAAAAATAGTTGTCCACATTATGGGAGAAATTTTTACAGTCCACTAAAAACAATAACATTATTATTCATTATGCCATTTTACCAAATGTTTATGTGTTTGTCCACACTGGCCCAAATCTGACCCGCATTTGCAGAAATTATTCTTACACGACCTTTGCTATTGCTTCTTCTGGCCAAACCTCCTCAGACATGACCTCCTATGTTGCTTTCCCCAAAGGTATCATTAAAATATAAATACACAGAATATCTGCAGCATAATCCAACTGCCCTTGGGTAGGAATTCCTTTGGTGTGAAAGAATGGTCAAATGTGAGAAGCTACAGCCTGCTTTGAAGTAATAGAAATAGCTGTAGAAAACAAAAGTATCCCATCTGTATGGAAAAGGGTAAGAAACATTTTAAAATAGCACAAAATGTTTATGTAAATATCGCAAAAAAGAATATTGTCCTCAGATTACATATATATATGTAATTTCTGCATATATATGCAGAAAATAATTAGCCTATGACCTGAATATAAAATTGAAATAGGAATGGGAATGAAAATAGATAACACAAAATACCAAATAAATAAAAGAAAAACCCTACAACCTCTCTTGGCTTACCCTTTTGGATATCTACAAATTGAATGGAGTTCTTCATCCATTATTTATCATAGATATCACATATAAGCACTCGATTTTCACCTCATGTCTTTCTCCTTCTTCTCAACTCTCTTGCCACCACTGAACCTTTGCCATTACTCTTTTTCCTACTCTGACAACAACTAATCTCTCTCATGTGATGAATTTAAACATTATTCCACTGTCATTTTCAGAACTTCTGGGATCAGACTGCAAAGGCATCAGGGTTGAACTGCATTAAAAGACTATTTTCCACATGTGCTGTGAGTTCTCGAAAGGCTAGGGGTCAGATTAATAAAAGTTGCATACACAGAAAATGAGGCTTGAAATGTGTGTACAGAGCTTTCCATGCAAATGCCAGTACTTAAAAAGAAAATTTGGCAGAATAACTTGCATATATTTAAGGCAACTGACCCATCTTTATTCTACATTTCATAGAAACTGGGAAACGACAACATCCTTGATCAAGTAGGGAAATCAGCTAAATGACAACTCACTTGCATAATAATTCATTGTATATTCCCTGGCCTATGAGCCTCGTAGTTGCCAGAAAGAACTGTTATTCTGTGATCCAAGCATTCCACAGGATGGAGATCCATTCCTTTGACCCGTTTTCAAAGATGTTTTGCCTAAGTCCTAAAGAGGCTGTCAGGGACTGTTTTCTTTCTGTATATTGCACTTTAGAGCACCATGGAGTTTGTTATATGTTTGTAAAAGCAGACAGAATTAAATGGGAACAACCAGGTTGGTGCCCCAACATTTGTATTTTTCAACTTGTCGTTCATATCACAGCCATATTATTCACATTTATAAGATGATTGTGATTTATAAAGATACGTTGTGTTGAAATATGCTACCCCAGATATACACATAATTTCACACTCACATCCACACGTAGATTTATAAATGAGACATCTGGTTTGCACAGAAACTCCTCACTGCCCATTTTCTTACGGGGCTAAAAAAGGTGTTCTCTTTTCAAGTTTTCCTGCTGCCGTGTAATGGACTGATAAGAAGCAATTGGCCTCTGATCCTTCTTTTCCATTCTCTCCTTTTAAAAGACCAGTTTTCCAGCTAAATGGCTATGCACTTTCAATGACTGTCCACAGGTCTTCCTTCCTTATGTTAAACTTCCTTGGTATTCATGCTCTACCAGTCATTCCTTCTGCTTATCCACTTTCAGGAACACAGTATAACTGAAGTTCTTTCCTTACCCTAAAGATTTCTGTCCTTCTATACCATTGCAGCTTTTTATTTCTTTCTTGGGAAACTGTCTTTCTGCTCTTTTTTGCCACTATAGTGTAACTCAAACCCCTGGTAACGTTTCATAGACTGGCCAACCATTCTCAATATATACATAAAAAACATACATTGTCCTTTAATAAAGCAAAAGATACAAGTCAAAAAGAGTTGGAGTGCCACAGGCAATTACTTTTATTGTAGTTTTTTTGTTGTATTGGGCCCGAGTAGGGTTTTTTAAGGCTGGGAATGGCTGACCGTGCTGAAACAAGCTCAACTGCATGGTCACAACTGACATATCCTCCTGGTATTGGCATCTTTATGATGCTGTAGGCCCTGGAGAGGTCAGGGAAGGATCTTGAAGGACATTAGGTTTCTTCCAGGTACTTCTTGGTTAATGTTAACACTAGAATTACCAGAGCCTACAAAAAAACTCGTAGATCCGTACCACCTTAAATCAAAACTTTGCACCTCTTCATCAGCGTCTTTTGTCCTATAAATGTGTTGATAAGCAGCAAGCAGTCTGCTATCACATTCCCCACCGGCGCACAGTTTTCTCAGCTCAAGTCTGTTTACCTGTGTGTCAGTTGCTTGGAGTTGTATAGAGTGAAAAGTCAAGCAAAATCACACCTTTTATAAATACTATATCGTTATTTGTAACACATGCATTTCATGTGTTCCATGTCTATAACAATCTATGTAAACACATCGTTAAAAAAAAGTTTTTCATGTTTTAGTAAGAATTGACAAAATGTAGGCATGAAGTTTATAATGTGTGAAGCCTGAAGTCCAAATATCAAAGAAACACTTTCACAAAAGGTACAAATATAACAAAATAAGTGCACTTTTATTCAAGAATTTAACTGAAGAAAAAGAACCCGTGTTAGGGTGCGACATTGACATGCATTTGCTATGACTGCTTCGGTGGCGCAACAGTGTCAACTGTTGACTGGTAATCAAAACCTCACGGGTTCGATCCCAGACGAGTACGTCTTGAGAAGTAAGCTGCTCGTATTCTTACTAATTTAAAATAAAAACATACATTTGATTCCGGTCTGTAACAGCCGGTGTAATTTATGATGGTGCCGGTGGGGGATGTGATAGCAAACTGCTTGCTGCTTATCAACACATTTAAAGGACAAAAGATGCTGATAGAGAGGTGCGAAGCAATTTTTTAGGTGGAATGGATCTACGCATTTTTTCGTAGGCTCTGGTAATTCTAGTGTTAAAAAGTTAAGCCACTTCACATTCCCCTGTATCTTTCTTCCTTGTGTCTTTTACCATGGATCTGGAAAGAGACAGACTGGACATGCGAGTGGCTGGCTGACAATAAGTTGCCTCGAGTGTAAGAACCACCAGGATGGTATGCAGTATATTAAAATCTTATAGAAAAACTTCCAAGAGATCAAAAGAGAGAGAGGCCTACAGTTAGGTCCACAAGTATTTGGAAAGTGATGCAATCTTTATAATTTTGGTCCTGTGTGCCATCACAATGGATTTGAAATGAAGCAATCAATATGTGATTAAAGTGTAAACTTGCAGTTTTAATTTATCATTCATTTAGCATCTAACAAAAACATTGTATGAGTCACTTAAAAAACACAACCATTTTTATACATGGTCCTTCCATTTTCATGGGCTTAAAAGTATTTGGATGAACTAACATAATCATGAATATAACAATCATTTTCAATACTTGGTTGAAAATCTTTTGCATTGAATGACTGCCTGAAGTCTGAAACCCATTGCCTTCTCCAAGTGCTGGGTTTTCACTCTACTGATGTTATGCCAGGCCTTTACTGCATCTGTCTTCAGGTGCTGCATGTTTGCTAGACTTTCTGTGATCAGTTTTTTCTTATGCAAGTGAAATGCATGTCCAGTTAAGGTCAGCTTAATGATTTGGCCATTGAAGGATATTCCACTTCTTTGTCTTGAAAAGCACATATTTTGCTGTCACAAAATGTTTTTCTCATTGTCCATCAGTACTATGAAGCATCATCTTATTAGTTTTTCAATATTTGATTTGATTTGATACTAAGTAGATAGTATAGCCCTGTACACTTCAGAAACCATCCTGAAACTTTTGTCAGAAGTCATATCATCAATAAACACCAGTAACCCACTTCCATTGGAAGTCATGCATGTCCATGTCATAAAACTGCCTCCATCATGTTTCACAGATGATGTAGTATGCTACAGAGCATGAGCTCCATACTCCTTTCTATCCATCATTCTAATATATATTGATCTTAATTTCATTTGTCCAAAGAAACTTCTTGCAAAACTGGATTTTTTTTTGTCAATATGTTCTGGGAAAGTCTAATTTGTCCTTCCTATGCTTGAGGATTACCAGTGGTTTGCACCTTGAGGTAAATCCTCTGTATTTACTTTCTTGAAGTCTTCTCATGATTGTAGACTTTGGCAATGATAGGCCCACCTCCCAGAGAGTGTTCTTGGTTTGGCTAAAGGTCATGAATTGTTTTTTCTTCACCAAAGAACCAATTCTGCAATCATCCAGCACAGTTGTCTTCCATGGTTATCCAGGCCTTCTGGTGTTGCTGAGCTCACCTGTGTCTTCCTTCTCTTTAAGAATGTACCAGATGGTTGATTTGACCACTCTTGGTGTTTCTGCTTTCTCTCAGATAGGTTTGTTTTGTTTTCTCTGCCTAATGATGGCCTGTTTTTACTTTTACTTTTACTTTTTTACTTTTTATATTGAGAGTTAACAGCAACAGCTTCCAAATGCAAATTCCACACTTGGAATCAACTCCAGACCATCTGCCTGCTTAATAGTTAATGAAATAAAGAGGGACTTACTTACACCTGGCTATGGAACAGCTTGTCAGTCAATTGTTCAAAAGATTTTGAGACCCTGAGAATGGGGGGCCATGTATAAAAGTGGCTGTCAATCCTAAATGGCTCATACGATATTTCAATTAAATCCCTTGAATTAATGCTGAAAGCCTACAGTTCAATCACAAAATTATTTTTTCATTTCAAATCCATTGTGGTGGAGTAAACTGCCAAACTTATGAAAACTGTGTCATTGTCCACGTATTTATGGACCAAACTATATATTAACAGGAAGAGAGTAAATCTCTGGGGAGAGCAGTAAGACAGGCTGCTATATATTACTTGTCATGCATACTAACATGAAAGTTATGAGGACATTGGTCCAAAAGAAATGAAACATGAATGTTCATCCTAATGCATAAGGGCAGACAATCAAGTAGATCCAAGGGTTGCCTGACCTTCAGCTGACAGAGGGGGAAAGGCCAAGCAGCGTTGGCAAGAGTCCACAAGATATCCTGGCTGATGTCCCAAGCTTGAGATTTTGGGATGATACTGCCAAGTAAACCCATTTCCAAATTCCCATAATTCAATTATAAGGTTATGAGAATACACTGCCTATCCCAGTGTCATCAATAACAAGGTCTGGTATTTGGTGAATATGTATTCACCCCTAGAACCTTTAATGGCCGACTGCTTCTGTAACTTGGACTGTCTTTGACAGAATAGCAATTAGACAAAGACCCTGATTTAAACTCTTTTATTTAAAATGTATACTTATTTGCATACAAAACTGTAGCATCAAATATAAGCAATAAAAAAAATACACAACCTGCCTGGATTCATGCAGTCTTCATCCAGTTCCAGGTGACAATTAGCATATGGTTCAGATGTTTAGAGAAATTTCGCCTCTTGCATTTCGCCCCAGCACATTTCGCCCCCACCCCAGTAACTTCTAATACCCACACCCAGACGTTTTGAGGGTTGGAAGTTTCTAGAAAAAATAAAGTAAATAATCACTCTCAGTGTTCAAAACTGACTTTCCTAATTTAAACATTTTTGTAGCAAATATGATAAAAAAAGTTAGCAATAGCACATCACTTAAATGAAATGCTCTGTAAACATATATACATTTTTATTTTGATTAAATGAATCCAAATGATTTTACAAAAATTAATATCACATGCCGCTGCAAACAAACATATGTGAAATACAATTATGTACTTTGTGTAATTTTAATGTTCACAAAAAATCATTTCCGTTTATAAAATTATTGATTACAACTCAACGTTGTATGTGATGCCTCTAAGGTAATCCATTACATTACGATTTTCAAAACTTTGGGCTATTCCTTTGATTCTAACAGGAATAGCAGCATACTTCTTGTTTCTCTGATTGCCTGGATTACAGGCAATTAGGTTTAGTCATGATGCAAAAATAACGCTTTCAGTGAGAAAGTAATACACGATGCGGTGAGTGGTGACACAACAGTTTTGATATTGCGCTGTATGTAAGGTGTTTATGGTTCTTCAACACGGCCATGCACCACCGATAATCAGGCAGCGGAAACCGTAAACGCATGTCTTGAAATGGCCATAGTGCTGGCAAAAAAACGTGCAAAATCCAGTACAATCATACAATACTATATCACATAACACAGATTAAATTTTAAGTACAATACTCACCTTTTATGGAGGCAATCATGCATACTATTTTCAGTGCAACACGTTGATCTGTGAGTTGTATAAAACCACTACCTGAGTGAACTTTTTTTATTGTCAATGTTGGGTAAGGTTTATTACATTTTTAATTGCAATTATATATATATGTACATAAATACCGGAGCAAAATATCCATCCATCCATCCATTTTCTAACCCGCTGAATCCGAATACAGGGTCACGGGGGTCTGCTGGAGCCAATCCCAGCCAACACAGGGCACAAGGCAGGAACCAATCCTGGGCAGGGTGCCAACCGGAGCAAAATATAGTGGTGGCAAATTGTGGTTAGGTGAAAATTACCAGGGGCAAAATTTGTTGGAGGCAAAATGTGTAGGGGGTGAAAGGGTGAAGATGTGAAGGGCAACTTATCTGGATGCCGGTTTGGATCCTTAATTACATATAATTTATCCTTAATCAAAAAATTAAAGTAAATATTTCTTTCCAGAAACAGATCTCCTCTCCACATGTCCAGCAGAAACAGCAGTTGCTAGCAGTTATAGAAAGGCTCATTACAAGTTTTCACTTTTGCAACTGAGCTGAGCTCTTTACAAAAGTGTCAGAAAAGCAACAACTGAAGTAAAAGCTCTACAAAAGTGTCCATTTCAACTGAACTCTTTTTGAAAAAGGAAAGGCAACCACACTCCCCTACCCCCAAAGTAAGTACCTGGCTTTCTTTCAGCTGATATTTTTACAGTTTCTCAAAACACACATATGTTATTAAATCATTATCACAAAATCAAGGTTAGTTTCCCAATCAAAAAGATGATTGAAGCTGCAAACAGAATGGCTACACAAAACATTCCTTCTTCAACGTCCTCCTTCAGTTTCTAATGCTAAATGCTTAGAATCCTGCTTGGCCTTTCGGCTTTTCCAGAATATACTTTGCTCCTGTATAACATCTAAAATATGTCAGGTACAAGGGTTAAATAATTCCCCATACATTGGGACAGTTTAATAGCAGATTAAAGAGTTACAACTTTTCAATCTAAAGAGTTTTTAAAATTTTTTCAACATGAAATTTTCACGTTTCGATCTGGTTCCTTCCCATACTGCAATCTCTGATTTTCACTTCATGACAATGCCACATTCTCTCTTTCTCTCTCAGGGCTATTTCTACTTCACTTTTCTTAAAGTATAAGGTATCTAAGCAACCCAGACACCTCCTCCCAACATATAACAGTTCCCAAAATCCAGTTAGTGCTGACAGTGAGTTGGCAGGCTACCTCCCCACCAGGTTGCCATTCATGTTATCCTAGGACTACAGACTTGGCTGCCTGCCTGGGATCAGGTTGTTGTTTTTTTAGGTAGCAAAAACAGAAGAAAAAGAGCTTAATAGTTATGTTACATAGTTATTAGTTATTTCATATCTTTCATTTAATAAAAAAAGCCATTTTAAAAGCAACATTAATCATTAAACTATCAAAGGAGTTAAACCTTATTTTAATTAACCAGACATTAAACAAATAATGCAATAACATATGAAATGTGCACTCTTAATTTTTGGATTGTCACAGTTTATGTTTGGTTTATTTCTTAATTTAATTTTCTATCTTTCATGCAATGCAATTTAAAAAAAAAAAGACTATTTATCATACATATTCTCATCCAAATTGGTTGTAGGAATGAATCACATAGGCACTAACAGTCAGCATTATTTTATGCATCTCTGGTCTTGCGTTGGATGTCTGCCCTTTCCACTGCTCCATTCTATTAGCCTTGAATGCTCCTTCTACGTGAGACATAATTCACAATGGAAGATCCCTCAGGAATTACCTTATATGGCAGTTGAGAATTTTAATGCAGAAATGCTGATTAGTGGTGGTCCAAGTCCAGCCATGAACACCACAGGGGGTAAATTTCCAAACTCTAATATGGCTAGTATATGCATAATTCATAAGACTGTAGCACCAAACCAGTGGATTCTTGCTCTTTTGGGTAGCATGGTATCCTTAAAAGGAGCGCTCAGATGTTACTGTGCTACTTGGAATTCGTATGCATGTTTGGCAGGATTGTCATTTTTATAGGCTCCCCTGCTGCTGGTTCTAAAGTTGCTCAATTATGCATAATGGGATGCCAGCTGATACCATTGGTGACTCATCCAGAGGCTGATGCAACTTGTCAGTTCTGTGACAAAGCCCTTTCTTCAAAGTCACTGTCCCCAGTGACCACTTACAACGTCTTGCAACGGTGCACAAAGTCTTTGAACTGACAGCATGGTCTTTTTAGTTTCTGCTGAAGTTGTGCAGCCTTTGACAAATACACATCAACAGGAGTCTTGAGTGCTTCATTGTTAGGTAGTGCAGCAAGGATGTTTCTGCACAGATGCTGTTTAGCTTTGTATTTCTGTACAGTGATCTGTGAGCAGGCAAAACTCCTTGTGTGAAGCTACATCAGAAAATCTTATAACTTGGAATAGTCCACAAAAAACAGTAATAATATAACTCTTCACTGTGGAATTCTTTTATAGTATAGTTGTAAAATCTTTCTAGATGTCAAAGTTTTGCAAAGATGATTTTTCATTTCATTTATTAAAGGATCAAATCGAACTGTCTTATTTTGCTAGTGTACCAGTACAGAGTTTTTAAATAGTTTTGTAAAATTTGTTACACAACTATTTTTAGGTGGTGGAATAATGGTGGTAATTAGGAATATGTGGGTGGTATGTCTTCCCACCCAGAAGTTACAGCGTATAGTAATTAGTTAAAAAAAAAACCACAACATAAATTTTAGTAAGACACCACTGACTGAATATCAGGTCATAATGCAATATGATACCACAGCTGATTTTTCTACTGTGAATAGCAACATTTAAGTTAAGAATGTGTGTCATCAATACCTGTGAGCTAAAAATTTAAATCGTGAGCTAAATATAGAAATATTTGTTTCTTTTTCCTTTGAGTTACACCAGTTATTTATTGTTGAAAATGAAAAACACCTGGAATTCCCAGAAATGGCTTTAAAGAATTTTATTTGCTGAAAAAAGAAAAACATGCTTGGTATGACACAGAAGAAACACATTTGCATTTTGTAGAAATAGGATACACTTGATATTTAGAGAGCTAAAAATATTGATCCTTCTGTTAGTTCTGTGAGTATGGTAAATTAAAAAGAAAAATCACAAATGAAAGAATGATTGACTGACTTTGTCTGTGTCACGTTTATTACAAAAAAATAACATTTTTAATCTTCATGCCAAAGAGGTAAATTACAAAGACAACTTTATTGTAAAATAAGGCTACAGTTTTAGTGAAAGTGCAAGACATCATATATAGATACAAAATAATAAGATTATATTCAAATTTTCATTCATTTTCTAAACTTTCCTTAATAAGATAGCAAAGAGCCATAGATTATCAATCCAATAAAAGAATAAGGGAAAAACCGTCCTGGATGAGACTCTGGATAAAGCCTGCAAAGTGTTGTATTCCATTGTGATAAAAAAAAAAAATTAGTTCAAGTATAACAATGCCCTTTGGCTGAAAGAATTAATAGAAACTACAGCAAAGGCAGCATAAGTTCCGTACCTTACAGTAACATAACAGTTCCAAATCTCTGTTCATCAATTTCCAGGTTGTAGATAGCCAGAACCAACCCAGACAGAACTGCACTTAAGCAACAACCAGCGCTGGAAAGGGTGCCAGATCATCACAGAGCACAATCAGCACACATACCTACTAACGTAGAATCGTCATATAGCCTAACATGCATATCTTTGGAGTGGATGTAAAACTAGACTTGCAGCCACCATTTACAAACTACTTAAGTTAAAAATAAATTTTTTTATATGTACAATATCTTTTATACTATCTGCAATGAGTTATCAAAATGACAATATAAAAGTAGACAAAGAACATATTCATTCAATAGACAGCACAGAATTTCTCTATTACCTGTGCATATAGATAGATAGATAGATAGATAGATAGATAGATAGATAGATAGATAGATAGATAGATAGATAGATAGATAGATAGATAACATTATTTGTCCCCAGTGGGACATTTGGCATTTTATAGAAGCTCTTTAAATAAATTCATAAATAGGTAGATAAATATATACATACACATTTACACTATGGTCTGAACGACCACCAGAATTTCTAATTTATAAAAGAAAGAAAAGAATACTTCTGACTTGGCTGTCACAGTTACAGTAAGGCCTTATTCAGGTGTATTGCTGTTGGTATAAAGGCGCTCCAGTCGCTTTTCCTGTCACACTTCTGCTGAATAATGTTTTGGCTAAAAATCCTCAGTGTTTGTGTGTCAGAGAGAGGATGTGAAGCATTATTCATAATGGCACTCAGTTTTGTTTCAGTTCTTTTTTTTTTCCAACTACCTCCATGGGGTCTGTCCCATAATTAAACCTGTCTTTTTAATTCTCTTGTAAATTTTGTTACCAGCCCAGCACACCACAGTGTAGCAAATCACACAGGCCATCCCAGAGTTATAGAATATGTGAAGGATATCACTTTCCACATTTAAGTAACACAGTGTCCTAAGGATAAAGAGCCTGCTCTGTCCTTTCTTATATACTTCCTCTGTGTTCTGAGACTTGTCTAACCTGTCATTAATGTGGACCCCCAAGTACTTGTAGCAGTGGACCACCTCTACATCCACTCTCTGAATAATAACCAGGCATAGAGGCTCTTTCGTGTGTTGAAAGTCAACAACCAGTTCCTTGGTTTTGCTAATGTTAAGATGCAGACAATTCTCTTTGCACCAAGAATCAAAGTTCTCCCTCTGACTCCTACACTTTGTCTCATCCCATTTATCAATACACGCCATAAGTGCATAATCATCTGAGAATTTCTGCAAGTAATATGACCTGGTGTTATTATGTGTAGTTGAAGGTGTACGGAGTCAAGAGAACAAGAGACAGGATTGTTCCTTGTTGTGCTCCAGTGTTGTTCACATCTGTTTCAGAAATAATAAATAATAATACATTTTATTTGTATAGCGCCTTTCCCATGCTCAAGGCACTTACAGAATATAAGAAGCACAGTCCTTGTGTCCCATGAACTGAGGTCTGCCCAACAGATAGTTCATTATCCAGGAGTCCATAGATGCATCCATCTGCATATCTTTGAGTTTACCCCTTAACAGGGATGGCAGAATCATATGGAAGGCACCGGAGAAATAAAAAAAACCATAATCCTCACAGTGCTGCCAGTTTTGTCCAGGTTAGAATAAGCCTTGTAGAGCAGATAGATAATTGCATCCTCCACTCCAATTTTTGTCCAGTAGGCAAACTGCAGTGGGCCTTGGTGGTCTACCACAAGAGGACTCATATAGTCTTGGACCAGTCTCTTAAAGGTCTTCATGAAGTGAGACGTAAGCGCCACTGGTCTGTAGTCATTAGATGAAGAGACGCCTGACTTCTTTGGAATAGAAACAATGCAGGATGTTTTCCACACTTAAGCTTTAGGGACAGACTGAACAGGTGACAGAGGACACCACAGAGTTGGTCAGCCCAGGCCTTTAGAACTCGAGGACTGACTCAGTCTGGTCCCACAGCTCTTACTGTGTGTAACTTCCTTAGTTGTCACCTTATGTGGTGTTAAGCTTTTATTTCCTCAGATCCCTGAGGAACTGGAAATGCTCACTTGCCTTTTTCAGTGGAATCTTGATTTTGTGGGTTATACTTAATCCACCAGACCCAGTATGTGCAACTAGAGGGATCTGAAGTGCCCCAATTGTTTGCACTGTTATTCCTTCAATGTTGGCCACCATGGGACTTTCTCTCCCTCTGTGTCACTTGGAGTCCAAAATGTTTTTTTTGTCTCCGTGTCCATTTAGCAGATCGGGCACCTCATTTCTAAATACCCCTGCACTGGCTGGTGTTATCATTATACGGTATATGTTGATCATATCATCATTCTCTGTTTGGGTTGAAGGACAACTGTAAGGACAGTGGAATTACTTAACTACAGTTATATTAGACAGAATGCCCAACGGGGACTGGGTGGTCTTTTAGCCTTGGAACCCCTCTAGGTTTTTTTTTTTTTCTGTCATCACCAGCCATCGGACATCATGTAAGTGTGAACTTATTTATCATGTCTACTTTTTTGGTATGTTTTTTATTTGTTCTTTTTCTTACATGTTGCTGATTTGTTTGTTTTTTTTTTCTTGAAAATGTTTCTTGATATCATGTAAAACAGTTTGAGCAACATCCATTGTATGAAAATGTACTATAAAAATAACTGTTGTTGTTATGGACCTGGGGCAGCAGCTCTAAATGGCTATGTTATTTGAAATCAGTATTAGGTTTTCATGCCACTTGTCACCTGCCCTTTGGAAAATCAGCAGTTGCAGATGGAGTCATATAGATAGATAGATAGATAGATAGATAGATAGATAGATAGATAGATAGATAGATAGATAGATAGATACTTTATACATATATATATACTGTATATATGCCAAGTTCTAAGGTAAATCTAGTGAGAACATCAAGTTGTTGATAGGAAGTAGCAACCTTTAACAGATGACATACCTAGTAAGCGTTACGTTACAGCCACGGTTATTCCGCATTTTATGTGTATTTTCTGTTTTATTGCTGATTTGGTTAACTTCAAATTAAAATGTTATGATTTTTTATGTAATTTCTATTATGCTTGTTTCCTACTTAGTATTTATGTTACTTGTATTTTATGGGTTTAACCCCCAGAGGTGGGCGCACTCTGACATTATTGTCGCTAGATCCCCCCCCCCTTAAATTTCACTTAAATAGAAGGTCCCAGCAGTGCACCATTGACTGTTATTATGTAATGATATGTCTTCTCTGATGATTATTACAATTAAAAGTGACTGTTAGATGGAAATACAATCCTGAATTACAGTGAAAACCAAAGCGATTGTAACCAAAAGGACTACTAAACCAGGTAACCAAGGAAATAGGGCTTTTTATTATTATTATTATTTTAGCTGCTTCCGTTAGGGAGAACCACAGTGGATCCAAACATGAGAATTAGAAGTCAAGAACAAAAGATGATCTGAAAAGACCAAATGGAGCTAGCATTTGGTCTACTTGCTTGATGAAAGTTACTGCCACTAAAAATTTCTTTTGTTTATCTAACTGAGGGATACTGCTACATGGAACTGCCACCATATCGATAGCATATTGTCAGCTATGGAATGGGCATGACTACCATGGTCATGTGATAAGATTTCAGGGTCGCATAAACACATAACCAAAATAAAAATAAACCGTGTAAAATCAATCAAAATGGACAATATCTCTTTAAAATAGATTCTCCAATATAAAAACACCCAAAATAACACAAACATAGCCATGCACAATTTTGACAAATAAGAATTCGTTGTGAGTGTTGCTGTTTGATTTTTCTGATTTTGTGGACTCTTTGATTCTGTTTTTGGGATTACAATTTATGGATATTGTATTGGGACTTGTTTGCTTTGGATTGCCTTTTTGGCAAATCAATTTCCCTTTTTTGTGCCTTTGTAATCATTGTATTCTATCTCCTGAATTCTTCTTTTGACGACTGTGTTTTAGGTTGTCTGAGCAAGTCTGAGGTTTATGGTCACCTCTCCTTTTTGGTATACACCAGATGGTGAAAAGTTTAGTGGACATCTAACCATCACACCTATATGAGCTTGTTGCACATCCCATTCCAAAACTATTGGCAATAAAATGGAGGTGGCCCCAACATTTTGGATATACCAGTCTCCACTCTTCAGTGAAGGCTTTCTAGACATTTTTGGTGTGCCTGTGAGAAATTGTGCCTATTTAACTAGGAAAGCGTTTATGAGGTCAAGTACTGATGTTGGACAGGAAGACATGGCTCACAATCCACTTTTTAATTCATTCCAAAGTGTTCAATAGGATTCTTTGCATGACACTAAAATTCCTCCATACCAGACTCAACAAACCATGTCTTTATGTACCTGGCTTTGTGCACAGGGGCACAACCATACTGGAAGAGAAAATGGCCCTCCTCAAACTGTTTCTTCAAAGCTGGAATTGCACAATTGTCTAAAACGTCTTTGTATGCTGTATTTCTATAGTATCCATCACAGGAACCAAGGGGCTTAGTCCAAACACTGAAAAACAGCTCCAGACAATTATCCCTCCACCATTTGTTAAGGTAGGCACCATGTAGTCCAGAAAGTGGCTTTCTCTTGGCATCCACCAAACCTGGATTTGTCCATGAGATTACCAGACAGTAAATTGTGATTCATTACTCCAGAAAAAATGTTTCTACTGCTCCAGAGTCCAACAGTATATTAATATAAGAAACACAAAAGGGAAATAAGGTGTGGGGACCAGCTGGTACCCCATTTAATGTGGCAAAACATGACATGGACATGAAAATGTCCAAACAATGGGAAGTAATAATGGTCATTGCCATCTGATGTTGAATCTCCTCTCTGGCTTTTTTCTTCAGGTTTCTTGGAATTCTATGGTTTTTTCAATCCAGCTCATGAATGAACACTGACTTACAGTGATTCTGCTGTTTAAGCAGCCCATGGTGGGAGGTGGGACCATCAAGGCTCTGGGGTGAAGGTAAAAGAGAACAGGCAGTTGGCAGCCACATTTCTTCAGTGGCCGGTTTGTGAGTCCTTACCTCCGAACTGTCTCCTGGATGCTCTCAATTCATGTGCATTAGACAATATATATAAATATATATATATATATATATATATATAATATATATATATATATATATATATATATATATATATATATATATATATATATATATATATATATATATATATATATATATATATATATATATATATATATATATATATATATATATATACTGCATATTGTGAACTATAAACAAAGGAGTCAGTACAAATGGTGGGGCTCCATCAAGGAATTCCCACTTTAATGTGCAGTATTTAACAATTAAAGAACAAGAACATTAATATAACAAATGAAAAATTGCTTCATTTCAAATTGAGTGTTTGATACCATCTGTTGTGTCTCAAAAGTAAATGTAGAAGTTCTGCTCTTAACAGGCTCATGCAGTCAAATTACAGCTCCTTGCTGTCCCACAGACTCTTTTGTCCTGGTAAACTGAAAGCGACATCAGACTTCTTCCATCTGCTGTTCATCCTCTATAAAGAGTGAAGTGGACACTTAGTAAATAAACATTCCACCTCTGGTTTACACCCATGCAGAGGTGGGTAGAGTAGCCAAAAATTGTACTCAAGTACAATAATATTACTCAAGTAGAAGTAAAAAGTAGTCCATCAAAAACTTACTCAATTTAGAGTAAAAAAGTACTTGGTGAAAAGACTACTCAAGTACTGAGTAACTGTATGAACATAATAAATGATTTATTTTTTAGAAATGTTGTAATAAGACAGACAAAAATATAAAATAATGTGCAAATTCTGCTATTTCCAAATAATAAAATAAAAAATGAGTAAAAATAAATCACATTTTTACAAAATAAAGATGCACAAATAACACAAAGTTCCAAATCTCAGTTTTTCATAACAAAGCTTTTAAAGCCGACACCTACAGTAGGTAACATGTATGTTTGAACAGTGCAAACTACTTACAGTGATGAGATATCCTGTACACTGACAGTATAATACTGCATATGCACTTTGTGGTGTAGCGGGTCCGCGGCTTCAAAAAAAAAAAAAAAGGGCCAGTTTCAAAACCATAAAGCCGTGTCACTCTCCGTGGGCGCAATTGCACAACTGTAGGGAGTTAATTAAGTAGCTGGAGTGAATCGCACCTGCACGTGCAGGCCAATCGTTCTCAATTGCTTTATTAGCTTCCTGTGGTGTGTGATTAAGGCCCACAGAGACAGGAGTGTATATATACGGGTCAACACAAAAAAGAAGGGGGACTCAAAGAAAAGGAGCAAAGACATGAGGTTAAAAGCCATGAAAGGCAGGCTTCGGAATGACGATCTGGTTCTTGCAGTGAAGCTGTGACTGTTTAGCAGTGAACAGGAGCCCCGCATGACTAAAAATTCTCTCACAGACTGCAAGATGCAGGAAATTTGTGTGTGATCATGTGACTGCATGGCTATGTCTGATTGGTGAAACAGTCATGCAGTAGATCCACTGGCAACTTCTCTCTTGCAAAAATATAGTTTAATGTAAAAATGGAAAAAAAGTAATGAGTCGAGTGTTGCCCAATGTAGCAGAGTAAGAGTAGCGTTTCTTCTTCACAGATGTACTCAAGTAAAAGCAAAAAGTATGGTGCAGTAAAACTACTCTTAGAAGTACAATATTTTTAAAAAGTTACTCAAGTAAATGTAATGAAGTAAATGTAACTCATTACTACCCACCTCTGCACCCATGTTTTCTATTATTAAAACCAAGTAAGAGACTCATCAAGTCTCCATGTGCAACTATCTACAGTACATATTTACTGTATATATAATTTTGCATATTTTACATGTATGCTGCCTCTTTCTTTTCAATAAATTTGTAAAGATTTTAGAACTGACTATTTAATATCCTTAGCATTTTACCAAATTTATGATAACTGTGTACTGACTGGAGAAAGTCAGTTAAAGTTAATTAAGGAGAAAAGACTGGGAGTAAAGACCTAGTAAATGAAACAATACGCAAGTCAAAACTGGAAGTCAGAAATACAATTGATGTTAAGAGTGGTGTTCCACAGGGGTCAGTGCTAGGACCGCTGCTATTTTTAATATATATAAATGATTTAGATAGGAACATAAGTAACAAGTTGGTTAAGTTTGCAGATGATACCAATATAGGTGGATAAGCAGATAAATTGGAATCTATTAAATCATTACAGAAGGACTTGGGTAGCATACAGGTTTGGGCAGATGAAATTTAATGTCAGCAAATGTTATGTATTACACAAAGGAAGTAAAAATGTTAGGTTTGAATACACAATGGGCGGTCAGAAAATCGAGAGTACACCTCATGAGAAGGATTTAGGAGTCACAGTGGACTCTAAGCTATTGACTTTCCAACAGTGTTCAGAAGACATTAAGAAGGCTAACAGAATGTCAGGTTATATAGCACGATATGTGCAGTTCAAGTCCAAGGAGGTTCTACTCAACCTTTATAATGCACTGGCGAGGCCTCATCTGGAGTACTGTGTGCAGTTTTGGTCTCCAGGCTACAAAAAGGACATAGCAGCGCTAGAAAAGCTCCAGAGAAGAGCGACTAGGCTGATTCCAGGGCTACAGGTGTTGAATTATGAGGGAAGATTAAAAGAGCTGAGCCTTTACAGTTTAAGCAAAAGAAGATAAAGAGGTGACATGACTGAAATGTTTAAAATTATGAAGGGAATTGGTACAGTGGATCTAGAGTGTTATTTTAAAATGAGTTCATCAAGAACACAAGAATACAGTTGGAAACTTGTTAAGTGTAAATTTCACACAAATATTAGGAAGTTTTTCTTTACACAAAGAACGATAGACACTTGCAATAAGCTACCAAGTAGTGTAGTAGACAGTAAGACGTTAGGGACTCAATGTATAAGTGGATAGGCCTGGCGAGCTTTGTTGGGGTGAATGGCCTGTTCTCGTCTAGAGCGTTCTAATGTTCTAACTGAAAACACTAACCAGAAATTAAAGTCAAAAAGGAATATTCAAGATGTCAGGAACCAAAAGCAACATGAAGATTGCTTGCAAAACGTAACAGTTATTCTCTAACCTCAAATATCGGGGAACAGCTCAGGTATACTGCCGCACCGGTGAAGTCCTCAGAATACTGTCCCAATGTATTATGAGATTGAAACAAAATGGCATTTAGAATAATGAAAAAAAAAATCAAATTTTAAATAACGTTTATAATTGAGAAGTGAATGGTTGAAATAGATCCACTTGTGAATGAAAACACCCAAAAACATGTACAAAAATTTACAAAACACACAGAGAATTCATGGAAAAATACATAAAATATCAATTATGACAGACTTAACCCAAATAGCAGTTTAAAAAAAACACAGCATATTATGGCTTCCCGAAAACAATGTAACTTTTATGCAAAATACAAACAACTTTCATGTTTCTTCATGTTTAACAATTACTCCTAATCAGAAATGCATAATAACTAATCAAACCACTGCCTGAAGTGCATATACACAAGTATTGGTAACCCAGGCCCCTCTTAAAGTTTTGAGTGGTGCTGCAAACAATGGAAATTGATTGAGGTGGGGTTCCCATGGAGTTTTCAGAGCCATGTCCAGGAGGTGGGTGTCGTCAGGGTGGCTGACCGAAGTATGATGTGGGCTGAAACAGTGGAAAACACCGCTGGTACACAACAAACAGTGCAGATACGCAACACTTTAATCCCCTGAATTAAACTGTTATAAAAATGATCATAAATTACAATGTATCCATTTGTCATGTTATTAACTGAAGTCTGGCAAAGTAGGCATACAAAGCTGTATTTTTTAAATAGTCAATTCATCCACCATAAAATTCAGTTTAGGGTTAAACAATTCAGTAGCAATCCTAAAAGCACCGAATTCCAGGTCAAAAGTTTCACTTTCTTTGCTCCCTTAGGTGCTATTATATTAAACAATTAGTTCAGAATTAGAATGAATGTGTAACTAATTATATAATTAATGGCTAATTACAAGATATTTTGCAAGATTATGATGTCCACATTGTATTTTTGGCAAGCAATAAAAGGGAAAATAGTTTTGCTGGAAATGACAAAATTCACTTAATCCCAATTTTTTTTTTTTAACATTGTCCCACAAAACACAGATATTCTGAACATGTGAAAAATGCTTTTGACCAGGGAGACTACAGTGAGAGAGAGACAGACAGAATCCTTAACCAGGTATGTCATTGAAGAGGTAAGAATCCTGTTGACATGTTTAATGATCTTCATAGTAACTTGCATGTTTATTGCTGTAATCTTGAAGCTCATATAATGCATACATACAGTACTACTGAATCGTTCATGGAAAATGAAATGTAGCTACATATTTGATATTTGATCTCTACATTTTACTGTAAATTGGTACGACTTGATTTGTTAAGGGTAGCATAGTGCTGCTTACTGCATCTGCCTCATAGATTCAGAGTCCTGGGTTAAATCATCTGTCCTGGACATTTTCTATGTAGAGCTCTTCTTATGTCTGAATGAGGTTCTCCGCAGGTACACATCCCAAAGATATACATTTTAGGTTAATTGTTAATTCTAAAGTGGCCCGATATGAATCAGTGGTTATGTGTCCATGAGCGTGCCCTGTGACAGACGTGCACCATGTCCAGGGTTGTTATGTGCCACGTGTCCAGTGATTCTTGTAATTGTGTTTGTTGAGGGTTTCCAAGAAGTTCAAAATATTTTAAATGCAATTACCAGAAAGGCATTCTAGCAATAATATGACTCATTGTACAAGTACAAGAAAAATCTTCACAGTCCAAGTGTCTTTGTTTAAAAGATTTTAGCAAAATTCTAAGTAAACGGTTCCCACAAAATAAGGAAAAAAGTTGATATGCAAAAAAAAAAAAAAAATCAAAAGAGGAAACTTCTTCTCTATGGTATTCCGCTTGAGGCTTAAGTATCTGGATTATATTTCTTGAAGTTTCTATCTGATGTCTTATTCACTGTACATACATACATACAATCAGAAAACTATGACTATGACTACACTTCTGTCTAGCAGTTCATTTTTCTTTCCAGCTGTCTTACTTCAATGTAAGAGCTTTACTATTCTCACTCAGAACTAACATCGAGCCCATTCCATTACCTTAAAGCAACATTTTATTTAAATTTAATCTAAGCAAAAAACTAAGGTAAATGAATTAACATTAATTTAAAGAATTCAGCTCCAGCAATTCTGGTGTAGGCACTGTTGCCCCTTGACCCCAAACCGATGAATTAAGTAAGAAAATGGATGGATAGATACATGAGATTTGCAAATATCTGCAGTGGAAAAGAAAATATTTTAAGATTGCAAGATATTGATTGCAGCCATCTCTATAAAAAGCCAAATCAAATATACTTCAGAGCAGAGAAAAACTACTTACAATTCGCATAACATTCTCAAACCTGCTTTATCCAAACGTCCATGAATTTGAAATATTTTAGAAGAGAGCATCATATTAGGATTGTAATTAGCACTGCTGCTTCAAAGCTGCATAGTCCTTGATCTGAACCCTTGGTCTGGTCAACTCTATGTGCAATTTCTACATTCATCCATGTTTCTGTGTGAAGGCCAGGTGTCCAATGCTGCAGTAGTAAGCATCAACACATGCAAAACTGAAAGAAAAAAACCAGATATTTCTTTTAATTAGATAGAGAATTATTTACTCAAGGACACAAGTGGAAATTAAGGGGAAGTGTATTTATGACTGAAGGTATAATGTACTTCTTCACACAAAGAGTTTAAGGAATGTGGAACAGACTATGCAGTGTCACACATGAGCGTCTGTGGGTCACTCTCCAGGTAGGTACTACTTCCTTGGGTCGAAAGGAGGTGCTAGTGCAAACCTTCTCCTCTTATGTTCCCTCCACAATTCAGAGAAGACGCACAGTGGAGGAAACTGGCTTCATCCCATCTGGTCCCCCACTTATGAAGCCCACAGCTGCCAGATGAAGGAGTTCAGTTTTGAACAGAACAAACCTCAGGATGGAGTTTGTATCTCTGTGACCAGAACTGAACGACTGCCCAGCCTGATGGCTTTCTTATTTGATTATTTGAGTTCTTGTTTTGTGGTCCTTTCTCATTACTTTTTGCTGAAAGAATTAAACTGGCTGTGGTGGGCTGGTACCCTGCCCAGGGTTTGTTTCCTGCCTTGTGCCCTGTGTTGGCTGGGATTGGCTCCAGCAGACCCCTGTAACCTTGTAGTTAGGATATAGCAGGATGGATGGAATTAAACTGGGATGAATGGGTTGATACCCCAACATTTCTTTGTAGAACTTTTTTCTCAACCACACCAGTATTGTAGTTGAAGTGGAAACTTTGATCTTTAGGAATTATCAAGATGGAATATCAGGACAACTTAGCTGTTAGTTAACCAAATGAGGTTGATGGATTGGATTGGCTCCTTTCATTTGTCAAACATCTTTTATTGTAAAATAAACTGAAGATGATAGATAATAGATTAATTAAGGAAAATGCAATCAGTGACCATTTTATTGTTATGATAGATAGATATGTATAGATAGATAGATACCGTTTATATTCATGTATAAGTCGGGTCTTGAAACCCAAAAAATCTATCATAAAAATAAAATCCAACTTATACGCCCGTTCAATAAAGTGACAATTACATTTTTTTTTTTACATCTTTTTGCCTCCTCCAATCTCGCACCAGTTTCTCAGATGCATCGAATTTTGTTGCAGCAGCGCAGTTACCAATTTCTTGTGCTACTTTAACGACGTTTAATTTAAAACCAGCTTAATATTTTCTTCTGATTGAACGCTCCATCGTAGATAAAGGATGCTATTATGATAAAGGTGTATGAGAATGAGAATCAAAAAAGAAATCAGTGCAAACGTTGTCTTCGGAATAGTTCGGATATTACCGTGTAGTCATGTAGGCACAATAGAGAGAGAGAGAGGGATTAGGAGCACACCCTGATACATCGCATTGCTACACCCAAATAGAAAAAAAAAAAGTAGTGTGCCCCGTGCTTACTCTCTCAGGTGGCCGTTAGCATATCACAATCTCTTTTACCAATAGCGCGAGTTTTCCGCATTTGACTTATACAACCAACATTAGAAAATTCCAGAAATTATGCGGTGAAATCAAGTCCTGACTTATCTGCAGGAGAACTTATCTACGAGTGACAGACAGACAGACAGATAATTTTGATACACTTTGTTAATCCCTGAGGGGAAATTGTCTTTTCACATGACCTTTGGGGGGTAAGAGTGCAGGATCACCCATTTTATAGCATTCCTGGAACAATTTTCAGGTTAAGGGCATTGGTCAAGTGCCCAATGGGGTGGAAGCCCTTCTGGCAGTAATGGGATCTGAATTAGCAACCTTTTAGACACCAGTGCAGATTAGTAGCCAGGGAGCCACCACTCCGCCCATATATTATACTGTATTATAGGTCCATAGGATGAATATTGTCAGGTGTAAAAAATACAGTGAAATTCTTATTTCTGTTTTTAATGTTATGTTATGCAATTCCTAAGAAACTGATCGCCTTCCATTCATTCAAATCTGCTTAATCCAGTTCAGTGTCATTGCAGCTAATGCCTATGGTGGCCACAAGGCAAGAAGCATCCCTGAAGTATTAATGCATTATGGGACACCCTCATGTACCCTCACACACATATACTCACTCATGTAAGGCCAACGTGCTTATCCTTGGAAAGTAGGAAGAAATTTGGACTAGGAGTGAAAGCCACAGACACAATGAGAACATGCCTGAACTGAAAGTCCCAGGATAGTGAAGCTGTGAACTGTTTTTCCTAGATGTAGTTTCAACATCATCTTCCATTTTGTTTCTAAATTTCCTCCTGTCTTTTTTTTTTTTTAATATATACTCTTACAAAAAAGAGAAAGGCATACACATCTTAATACAAAAATCAGAAAACATTTCTTTTTTGATTTACTCCATATTTTTCTCGTTGGTTGGAATCATTTTGAGAATAAATGCAGTGCTGAGTTCCCCATGCAATTTGCATCAGAAAGTCTCTCTTGGGTGGTAATACAGCTGAAGTGATTTTATTAACATTAGTAGTATGTACCAAAACAGAGGCCAGATGGCTTCCATTTTTCAATGCAACATGAAAGCACATTACATTAATGCTTGTTATTATCTGGATCAAGTAGCCAGCTGACAAGTTCCCATAAAGCAGCGATAAAGGGAATGCCTAACCCACAGGTGTCATTTAAATGATGGAATGAAGATATGCATCTATAAAAACAAAACATATAATAATGATTTACATTAATGGTTTATTTTAAATTGTATTGGCTCATTTTAAATGAATCACAGTACATCTTTGTTTGGAAAGATTGACTTAGAGACTTTCCACTGTATTAAGCAACACTCTTCCATTCATTTTTCAACAACCAGCTATTTAATTACAGGGTCACGAGCAACCACAGACTACCCCAGTAGTATTGGGTGCAAGGCAGGAAGTGCCATGAATTGAGAATAATTTTTTAAAGATTTTTTTTTTTAGCATGAGATAAAGGTTCCTCTCATTATTTACAATAAGGAGAACATTTTAGTATGTTTGGTTTACTCTAGGGAAGCCCTTATAAAAAGCGTAACTCTATTAACGTCTGTTTTTATTTCTACCACGTCACTATTTTGTAGCCCAACCTTTAGTTGCTATAGGCGTATCCCCGGAAGTCACGGTTAATTTCACCATCCATGTAACCTTATAAAAAGCTGCCATTGTGGTTTCTTCTCTGTTCAACTTGCTGGATTTCTAAAAGACCTACTTTTATACTTTATCTTGAGCTTTCTTTCAGTTTTTGCGTTGCCCCCTTGCTTAATTGCTAATCTCTTTGTTCTAATCTCTACCTTGTGGTACACATCATTCATGTCAGTCATTCTTCTCCTGGTTCTCTCTTTTCAGTCTGTACATACTTTCGGTGTCAGAACAAACACACTCACCCATACTCATTTGCTTCTGGCCTTTTTAGAATTACCCATGATTCATTTCTGAAACACTTTGTGAGAGTTAGTTATGGGTGATTCAAAAACAAATTAGTTTGAGAAAAAAACAAGTTGCTTTGAGGACTTCGCAATGTCTGTTTCAACTACAATTGTGCGCTTTGAGTTTTCAGTTTGATGATTGGTTTTCTGGCTCTGGTTTGTCTTTTTCTGAACACCATAATCCACTACCAACTGTTAATACTGGTGTGTATTTAGAATGATACATAAATTAGCTACAGTATTTTTAAAATTTTGTACTTAAATACTTAATGGGGAAGAGTCATAATTTGCTACCTTTTAGTCGTGAAAACCACTACTTTTTCATGTGGGAGCTTTGAAAAAAATCTTGGTGATAAATAATGCAGTTATTTTTGTAAACGTCTCCAGAAAAGATTGGACCAGTAATGTCACTGGTCTAGTACTAAGCTGGTGGATGAACTCAAATCCCAACAATCATAGCCAGTTTAGTGTCTAACTTTTATCACATGCCTGAAGCCCCTTTATTTGAAAGCATGGCTGAGATCACAGATACATGTATCAGTTACTAGAAGTGGAAAAATACTTTTTTTTCTAATAACAGCATAAAATCATACACCCCATTTTCCATGGTAACAATTGTTGTTTGTACCAGTGTGAAATGCAACTTTCAAACTAGGTAACATTTTTAACTTAAGTTAGTTGGTGACTTCTATTCGGCCCATGAGTGAGTGTAAGCATTGCTTGGTGAAAGACTGGGTTCTGGGATGGCGAGTGATGTTGCCCACCTTGTGCCCTGTCTTCTTGGTAAAGCCTAAGATTCCCTACAAACTTGAATAGGATTAAGCAGTTTTGAGAATGTTTAATTATGTTATCAATCAATCAATCAATATTTATTTATATAGCACATATTCATACAAAAAATTGTAGCTCAAAGTGCTTTACAAAATGAATAGAAAAATAGAAGACACAATAAAAAATAAACATAAGTCAACATTAATTAACATAGAATAAGAGTAAGGTCCGATGGCCAGGGTGGACAGAAAAAACAAAAAAAAAAACTCCAAAGGCTGGAGAAAAAAATAAAATCTTTAGTAATTCCAGACCAAGAGACCGCCCAGTCCCCTCTGGGCAATCTACCTAACATAAGTCAAACAGTCCTCTTTGTATTTAGGGTTTTCATGGAAGGACCTGATGATGATGATGATGATCACGTGGACTTCTGGCTTTTAGTCCATCAATGCTGGGGCATCATGGTGCTTTGAGTAGGTGGAGGTGGCGCAGGCCGCCACCACAAAGAAACCGGAAAAAGAAACAGAAGAGAGAGTAGGGGTCAGTACGGATTTTGGAGCCACTGTGAATAGTTATTATGAAGAATTGAACATACAGAGTATCAGTATTAAGTTAAAGTGAAGTTATAAAAAGGCCACGTTAAAGTAATGTGTTTTCAGCAGTGTTTTAAAGTGCTCTACTGTATTTGCCTGGCGAATTCCTATTGGCAGGCTATTCCAGATTTTAGGTGCATAACAGCAGAAGGCCGCCTCACCACTTCTTTTAAGTTTAGCTTTTGGAATTATAAGGAGACATTAATATTATTATTATTAATATGTGTAAGTCATTAGAAGAAATGGCATCAGTGTGAAATCTCATTTCATTGAGTGAAGAAACACTACTAAAGAATGACTGCTTAGAAAATTAAGTCATGTTCAAAAAGATATAAGCTTTGTTTGACACATTTACCTAGATAATGTCCAGGCAGATACCAAAACAGAGAGATACAAAGGCATTAAAAAGGTTGCAGTTGATGGGGGGCATCGTTGTTTTAGATAATTACATGATACATATTGTAAACAGGACATGAATGAACTGGCAAACTGGCCAGAGTGGTCAGATAGTGCCCTTCAGGAACAGGAAGCCAATATAAACGGAAGGGCCATGGACAACTGCCTGCCAGGGAAATATGCTCCCCCATTAAGTTGGGTGGCATTGCTCTAGCATAGAGAGAACTATTTTGGGGGCAGTTTCCCTACACAGATCTCTCTTACCTGAAAGAGCTTCCAAGGTATTCCTTCAATGTACTGGAAGTACCTCTAGTCTGGCTTTAAAAGAAGACATTTATCTTCAGTCAGGAGAGTTGGATTTGAAAAAGTAGTAAAAGTAGTAGAACAAAGAGGACAGAACGAGTGGAGAGAAGACTGTGTTGGTTAGTGTGTAGAGGAGTGTGGGGTTACCTACTATATTGGGAAAGAAGGAACCTTTGTAAAGAAAATGATGCAAAATAAGAGATTTCTGAACCAATAGTTGTGATGGAGTAGTTGAAGTCTGGGCTTTGGGGACTGAGAAGACACATCATCCACAATATATTTTTATTTGCAGAAATAAAGAAAAGTCAAGTCAACTAGAGCTTTATTGTCATCCTAACAGTATACTTACAGTACACAGTGGGATGAAATATCGTCCTCCAGGGTCAAAGGTGCAATACACAAGATATATATATATATATAACTATGATTAAAAAAAAGAATATATATATACAGTGTTATGTAGTGTTATGTAATCCAGAGAGTGTATGGAGTAAAGAGTCCAGTGTGGAGGATGGCAGCATTGTGTTCAGGAGCCGGACTGCTTGGGGAAAGAAACTATTGCACAATCTCGCAGACCTGCTCCTGATTCTGCAGAGTCGTCTTCCAGATGGAAGAGGAGTAAACAGTTGGTGGGAGGGGTGGTGGGGATCAGCCATGATGCTAGTGGCTTTATGAAGGCAGCATGAGGTGTAGATCTACTGCAGACTGGGTAGAGAGTGGCCAATAATGCGCTCAGCGGTCCGCACAATCCTCTGAAGGGCTTTGCGGTCGGAGGCATGGCAGTTTCCATACCAGACTGTGATGCAGCTGGTCAGGACGCTGTCTATGGTGCCTCTGTAGAAGGTGGCTTGAGCTAGAGAGTCTTCATTCTAAGCCACAGATGTCGATCTCTGGGCCTGGAGGGCCGCAGTGGCTACAGGTTTTTATTCTAACCCTTTTCCTAATCAGCAAGCAGTTTTCAATGCTAATTAACTCCTTTATGCTTCATTTTAATAGCCCTGTTTTCAAGGACTCAGTCCCCTGAATTTATTCTTTTTTTCATTAAATGACAGCCAAACAGAAATGAGATGTAAAACAAGGCAACAGTTGACCAGCTAAATTGGGATTTCAAACCCAACCAATTTAACTCCAGCCAATCTCTTAATTAGAAGCTGATTCTTGCTGTTAATTAAACCCATTATTTAATTCCATGGCTTGTTTCTGCTCTCATTCTGCCACAGTAGACATTTCCAAAACTGTTGATATTCTTCTTTTTCTAAGAACACTGTGAAAATGTTTTGGAGACCTGAGAGATCAACCTTACCGAAAACTTCACCTTTGTTTATTTTCAGATATTGTGTGATGGGCACAGGGGAGCTGGTCATGGGGCGGCTTGTTTTGTGTCTCATTATTTTTGATTGCTAGTTAAGGAAAAAAAAAACTATGAGACCGAGTCAAGTTAATTAAAACTAATGCAAAAGAAATGAATTAGCAGCAAAAACTGGTCACTAATGAAGAAAATGGTTAGAATGAAAACTGTAGCCACTGCGGCCCTCCAGGACTGGAGTTCGACACCCCTGGTCTATGCGAATCTTCTAAGAAGATCTTAGAAGAATGCAGACATTGCTATCATTGCCAAGTGAAAGAATGTCTTCTTTGCCTGGCATGGGATTGTTTATATTGTGTAAGTGTTAATTAAATAAAATACTATACAGTTTATTTAACTAATATCTACATCCACAACAACAACAACATTTATTTATATAGCACATTTTCATACAAACAGTAGCTCAAAGTGCTTTACATATTAAAGAATAGAAAAACGAAAGACACAATTATAAAACAAAATAAATCAACATTAATTAACATCGAATAAGAGTAAGGTTCAATGGCCAGGGGGGACAGAAAAACAAAAAAACTCTAGACGGCTGGAGAAAAAATAAAATCTGTAGGGATTCCAGACCATGAGACCGCCCAGTCCCCTCTGGGCATTCTACCTAACATAAATGAAACAGTCCTCTTTGGATTTAGGATTCTCACGGAAGGGCTTGATGATGATGATGGTCACGTAGACTTCTGCCTTTTAATCCGTCCATCATTGTTGGAGCATCATGAAGCTTTGAGTAGGTGGAGGTGGCGCAGGCCACCACCACAAAGAAACCGGAAAAAGAAACAGAAAAGAGAGTAGGGGTCAGTACCGATTTTAGAGCCACCATGAATAGTTATTTTGAGGAAAGTGAACATATAGAGTATCAGGATTAAGTTAAGATTAAAATGAAGTTATAAAAAGGCCATGTTAAAGTAATGTGTTTTCAGCAGTGTTTTAAAGTGCTCTACTGTATCAGCCTGGCGAATTCCTATTGGCAGGCTATTCCAGATTTTAGGTGCATAGCAGCAGAAGGCCGCCTCACCACTTCTTTTAAGTTTTGTTCTTGGAATTCTAAGGAGACACTCATTTGAGGATCTGAGGTTACGATTTGGAATATAAGGTGTCAGACATTCCGATATATAAGATGGGGCGAGATTATTTAAGGCTTTATAAACCATAAGCAGAATTTTAAAGTCAATCCTGAATGACACAGGTAACCAGTGTAGTGACATCAAAACTGGTGTGATGTGTTCCGATTTTCTTTTCCTAGTTAGGATTCTAGCAGCTGCATTCTGCACTAGTTGCAAACGATTTATATCTTTTTTGGGTAGTCCTGAGAGGAGTGCGTTACAGTAATCTAGTCGACTGAAAACCAAAGCGTGAACTAATTTCTCAGCAACTTTCAGTGATATAAGAGGTCTAACTTTACTTATGTTAGTGAAAAAATGCTGTCCTAATGATCTGATTAATATGTGATTTAAAATTCAGATTACAGTCAACAATCACCCCTAAGCTTTTTACCTCCGTCTTGATCCAAACATGAACCTGAAAAAAAGAGAATAATACATTTTATTTATTTGTAGGCATCTTTCTAAACACTCAAGGACACCGAAAAATAGACAAAACACAGATTACAAACAAAAGTAAAATACAGAAGTTAAAATCAGACAGAGCAATTGTAATCAAAGAGAAAAAGCAGTCTTAAACAAATGGGTTTTAAGTTTAGATTTGTAAAGTGAAAATGATTCAATATTTCTAAGCTCAGATGGTAGTGAGTTCCAAAGCTGGGGAGCAGAGCATATTGAAAAAAAGTATTCCCAGCAGTCGTCTCCAGTTTGCACATCATAAACTCTCCGCAGAGGATGTTACTGTATATCCCTTACACTAAATGCTATCAAGGCAGATCAGGGAGGGGGGAAGAGTACCTGTTTTTAAACTATTGTTGTATCAGCCAAACTGACCATCAGACTCCTCAATTTAGGACTCCGCACCACCCTCTCCAACTGGATTTTGGACTTCCTGATCAACAGGCCCCAGCATGTGCAGACTGGCAAAATCACATCCTTTACGCTGACCCTCAGCTCAGGCACTCCACAGGCTAGTGTGCTGAGCCCCCTTCAGTACATCCATCCTTCCATCCATTATCCAACCTGCTATATCCTAATTACAGGGTCACGGGGGTCTGCTGGAGCCAATCCCAGACAACACAGGGTGCAAGGCAGGAAACAAACCCCAGGTAGGGTGCCAACTCACTGCAGGGCACACACACACCCACACACCGAGCACACACTAGGGACAATTCAGAATTGCCAATGCACCTAACCTGCATGTCTGTGGACTGTGGGAGGAAACTGGAGCACTCGGAGGAAACCCACGCTGAGAATATGCGAACTCCATGCAGGGAGAACCCGGGAAGCGAACATGGGTCTCCTAACCACGAGGCAGCAGCACTACCACTGCGCCACTGCAGTGCTGCCCCAGTACATACTTCATAAATATAAATTAAAAAGGGATTTTGCCTTTTGGAGATTCTAGAATGGCCTTGTATGAGTAAGTGCCGGTGTTTGTCGAGAGTGTGCTCTACGATGAACTATCACTCCGTCCATGAAGGAGTCTTGGTCTTTTCTGTCCACCCTGGCCATCGGACCTTACTCTTATTCTATGTTAATTAATATTGACTTATTTTATTTTCTTACTGTGTCTTTTATTTTTCTATTCTTCATTATGTAAAGCACTTTGAGCTACTTTTTGTATGAAAATGTGCTATATAAATAAATGTTGTTGTTGTTGTGCCTGTTGATGCCCAGAGAGCCTTCATGACCCACTACCCCAATTCTAAACTTCATCGAGCCGGCTTTTTAATGGATGGAAGAATTTCAAAGGCAAAAATAGAATATAATGTAAGAACTCTTCTATTTGTCACAAATAAAATGATTATCAGATTTACAAAGTACAAATTATTCCCACTTGAAAAAAATGGAGATTTCTTCTGTTGTTCAGAGATGGTAAAAATATCATGAACGTGACAGAAAAATTAAATAAATTCATGAGCAAATACAACACTGAGTGTGGGTAATATTCAGTTTTAAATAGTTCTGATACCGAGCAAAAGATTAACCATTTAATAAAAAGAACTTTATTCTGATTTAATGTCCTTAATTCTAATTTATTTTTCATTGTAGTGGCCCAGAGATACTGTATAACTATGTCATATAATATGATTTAAAATTACAACATTACAAGCTGAGCCTAGTGGGGTAAATGAGCCTAACTATATATAATGAAAAAAGTTTGATTAATTATACTGGCAAATGGGAGTTCAGATTTCAATGAAAGTGCAATATATACAAAAACATGTATTGTTGATTTTAAAAAAGCTATATCAGGGCACTTGTAATCAGTCTCTGTTTGTCTACCACAGACAGACCTGTGGCCTGCTGACTTGTTTGGGCTGACATCAAAAGAAATATACGCAGTGCTAATTAACAATGAACCCTGATGGTATATTCAAGAAATACAAAATGAATGATCACTAGAAAGCTGCAAATCCACTGCGAGGGTGGCTTTTATTTGTCAGGGCAGGATCAAAGTGGAAGGTTGTTTTTCTTTGGAGGAAAAAACTGTGTTTTAGAGGGTCTGATATAATTGACGCAAGTTGTGTATTTTACAATCTAAATTAATCATGATCATTTCTTTTTCCCCCCAAGTTAGGAAAAACAACAATTTTGTTATTCATTCCTACTCAGTTCAGCTGCTCTCCATTTGTGCCACTGAAGGACTTTATTAAAAAAAAAAACAATGAATCTTATAAAAAAAAATAACTGGAGGACTTTCTGTTTGATTCTCAATTTTTATCCTGCTGAAAGTATCTGACAAATGCAATCAGAATGCCAATTCATTGTGTTTTGTTGGCAGTGGCAACATGCATTGTATGTCCTGAAGGCAAAAATACCACGGGCCTGATGCTATTAGGGGCCTTATCCTGTTTCACAGTGTTGCTACTTCGGTAACCTAGACATGTTTATACTTCATTTTTTTTCTGTTAGAGAAAAAAGTAGCAAATTTTGGAGCATGTGTTGATGAAACAAGGTTAAGGATGAAACTGTGGCTCACCCCCTTCTGTGTATATGCTGCTGTGAAAAAGTAAGGTCCCTCTGAAAAGTACTTTCTTATCATTTAGCATATGTGAGTATGAAAATCGTCGCTTTAATGGTATCAGTAGGTTAAGGTAAACAATAAAAATAAGCAACATTTAGTGTTTTGCTTATATATAATTAACGCAATGCAATTTCTTTATGCAGGAAAACATAACAGCAGCCTTTGCATTTACATTACACTTTGTAACATTTGGTAGAAATAACTTCTTGTACATTTTTACTGTATCTGTCCCTACCTACCTCTTTGAGACAGGCCAACATATATATGGTACAAGATGGTTTAAAGTATGAACTCAAATATTTATGTGCTGTTTAAAATTTTGACCCTTTTGTCACCATTGGCTGATATACCAGTGTCCCATCTGTCAGCTACACGACCTCTCTGACAACTGTCAATGTCTCTGCTCTCATGAGTTGAGATTCATTCTTTTTGTTCTTGATTGGATTCTATAATTGCTTTATGTTTTTAATGGCAATTGGAGCCGTGAATGCTATTACTTTGTATTTCCTGGTACAGTATAGTGGTTTCACAAATAAATGTTTAATGCCACATTAATTAAATTGGATTGCTTCTTGATTAATTACAAGTCATAGAATGCAGAAAGCATCTAAAGTAGGACGGCCAATGGACTGGGGTTCACTGACATTGCTGTAATACTTTGTATTATTACAGGAGAGAGTACCAGTGGTGGGATTCATTAAAGTTACAAAGATGATTCAATGTCCATTCAAATCACCGTTGATTTAAAACTTTTAAAAATAATGATACTGTATTGACTTCAAAGAATAAATTATAACTGCCTCATCATTAAATGGACAAAAATACATTTGTACCATCAGAAAACAGTAAATGTTGGCTGCCTCTCCTCTCTTTCTTTTGGGTGGGAGTTCAATTTTGGTTTTGTAAAGTTTGATTTTATGTATTGTTATTTGCTTTAAATCAAAATTAATAAAAAAAAAAAAACGGTATAAGTTACTAAATTCACCCTCAGTCATTCTCTTCTTGCCATATTATGAACAGCAATTTGACATGTAAAAAATTGTGTTTCAGTTTGTTTTACCATGCCTCATCTCTGTTGCACTTAGTGACAATATGCAGATGTACAGATGTGCATGCAGATGACTTTTCCAAAAATTTCCTTGATAAAAAATGCACAATCATTTCCAAGTTGCTGTCCCACGTTTACACAGTGCTGTACTGACTCAAGATGAGACAGTGAAAGATATTATAAAAAGGATTGGGAGATGAGACGTGGTCTAGAAAACAGGCAAGAGTCATAACTAGAAAAAAGAGCTGTCAAGTTTAAAATTTTAAACAAAGGAGAAATTCACATACTCCAGCAGCAGCATACATAAAGAACAATATTAAAGGGTGATAAAAATGCAGGTATAACAGACAACAACTTTGTATAATGTTAACGTTTACCCCCCCCGGGTGGAATTGAAGAGTCACATAATGTGGGGGAGGAACGATCTCCTCAGTCTGTCAGTGGAGCAGGATGGTGACAGCAGTCTGTCGCCGAAGCTGCTCCTCTGTCTGGAGATGATCCTGTTCAGTGGATGCAGTGGATTCTCCATGATTGACAGGAGCCTGCTCAGCACCCGTCGCTCTGCCACGGATGTCAAACTGTCCAGCTCTGTGCCTACAATAGAGCCTGCCCTCCTCACCAGTTTGTCCAGGTGGGAGGCGTCCCTCTTCTTTATGCTGCCTCCCCAGCACACCACTACATAGAAGAGGGCGCTCGCCACAACCGTCTGATAGATCTGCAGCATCTTATTGCAGATGTTGAAAGATGCCAGCCTTCTAAGGAAGTATTGTAGGCTCTGTCCTCTCTTACACCAAGCATCAGTATTGGCAGTCCAGTCCAATTTATCATCCAGCTGCACTCCCAGGTATTTATGGGTATGCACCCTCTGCACACAGTCACCTCTGATGATCACGGGGTTCATGAGGGGCCTGGGTCTCCTAAAATCCACCACCAGCTCCTTGGTCTTGCTGGTGTTCAGTTGTAGGTGGTTTGAGTCACACCATTTAACAAAATCCTTGATTAGGTTCCTATACTCCTCTTCCTGCCCACTCCTGATGCAGCCCACGATAGCAGTGTCGTCAGCGAACTTTTGCACGTGGCAGGACTCCGAGTTGTATTGGAAGTCAGATGTATATAGGCTGAACAGGACTGGAGAAAGTACAGACCCCTGCGGCGCTCCTGTGCTGCTGACCACAATGTCAGACCTGCAGTTCCCGAGACGCACATATTGAGTCTATCTGTAAGATAGTCCATGATCCATGCCACCAGGTATGAATCTACTCCCATCTCTGTCAGTTAGTCCCTAAGGAGCAGAGGTTGGATGGTGTTGAAGGCGCTAGAGAAGTCCAGAAACATAATTCTTACACCACCATTGCCTCTGTCCAAGTGGGAGAGGGGTCCTTGTAGCACATAGATGATGGCATCCTCTGCTCCCACCTTCTCCTGGTATGCAAACTGCAGAGGGTCGAGGGTGAGACGGACCTGTGGCCTCAGGTGGTGAAGCAGCAGCTGCTCCATGGTCTTCATCACATGTGACGTCAGAGTGACAGGCCGGAAGTCATTCAGCTCACTAGAATGTAGTACCTTTGGGACTGGGATGATGCAAGATGTTTTCCAAAGCCTCGGGACTCTCCCCTGTTCCAGGCTCAGGTTGAAGATGCGCTGTAGAGGACTCCCCAGCTCCAACATACAGGCCTTCAGCAGTCATGGCGATACACCATCTGGACCCACTGCTTTGCTGGCACAAACTCTCCTCAGCTCTCCGTTTACCTGGGCTGCTGTAATTGTGGGTGGGGGGAAACTCTCTCCTATGCTGGAATCAGCAGAAAGATGGGTGGAGGGTGCAGTAATGCGATGTGAGAGTGGGTTAGGGTGGTCAAACCAGGGCCATTCTTAGGCATGGGTGAGCAGGGCAGTTGCCCAGGACGCCAAGACAAAAGGGACCCCATCATTCAAGGGTTTTTTGTTTTTTTGAAGATCGACGCAAGCTATGTATCTGTACTACGAAGTTTAATGCTAAGCTTACTGCCTTTTCCCGGGGCAGAAGCGAATTGGAAATGAATCCACAAAAAAATTGCTATCCTGCACCAGAAAGCTTGCGCAGAAAATTTGAGTCAAATTTTGACTACGAAGCGCAAGATCAACCTATACTTGATCCAAAGGATAAATATCGCATTGAGTTTTTCAATGTATTGCTTGACCAAGCGATATCATCAATGACTGAGCGCTTTGACCAAATGAAAGATCATTATGATTACTTTGGTTTTCTTTATAATTTTGAAAAAATTAAAATGTTTAAGTGATGTGGATTTGATTAAATCCTGTCAGGATCTCAATGCGATATTAACAGATGAAACAACTGGTTCCAATATTGATGCTCAGGACTTGTTCTCTGAATTGCGTATTTTGGCAAATCTGGTGCCTCCTAATGCTTCTGCTCTTGAAACATTGCAGTTTATATACCGTACAGCTTGAAAGATTATGTTCCAAATGTTGCAATAGCGATACGTATCGCCTTGACCATACCAGTTACTGCCGCTGCTGGGGAACGCAGCTTTTCTAAGCTAAAGATAATCAAGAATTACCTCAGGACAACCATGTTACAAGAACGATTGAATGCTTTAGCATTAATTCTCATTGAGCAAGACGTTGTCCAATCGCTTGATTACTCGGAATTAAAGATTTCGCAAGTGTTAAAGAATGAATAGTTGATTTCGTTTCTTGAGCTTTATTCTGGAATGTTATTTAGCCCAAGTTTTAATTTGGTAGAAAAAAATGGAAAACGGTATAAAAAACACACTTTATAATTGTGACAAAAACATAAATAAAATGCTGTAAAATTTATAAAAATATGCACCACTGTACTGCACATTTTGCACATGCTGGGCTTAGCTACATACCTCCATGCGGTGCCCAATGGAAACAGGTCAAATCTGGCTGAACTGTAGCTAATACTACATGCATAAGGGCCCCCACAGTCTAATTATGCCCAGGGCCCCAGCGTCCTAAGAATGGCCCTGATCAAACCTTTTAAAGAAGTTGTTCATCTGGTTTGCTCTCTCCACATCTCTCTCGATGGTGGCACCCGCTTCGTGCTGCAGCCAGTGATGATCTTCATCCAACCCCACACTTCCTTCATGCTGTTATTCTGCAACTTCTGCTCCAGCTTTTTCCTGTACTGCTCCTTCGCCACCCAGAGCTGGATTCGGAGTTACTTCTGCACGCACTTGAGCTCATGCTGATCACCGTCTTTAAAAACCTTTTTCTTCTGGTTCAAAAGGTCCTTGATGTCACTTGTAATCTATGGCTTGTTGTTAGCATAGCAGTGTACTGTTCTTACTAGAACTACAATGTCCGTACAGAAGTTGATGTAGTCAGTAGTGCAGTCAACAACCTCCTCAATGTTCTTACTATGTAACCCTAGCAGTATATCCCAGTCTGTAGTTCCAAAGCAGTCTCTCAGAGCCTGCTCTGCCTCAGGGGACCACTTCCTGAATGAGCGTGTGGTTGTAGGTAGCTCCCTCACTCTTGGTTTGTAGTGAGGCTGAAGCAGAACCAGTTTATGATCTGCTTTCCTAAGTGCAGGCAGCGGGGTGGCGCTGTATGCGTCTTTGATGTTTGCATACAGTAGGTCAATAGTCCTATTTCCCCGGGTGTTACAATCCACATACTGGGCAGGAATTAAGGTAGGTAATGTTTTGTCCAGCGTCACATGGTTAAAGTCTCTAGCGATTAGCACAAGCGCCTCAGGGTGCTGCGTTTGTAGATTAGCAACAGTGGAATGGATGATGTCACCCGCTATCTCCACGTCCGCCCGAGAAGGGATGTAAACAATATCAGCATTTACTGTCCAAACTCTCTGGGCAAGTAATAGGGATGCAGACTTACGGCCAACAGTTCGATGTCCCTGCAGAAAGTGGAGATTTTGACGTTTACATGTCCAGAGTTACACCACCTTGTATTGACATAGAGAGCGGCGACTCCTCCTTTCCGCTTCCCGCAGGTACTTGTGTCTCTGTCCACTCTAACTGTGCTAAACATGGGTAGCTCCACGTTGGCATCTGGGATGTTAGTTGTTAGTTTCAGAAAAACACAACAAACTGCATTCTCTGTAGGTCCTGACTTTTTTCACCAGCATTATAATCCAAAAAATATTAGTCTGTGAACAGGAATAGACAAAGCAAAATAACACAATGCACACCGGTATGGAAATTCTAATATCAGAAACTCTGCTGGTGTTCCGAATGACATCATGCATCACGTTCTACCAGTAATTCTGGGAAAGATCTCTGAGGCAATGATCGACACACTGCGATTCACAATATGGTGTTGAGAAAAAGACGTTATCAAAATTAAACATTGTAAGTAGTACATGATGAAAGATATTAGTGCAAAAGTCATAATCCTTGGGGTCCAAAACCACATGTGCGACACGTACTCAGACATCAAAGAAGGCAATGCCAGAAATTAAAGTAATAGCACATTACAACAAGTGTAAATAAATTCCTTTCTGCATGTTTGACCAACGCAGAGCAAGCCACCACTGTCCTTGTCCAGTGGTCTGTTCAGCTCAGCTGATTATGTGTAATATCCAGCCATTCATCCATCCATTTTCTAACCCACTTATAATACAACATCACAAAAGAGTAGGTTGTGGTGAGCTAAACAGTTGAGTTTTCTTTTGCATACAATTTCAAAAAACTGACACATGAACTTTACTTTACATGCGATTGCACAAATGTGAAACTCACTAAAAGGGTGTTTGAGAATTTTAAAACATTTGCTTGTTAAAGGTATGGCAACACTATACATCCCTTTTGGATCTGAATATTTCCCAGAATAAGGTCTAGATCAATGATGCCCAAGACAACAACAACATTTATTTATATAGCACATTTTCATACAAAAAAAATGTAGCTCAAAGTGCTTTACAAAATGAAGAATAGAAAAATAGTAGACACAATAAAAAATAAACATAAGTCAACATTAATTAACATAGAATAAGTAAGGTCCGATGGCCAGGCTGGACAAAAAAAAACAAAAAAAATAAAATAACTCCAGAGGCTGGAGAAAAAAAAAATAAAATCTGTAGGGATTCCAGACCAAGAGACCGCCCAGTCCCCTCTGGGCATTCTACCTAACATAAATCAAAAAGTCCTCTTTGTATTTAGAGTTTTCATGGAAGGACTTGATGATGAAGGTCATGTAGACTTCTGGCTTTCAGTCCATCATTGTTGGAGCATCATGATGCTTTGAGTAGGTGGTGGTGGCGCAGGCCGCCACCAAAAAACCGGAAAAAGAAACAGAAGAGAGTAGGGGTCAGTACGGATTTTAGAGCCACCATGAGTAGTTATTATGAAGAATTGAACATACAGAGTATCAGTATTAAGTTAAAGTGAAGTTATAAAAAGGCCATGTTAAAGTAATGTGTTTTCAGCAGTGTTTTAAAGTTCTCCACTGTATTTGCCTGGCGAATTCCTATAGGCAGGCTATTCCAGATTTTAGGTGCATAGCAGTAGAAGGCCGCCTCACCACTTCTTTTAAGTTTTGTTCTTGGAATTCTAAGGAGACACTCATTTGAGGATCTAAGGTTACGATTTGGATTATAACGTGTCAGACATTCCGATATATAAGATGGAGCGAGATTATTTAAGGCTTTATAAACCATAAGCAGAATTTTAAAGTCAATCCTGAATGACACAGGCAACCAGTGTAGTGACATTAAAACTGGAGAAATGTGTTGGATTTTCTTTTCCTAGTTAGGATTCTAGCAGCTGCATTCTGCACTCGTTGCAAACGATTTATGTCTTTTTTGGGTAGTCCTGAGAGGATCGCGTTACAGTAATCTAGTCTACTGAAAACAAAAGCGTGAATTAATTTCTCAGCATCTTTCAATGATATAAGAGGTCTAACTTTTGCTATGTTTCTTAAGTGAAAAATGCTGTCCTAGTGGTCTGATGAATATGCGATTTAAAATTCAGATTACAGTCAACAGTTACCCCTAAGTTTTTTACTTCCGTCTTAACTTTTAATCCTAATGCATCAAGTTTATTTCTGATAACCTCATTGAATCCATTATTGCCAATTACTAATATTTCAGTTTTCTCTTTATTTAGTTTGAGAAAATTACTATTCATCCATTCAGAAATACCAGTAAGACATTGTGTTAGTGAATCAAGAGAGTCGGTGTCATCAGGTGCTATTGATAAGTACAACTGTGTGTCATCAGCATAGCTGTGGTAGTTCACGTTATGCCCCGAGATAATCTGACCTAACGAAAGCATATAGATTGAGAATAACAGCGGACCCAGGATAGAGCCTTGTGGAACACCATATCGGATATCATGTGTCTTTGAGATTTGATTACCACAACTAACAAAGAATTTTCTACCTGCCAGGTAGGATTCAAACCAATTTAAGACTGTGCCAAAGAGGCCCACCCATTGACTAAGGCGATTTCTAAGAATATTCTGATCAATGGTGTCAAATGCGGCACTCAGATCTAAGAGGATGAGAACAGATAAATGGCCACTGTCTGCATTTACCCGCAAGTCATTTACTACTTTAACGAGTGCAGTTTCTGTGCTGTGATTTGTTCTGAAACCTGACTGAAATTTATCAAGAATAGCATGTTTATTTAGGTGGTCATTTAACTGCATAATGACTGCCTTCTCTAGAATTTTACTTAAGAAGGGCAGGTTAGAGATGGATCTAAAATTTTCAAAGGCAGAGGGGTCAAGATTATGTTTCTTAAGAAGGGGTTTGGCTACAGCAGTCTTAGGACAGTTTGGGAAGACCCCCGTATCTAATGACGAATTTACTATGTCAAGAATATTATCAATTAGCACGCCTGATACTTCTTTGAAAAACCTTGTTGGTATTGGGTCAAGGACGCAGGTGGAGATGTCAATTGCGATCAACCAGTAGATCGCAAAGGTAGTGCAGGTAGATTGCGTTGCATTCAAAAAAAAATTTTTTTAACCGTTAGTCTATCATATATCCTCCCTATAGCATTTGCCACTTGATTGACATACAGGACGGCCAGTCTGAGATCTCTTTTCTTCTAACACACTGGTCATCCCGCAACCTGCAGCTACTGCAAAATTCCGGCTGTGATCTAGTTAGCCTTCCAATTTATATCGACTAAAGAAGGGATTTTAAAAAAATTTGTTTGGGGAGGGTATAGGCTGGATGTGGAATTGGAAGACGATTTTTTTCTCACAATGTCACAATCGAAGTGCGTTTGTCTGATCTGTCAATCTATCATTGCTATTCCAAAGAAGGAAAATGTGGAAAGGCACTTTCAAAATGTTCATAAAAACTATGAAACTGACTTCCTTCTGAAAAGCGATCTGAGAAAGAGAATGGAGAGGGAACTAAAATCACAGTTAATCGGACAGCCGTCATTTTTCACTCGGCTGAATTCAAAAGCAAAGGCAGACACACCGAAGCACTGTCCTGGGTGAGTCACTCGATCATTAAGCATAAGAAGTCCTTCCAAGAGCTACTTCCTTGACTGCATTATTCAGCTCTACTTATTTATGCGTGATAGCCTTTTCCCACATGAAAATTATTATATCCAAATACTGTAGTGACCATAAATATATTGAATTATTATTCTGCCCGTAAAGGTTATTCAGTAACTAGACATTAAGCCCGTTACAATAACGGGCGCTAGAACAGTATTGCATAAACATTATTAGGAACAGTCTATATTTAATGGCAAGGGACCTTGACCTCCTTCTGTTTGTTGTCTTAATTTTTTTTGTTAAAAATATTTTTGCAAGAAGCCTAAAGTAAAATAATATTAAAAATAAAATAGAAACGTATATGACAATACAGTAAGTATAAGTAATATTGCCTTAGTGTAAAACTTTATAACAATCTGTAATACACAATATCTGAAGAAGATATTTAGGAAAATGTTTATTTTTTTACCTCAGGAAATTTTTCAATAAAATTTCATTATAGACATTTTTTGTAAACACTCTTGTTCAGGGCCATCTACAACGTTGACAACAACATCTGTAAAACTTCTAACTCTTGATAATGCAAAATATAACTGACCGTGGCTGAATACTGGTTCTGGCAAGTAAATGGCAACTTTTTCTATGGTTTGCCCTTGAGCTTTATTAATTGTTATGGCAACGGCTAATGTAACTGGAAATTGTCACCTTCTTATGGTAAAGGGTAAATTAGTAGAGGATAGAGCCAAATCAATACGGGGAATATTTTGACACTCATTTTCTTTTTTACAATCGATCTATTTGCTCGTATTTTTCTTTGTCTTTCAGCCTTTCTTTTGTTGATGTTTACTTGCTGAGCTGACCATTCTTCCAGGAGATGTTGCTTATATAGGATTTGAGTGTCTGTGTCTTTTGTCCAACTTGACGCGTCTTCTTTTTTGGGTGGCATGTTGTTAGTAGATAGTTAGTAAACATGCACAGGGCAGTATGTGTGGCTTCTCCCCAGCAATGGATTTTATGTGCGCGGCCACGACTACCCAATCAGCACTCTCCTCTGCAATGCTGTCCTTTAATTGCTTATCATGCGCGGCTGCGGCGCGCATCATTCACTGTGTGCCCAGCTTCCAGTGTGTGTGCATCCACGGTCTCCCCAGCAATGCTGTCCTTTATTTGCTTATCATGCGCAGCCGCGGCTACGCCATTCACGGTGTGCTCAGCTTTCAGTGTGTGCGCGTCCACGATGCCAGTCATGCATGTCGCACCGAGCCTCGCGCATGCGCACTTCACCAAAAGACACACAAAGGGGTTTTATTAAAGAGGATGCAAGGTACGACAGCATATATTTCATGTATAAAGTATACTTAGTATATTATATATATATATATCTATACTAATAAAAGGCAAAGCCCTCACTCACTCACTGACTCATCACTAATTCTCCAACTTCCCGTGTGGGTGGAAGGCTGAAATTTGGCAGGTTCATTCCTTACAGCTTCCTTACAAAAGTTGGGCAGGTTTTATATCGAAATTCTACGCGTAATGGTCATAAATGGAAGCAGTTTTTCTCCATTTACTGTAATGGAGATGAGCTTCAACGCCGTGGGGGCGGAGTTTCGTGTGACATCATCACGCCTCCCGTAATCACGCAGTACATAGAAAACCAGGAAGACCTCAAAAGCGCTGAAGAAAACATGCATTATATAATTGAGAAGGCAGCGAAACAATAAGAAGCGGCGAGTGACATATACAACCATATTCATGAGTTCTGCTACTTGAAACAAAGCACGATGTAAACCTACACTTTAAATTAAGTTCATAGACAGGCTGCGCTGGCGTTTGTAATTTAGTGCCTGCCCATATAAGGCCGTCCGTCAGCGGCAATCCAATAGCAAACTCCCACTAAATATTCACGGGTGCTTATGGAGAGGAAGATGAGATGGTCAGGGTGGTGTTTGACACAAACTCAGCGAAACTGCGAGAGAAAGTTTTAAGTGCCAGGACTAAGGTAACATTAAATAAAGCTATGGACATAGCACGAGATGGCACCAGCACAGCTGGGAACCTTCGATGCAAGTACACCGAGTGGCTCACGTGAACTGGCGCAGTGCACAGATAAAAGCAACAGTTCCAAAAGCTGAACAAAACCGAATTACACAATTGAAAAGGCAGCAAAAATATGAAGCGTCTGATAAGCATATTCATAAATGCAGCTACTGTGGAAACAAAGCACACGGTGGAAAAAGTCAATGTCCGCTAAAGGAAGACAGTGTAAAAAAAACCCGTGCATGCAGTGTGCCAGGTCTCAGATAAAGAAGAAGACGAGCTGTTTATTGATGCAGTAAGAAACAAATCGATGAATGAAACCTGTCATCTTTACAACGATTGACAAACACGGAATGTAACTTGAACACAACACATCCTACAAATACGAACCTGATTGAAAGAAATAATGATAATCAAATCCTTGATGACAGCAACACTCAGTAACACTCACAAAACAAATACTGTATATTGACAGTCATGTTACGTTATTTTTAAAATGTTCCCTTTTCTTTTCTACCTTTTTAACACACTACTTCTCCTGCGACGCGGTATATATATATGTATATATATATATCCCGCTCTACATACTCGAATAATGGATACTTTATTACCATCAATGATTGTTTTGGTAAAGCCATACTCAGTGTATTCATTAGATGAGCGGTAAAAAGTAAAGCGAGGGAGGATGACTTATTGAGGCATGCAGGCTGTAGTCGCGTCAACTCTATCTGAATTGCGATCACATTTGAAAAATATATCTTTTCAAGTTCTATTTAGTCCATACTCAAGGGCGCGGGCCACATCCGCCCAGCGTGTAATTATATCCGCCCCGAGATCATTTTATATACTGTATTATTGTTATTAATGGCCGGGTATATGAAGCGCTGGTAACACAATAAACTACAGATCCCATAATGCAGCGCTTCAGCTGCCTTGCCGAACACTTACTGCATTAATCAAGTCTACCTTATGATGCTGCAAGTTATTGCGAAGCTAGAGTTATTAGCACTGAGTTTGCACGGCGCTTTGGTGACTTTGAAGAACAAAAAGTCCGTCTACATGCGGCTCGAACCTTGTGCATGTTTGGTAGCACATATCTGTGTGAGAAGCTCTTCTCAGTGATAAAGACTAACAAAACAGCACACAGGAGTCGCCTCACTGATGAGCACCTGCAATCCATCCTGAGAATCTCCACAACACAGAACCTCACACCAAACAGAAACGAACTTGTGGCCAAAAAAAGATGCCAGGCGTCCAGCTCTAAAATGACATATGAGCAAAGAAACTGAATGATGTGGTTTGTTATTGCTGAAAGGAACACATTTTATTTATATTTCCAGGTTTTGTTATGCAGCATGTTCATATTTGAATTTGTATAATTTTGACAGGATATATTTTTATGGAGAGCAAAATCTTTTGGGATATTTAAAATCTGAGTTTATTTTTTATATAAAATTACATAAGAGTAAAGAAATTTGAATGTTTGTTCTTTTAACGTTTACTTTATTTCTAACTTGTATAATTTAGACAGGATATATTTTTATGGAGAGCAAAATATTATAAGTTGTTTAAGGTTTGAGTTGATTTATTCAGGAATAATATTCCTGTCTGTTTTTACCATTCCTACCAAAGATATTTCTGTCGACTAAATAAAAATTCCTTCTATTTAAAATTTAAATAGAACTTGAACAAATACGATAGTTCATAATATCCACGCAGACTTGCACGTAAGAGCGGGAGTTATCCATTTTAACAAGCAGCGTATTGCACTGATACGAAATAGCTGTGTGTGTATATATGTAGATATGTATGTATATGTATATATATGTTTATATATGTGTGTGTATGTATGTGTGTGTGTGTATGTATATGTATGTGTATATATGTAGATATATATATGTATGTATATATGTGTATATATATATATGTTTATGTGTGTATATATATATATATATATATGACAACAACACTCATCACTCACAACAGTGACAAAACAATTACATTGACAATCATGTTACGTTACTTTCAAAATGTTTCCTTTTCTTTTTCATTGCTTCTTTAACACACTACTTCTCCGCTGCGAAGCGCGGGTATTTTGCTAGTATATATATATAATTTTTAATGTAGGTAGATCATTTCGACCTGGTCATTTTAAAAGTAGCTGAAAAAGTGTTGGCACCCCTGGTCTAGATGAAAAAAGAAAAAGAAAAAAATCTGATTTTGAAATTAAAAATGGGTGAGCACAACCCATGATGAGACAAAGTGATATACTCTTAGATAAAAGCTGTAATCCAGTGAAGTAATTAAATTGTTATCCATACTAGTTGAGAAGAAAATACTGTACCTCCAGCCTTAGCTAAGATCTCACTTTGGCTGGTAGAAAACTTTGTGAGCACTGATAACTGTGTCCTCCCATCAACCCCAGGACTCCTGCTGCCTGATGGGAATTAGATTTTTGGTTGCCCCCTATTACAACCCTTCTTCCTGATACTCTATACAGCCTATATTTTAAGTTGAACCAATAGCAACATTCATGCAAAACTTTGTGAAAATAGATGCAGTAATTTTGCTTGAATTACTAACACACAAACAGGCAAAAAAATTAACAAAATTACTTATGATTTTATTTATGCGGATACCACTGTAACAAAGAATCAGTTGTGTACTGGATACAAGAAAGCGATGTAGCCTTCTTTTCAATTGGTTTTGCTACCCTATTTTGTCTACAGGGCATCTGACTCCCCTTCATGAGATGGGCCTTCGTTTCAGCCGACTACACTGACGTAGCAATCAGAGAGCCTCCTAGCATTTCTTCACACTGATGACAATGCCACTTGAGCTCTATAGGATATCAAAGAGGTGTGTTTGTTGCTGTGTCTCTGTGGTTTATCTGTGCAGGATATTACCTCAGCCATCTGATGCTGAAACCTCACCACATGCCTACCTCTTAATTATGTGCTATTAATCTGTGTTCATGTTTTATCTCAGCTTCAAATTAATTTCTTTAATTATCTTCAGTTGTGTTTTATTTCTCTAAATTGTACTCAAGTTTGCTTTGTTAAAGCTACATATGATGGTGCACACTATAATAATAATCACATCTAAATTAGAGATTGATTGACTGAACGACTGATTGATTATGTTATGCTATGGCTTTATCGTTACTCAATAGCCAGTGCCCTGGTGATTTCCCATTTAACATAAGAGGTGTTCTGTTCTTCCAGCATTTCTCCAGTCTTTTTATTCAGAATTATATGATGACAGATCATGATCACAATCCTTTTATTTGGCTAATTAAACCATTTTTTGACTTTGTGATTCATTGTTTTTTTTCCCTTGCAATTTGATGATTAGTGGTTTATAGTATATTCTTGGAGTTGATGCTTCTGTTGTTTATTTTTGGCTGAGGTTTTTTTTGTTGGCTAATTCCCAGTCTCTGAGTTTAGCTGTTTTTTGGCAGTTTTCCTTTGCAATGTTAAAGCTCTTTAGCCTAGCTTGCACATTTTCACCCATTTTGGCAAGCTTTATGTTGGGCTTCCTGCTTTTCACATTTTTGGCTGTTGTTTCTATTGTTAAATGTAAAAGCTTAATCTCTTGGCTTAGTGGATTCTTTTATATATGAATTTGTGATTAATATATGATCTTCTAATTAAGGACTTTTTTTCTAATGATTGTAAATTTATTTATTTGCTCATGGGCTTTTTAAACTCCATTTCCTTTTTGTTAATTGTTTATTAGTTATTGATATTATTGTTAATCTCATAATGCAGAATTAATAATCATAACTTCATTATTGAATCATACTTAACTGTTTGTCCTCCAGTTAAACATAAACCAAGGTTGGCAGAACAAGAGGTGGGATAAGCAATTTGACGATGGAACTTGTTGTTCACCGGCTGTTCTACCCCACTGAGAAACAGTAATATTTTTATGCAAAGAACCAGGAAATTAAAAAAAAAAAATCAAACATTGGAAACAAGAGCAAGAAATCAAAACCTGGGAAGTCAAAAATGATAGCCTTAGAAAGACTTTGAACATCAGGTTTACCTGCAAAACTCACATAAAAAATGAACACTCAAGGCAATCTTTTAACCCTTCACCTACCATTACCAGGCTCACAACCTCTGTGAACACTCACCCAGCATGCAGAGGATGCATTGTAACAACAGGATCCACAAAGTGGCATCGCCCATGAGAAACACAATAGCACTGATGCCATAAAGGGCATTTGTGGACTGAATTTCATTTACATGTTGATGATTTTATGAATGTGTAATTATTAGCACTAATCATTCTAGCAAACATTTACCAAGACCTTTCGACTAAATGTTTAATAAGGAATAAGTTTCACTCAGACGAGCAGCTGGGCTATCCTGGTAAATAAAAAACCAATATGTACTTTCTATAATAATAGACACACTTGACATGAGTATTTTCATTTTGTTTATAGTTTTGGCATATAGATTCTTGTTTGATGTCTAACTTTCATTTTGATTAATTCTGAAAAAGATTAATTTCACTACAGTTTTAATTGTATGTGTTTATGTAAGACTGTTGACTCGTGCCACTTTTGTGATGATCATTATAGTATTTTTTTTTTATTTTTTTTTTATTGATTCAAGGGATTTTAACAGACACAAAGAAGGTCAACTGCAAAATGAAAAAAACTATATACCCCAAACGAAACCCACAATGCCTAAATAAATATATTGATTATAAAACATGAATTCATGTCAGTGTCAGTCTGTGTTACCCTTCTGTGGATAAAAAACATCTCGTCTCATGTAGAATAGTTAGCTTATTTTCCAAACAGTTCCTAGGGGTAGGTATGTTTTTGGTTTTTTGACGCCTGTTTTTGCGCAGGACTTCTGAGTAATGATTTGTCCTTTGATTCTTGGTTTCCTGGTTATTTCTTGATCTTACACTTTTGTCCCATTTATCAGACTTTGATACCACATTCTGGTCTTTTTGTTCTGTAATAATCATTGAATATTTAATGTCTTTCATAACAGGTTCCTTCTGGTTCTGGATGAGATCATTGCAAGGACCACAGGTTGGGGCATGTTCAGCCTTGGCCAGTATGTGGATGGGAGACCAACCAGGAAGAGTGTGGGTTGCTGCTGGAAGAGGTGTTGGCAGGTTCAGCATGGGGTGCGTACCCTGTGGTTTGAAGGTAAATCCTAATGACCCAATGCAGTTAACAATACAAACTCCCATCCTTCAGATGTAAAACTAAAGTCCTGACTCTCATTGACAGCCATGGCCTAGTTATTCTGGCCCCCAAAACATCTCCTGTCTCTGACTGGCTAACTATCTCACCCATGCACCACCAAATACCAAATGTGTGAGGAGCCAAAAATGGCTGCCATCGCATAATCCAGGTGGATGCTGCACATTAGTGGTGGATGAAGTGGTCCCCACTCACTATGTAAAGTGCTTTGAGTAGTGAGAAAAGCACTATGTAAATGTAAAAAATTATCATTATTACATTGTATATATTTGTTGCTCCCATGAAAGTATGAAGTCTGTTCTGAGGTGAGGAATTGACAGACTGGCTTTGTTTTTCCTTTGTGTAACTATCCCCTGTATATTAGAATGAATCATTCATACTCATTTTTGATATTTGTTGCAGCCTTGGTACTATTCATGCAGTTATGAATATGGTAATTACACTGAGTCTATGGTGTAAATTAAAAAAGAACACAGAAGTGAGTTACAGATGGAGCCAAGAGTAAAGCTCATCTGTTTCTTCCAAAGAGTTTAAGACCAAGAAGGGTTTTGAGAGCCCATCCTGACTCCTCTCATCAGTACAATTGTTACATTGTTCTCATTCAACCAGTGAAAAAGTCACTGCTGTCAGTGTGCTTAGTTAGCATCAGGGACCTTAAATTTTAATCATCTCTTTTTTGTTTTATAGTACAATGGTGTTGAAGGCAGGATAAAATGTCCAGTCTGGTCAACCAACTGAACACAAGAGAAAGTTTGTGACAACTGACAGAGCCAGTGAAGCAGGTGCAGGAACAGACAGCAAATCAATAATCTTTCCTGACAGAAGCCAACATAGCCATGAACAAGCATCATCTCTGTACTAAATTTTGAGCTAAAAGTTAACACCAACATATCTCTTACAAAAGCTGATCATCTCTGATAACACTGAAGATATTTATATCTATTTTAGAGAACTGCTACTCAGTGTGGATGGCTCAGAGGAGCACAGTTGTATATCTTCCCTCAATTTTGTCCCTCAGTTACAACTTTCTTAAGAGATCATGGCAAGCTATGGCAGAATTTCAGCCATACAAACTAAAATGTTTCATGAATGGGCCTATAAACGAAACAACCAGCAAAAGCCTAAATTTTTGAGGAGGTCGGAAACCAAGAGTGTTTTCAACTGGCCGAATATTTCAAATGGTTGCTTCACTACAGGTTCTTCAATTCCATTCAGCATATTTCGGCAGGTCAATCCAATATCAATCCTGGAATCATGTTATGGACTGGAAGGATGAAAGGGAAACTCCAAGAGCATTAGGAAGAAATAAACCAACTTAACAAACTCACCCCAGCTGTATGAGATCGTGAACAGGGTTGGCAAAGAAGAAAGAGTTTTCCAGACAATTCTTCAACCAGATGATCCATTCCAGAAACTGTTCTGTGTGATAAACGTAGTAAACTCTGATGTAAAAGCAATCTTATTGACGTTCTGGTTAGATTATGGTAAACAGCACCTGTTGCAAGCATGTTGTCTTAAATAGCCGCTCTGGCGGTAACACTACAATTGACACTATTTGTTTTTTACCATGGAAATAAATCAAGTAAATCTATCCCATCAAATCACCTGTGTAAGTGGAGATACAAATACAAACCTCTCTATTCACATGTAGACATATGACAAGGCAGCCCAGAGTTATGGTTTTCCCAGTCCTTCTCATGCTGTGATTACTGGTTAGTTAGGGCCAGAAATTAAAAGTATTGTTGACGAGTCCAGTATTTCTCAATTGGCTTAAATCCCCAAAGAACATGTAAACTCAGCTAAAAACACAATGAACCTGCTTAGTAGGCAAGCGGCTGAGGTGGCAGCTAAACCGTGCAAGCTTACACCATTAAAGATCATTAATCCCAGGATTCCTACAGTGTCCACAGGGCCATTTCTCCTGACACTGAATTAGTAGAAAATTCAAGACACTGATGACACCAGAGCCTGGGCCAAAATTAAAGGAGAGTATTTTTAGAATCTCATAATATTTAACTAAGAACAACATATATTAGCTTTCATTTAAAAAAAAAAAAACAGTGGCACGATAATTAGCTTGAAGCATGACAAAACACAGGCGTCTCACTTCACTGGAGACCATGCCACAGAGGGCACAACTTATACTTGAAAACAACATAAGAACATAAGAAATTAGACAAAATGAGAGGTGGTCACTCAGTCCATCAAACTTGTTTGTTTAGCCAATAGCAAAGTTGTCCCAATATCCCATCCAGACATTTCTAAAAAGGTTGTCAAGGTTTCTGCTTTAACTGCGTGCCTCAGGACTGTGGATCATATTTTCACATCTCATTGACTAAAGAAGTGCCTTGTTGCTTCAGCCTTAAATGCACTTTCCCTTAATTTCTACTGGTAACGCACCTTGGATTGTCCGGGAGGGATTTTTTATCATTTTTGAAAATGTCTGGAATTTTGACTCCTAAAATTTGAAAATCTCCATATCCTTATCATTGATAATAACTGAAAGCCATACGCCAATCATCATTTGCGGAAGTAGTGCGCACACTTTTTTCCCCAAGAATCTTCACTTCCACTCCGGTAGTAAACAATGCAGATATTGACAAGAACAGTCAACATCTGTCCAACTTGGCTTTTACACTTCATCTTTTGAATTCAGTTTTATCTTCGTGGCGAGTAGACAGTTCATTATAAATGTTGTTCCTTTCCTTAATTATTTGTAATCCTAATTTACTGTAACTAAGTGAATTTATTCAAAATCAAAATTCAAATTTCACGTTTTCTATGTGAGATCTAATTTTTGATTCTTCTTTCAGCAGCTTTGTTAAACAAGAAATTTCATACATCCAGGCACAGTCCATCATATTTAAATGTGAGTAAGTATTGCTTTGTAATATTTTAATAGAAAATATTACCACCCGTTGTTCCAAAAATAAATGTATAATTCTAAATGAATGAGTTAACTATTAAAGTTTCAGTTAATTAAAAAAAAATCACACATTTCTTCTGTGATATAAATGCAATATCTTTAGTTATCAGTTGATCAAGTAATAAGTAATTTCTTCTCTAATTTAATAATAATTTCATAATTCTTTTATTTACATAAATTCAAGTGCAGAACAGATTCAATTAGAGGGATAATGCTCAAAAGATTTAATTTCAGTAGCTTGCTATGGAAAGATTTCTGTTCATATTTATCCTAGAAGCCAGATTTACTGAGAAAAATAGCTATAAAAGAAGTAAATTATTTTGAAGAGAGTAAAATTATTTTTATTTTATTAGAAGTGAATTTAGTGTATCTTTTTTTTTACAGGTTTACTACAGTTAAACTATTCAAATAAGAATGGAAGGCATGAAGTCTGTTAATTTAAAAGGTTTGACATATTCAAAATATTTAATAGGTTATTAGTTTGCCAGTGACTGTGATTGTGGCCATTATATCAGAATTATAGTAATAAACTGCTACTAAAGGGTTATATAATTTAAAACTAAAAAAACATGACAGTATAAATCATTATTGCATGATAGGGAAAGGCGTCCTCAAAAGTTCTCATTTTTCGATCCAAATGTCCTCATTTCCAGAGAAAGAGTTGGCAGCCCTATCTACTGGTGTCCTCACATACACAATTCCCTATTAAGCTGAAAAAATTCAGTTGGATCTACTTAATCAATGTCTGAGAATTTCGAAGACCTGGAAGAGGTTCCTGTGATCTCCTCTGCTCAAGATTAAATAGGTTTAATTCCCAGAGTCTGTCACAGTATGACATGTTCTCAAGTCCTAGGATACCCTTCCCTAGTTGCTCTCCTTTGCACAGTTTCAAGTATTACAATGTCTTTTATGTAGCACAGTAACTAGAATTGCACCAAGTACTCCATATGTGGCCTCACTAGTGTACACATTTTTATGTTTGTATTGGGCTACAATGCATGATTAGCTGTTAGTTCCCTATTTATGACAAGATGAGTTATTGAGGTTGGTGCATTCTCACTCTTCGGGACTGTTCCAAATCCCAAAGCTGCAATTAACACCTTTAACACCACTGCCGTTCAAGGGGACTGTAATGGATGGAATGTGATCTGTTAAAAAATCACCATGCAACCATAAATACCTTCATGTAATTGTCAATTATATTTCCTAGCACCTAATGATAAAATTATTGCCAACAGTTAACCTACATGATTCTTTGAAAATCTCATACATAAATTGGAGTCAAACTATCTATTCGGGTCACTTTTGGGATTCCCATATATATACAGACAGAAAAACTGGTATGTATTAAACATTTAAAAAAGTGTCTGTTTTTCAGTACAGTTTCATTGTTTTGTGGAGAGAGCTAATTAAACCATAAAACAGATGCTGAGAAAAGTAGTAACTAACAGAACAGAATGGGGATAAGATTCTCCCTTTTATTTGAGTTTTAAACCAGTTGAAGTACCACAAGCATTACTTAGCTTTGCACTTCTTTTTCATTGATAAATTCTATGAGGCAGAGTTTAATTTGCCATGTTTTTAAACTGGATTGTTCAATCCCTTGTAAACTCTGATGTTTCTGTTTTTGTTTTTAAAGACAATGTTTCAGAATTGTTAATAACACCACATGCTTGCTTGCTCCCTTTAAAGACAGGGGAGTATGGTAAAGCTGTAATGCACATATGTGAACAACAATTCAGCTTAAATAATAAAAGTATAGTATGTGTAGCAGATATTACATATGCAATTCCAGGATGTGATATACAATGTCAATGTATTTATATAGCACATTTAAAACAACATAGGAATGCTGTGGCCAAAGTGCTTTACAATAAAATTAGAAAAAACATGCAATTAACAAATAACATAAATAGAAATAAAACAAATAAAATACTGTAAATAATAAATAGAAGTAAGATTACATAATCACAATGAGGAAACCATCAGTATTACTGAAGGTCACAGAATGCAAGTGAATAAAAATGAGTCTTTAACCTCGTCTTGAACAGTTCAATTGTAGACGACTCCTTTATGTGATGAGGTAAAGAGTTCCACAGGCGAGGAGCAGCAGCTGCAAAAGCCCTGTCCCCCATAGTTTTACACTTGGTACGAGGGACAACAACAGACCACTGACCAGAAGATCTAAGCACTCCTGATGGCTGGTGTAAAACACACAATTCGGATAAATAGGCAGGAGCAAGCCCATGTAAAGATTTAAAAACTAGCAACAAGATTTTGAAATCAATTCGAAAACTGACGGGCAGCCAGTGTAAAGAAGCTAATATTGGAGAAACAGAATCAGACTTTCTTGCCCCAACCAGGATGGGAGCGGCAGCGTTCTGGACCAACTGTAACCTGCTTATCAGGGATTTGCTAATCCCAGAATACAGCGAGTTGCATTAATCAAGGCGAGAAAAGATAAAAGCATGAGTAGCTTTCTCAAGATCCCTAGAAGATAAAAAAAAGGCTTGATCTTACCTAAAAGACGAAGCTGGAAAAAGCAACTCTTGATAACAGAATTAAATCTGTTTCTCAAAAGAGAGGTTACTGTCAAAGATAAATGCCAAGATTGTGGACTTGAGGTTTGTAAAAGACAGAGAAAGAGCCGAGAAGTCCAAGACCAATTTGGGTTTTAGCTGATGGACCCACTATAAGCACCTCCGTTTTATTTTGATTCAGATCAAGAAAATTATTAGCCATCCAGGATCTTAGTTCAGAAAGACAGTTGTGCAGTTGATTTATTGCAGAGTTGCATACAGGAATATAAATCTGAGTATCATCAGCATAGCAGTGAAAAGAAATGTTACATTTCCTAAAAATAGCTCCAATAGGGTGAAGGTACAGTATATAGAGAACAAAATAGGACCCAAAATGGATCCCTGAGGAACACCACATTTAAGAGGAGCAGTAGACAAAAAAGAGGAATTAATTAAATATAATGTAATAATTAATAGCAATCAAAACAAAAATTAAAATGAGAGATTATTATGAGAGGGAAACTGAGAATGACTATTTCATTATACATATGCAGGTATATTTAATTGGGTAGGGTTAGAACATTTTTGTGACTTTAGATAGAAGTTATATAAAATTTATTTAAGCTCTAAACTAGAAGTACCCTTTTAGTAAAATGGTATTTTCCAAGTTTTAGTCAGTAGTCCTGAAAATCCTTCGGAGAAAATGAAGTTTCTCCAAGTTACAGCAGGTTCCTATTCCTTCAGTCATTTAATTTGTGAACATTTGACAAATATTTTTTCAAACAGCATACTGTAGAAAATATAATTGAAAGTAGCCACTACAGTATGTGGAAAAATCCAGTAAAACCATGAAAAAAGATTATGTTTTTTGTCAGTCTGATACAGTGTTTCTTAAACTATGGGGTGTGATCCAAATGAAGTCATGTATGGGATGATTGGCCACATGAAGGTGTAGCAAAATTAGCCGAGTTCATCAAAGTGTGAATTCTGTGGTGTTTGATACACTGACCACTAGTCATTATACTCTTTATGGTGATAGTATCAGAGATGCAGCCCAATAACATCAATGATGCATCATGAAGAGTGTTCATTTCTGTTGCAAAAATATAATGGATACTCCTCACAACACCATCACTACTACTACTTCTTGCAACTTGTGAAGCAGTCAAACGGAGATGACTGATAAGTTAATGCACAAATAAAGATGGAGAAAGAGGAGGGAATATCAAATGAGCTTGTGATTATGGAAATGAAAATGATGGTTTGTGGCACAAGGGGGTCATGCTTTTCATGGTCGTTTGACAGATGAGACGATAGGGTGGAGGTGTATACAGTGTTGTGTGCTAAATGCTGCTTCAGTGGCCCTGAACAACTAGTCAAAGTCATATTAACAATTTGTAAACTCATTTAGAAGAATGTATAGTTGATCGTACCATTCATTAAAAAAAAAAATTAATACAACCCGTGTTTTCATGAGTTAGACAATGTGCTTCTTCAAGACCTCTTTATTTAGTGTGGTGAGGAATTTGTTAAAGTCAGTCATGTTTCATTCTATTTTTCTGAACCATTTTTGCTTTTTCTTTTCTTTTTTTATCATTACTTCATTGAAATTGTTGCATTGCTATTTTATGCATGCTTTTTCATGGGTGTTGTGCGTCTGGCTCCTGTGGCAGCATGTGGTTGCTAAGCACTTGACACCTATGCCATTTGAGCCATCAAAACATGGCAGCCATGGCATACAAGATGGAAGTTCATATTAAGCAACTATCTGAGCTTTGGAAATCTCAGGGAATCAAGGAAATAGACTAGAATTGAAGGAAACAATAAAATAGATTTAATTAAGGTCTTTCGGCTTTGAATTGTATTTTTTACAATTTGTACAAACATTTTGATTCAGTAACAGTTTCAAAGGAAATTTGTCTAGCAGACCCATGTTTTGGCTTGGGCTGCGGTTTCTTTCCCTTTTGAACCACTGTGGTTGAAAGCTTCAGCAAAACTGGGTAAGCTTTGTCTTATACTGTACTTCAGTTTACAACACTGACAGATTTGGCAGTGTTACAAAATGTGACAAAAACAGAGAAACTTTGCATACATGACCTTCCAAGGTTGCATCTTGCTTAATACACAGTTTTCAAAAATAGGTGAACTGAAGAAACAATGGACCTTGTGACATTACAATAAGGCCCCATTCACTCGTGATATATTAAATGATATATGATAATCGATAATGAGTGTCATTCTCTAGGTATATCATACAGACAACACTTCCTGTGATGAAATGAAACGTCACGCAGCTTGAGACATATTACGTTTTGAGGTAGGCCTCTTGTTTCAGAAGGTGGCACATCAGATGGATGCATAGGAGGCACTTCACTGCCTTCATCGGAACAACAAACTGATCCATCCAAGGATAAACTTTCGGTTAAGTGCTATTTATTTTAATTATGATCATTTTGTTGTTAATGTTCCTTCTAATTTTGTTTTTACTGATGAAGGAGTGTGAATAACAGATGAGCTAGTATGTTCAATTTACAACCAATTTTTTCTTTAGTCCCTCTTACCCATGCATACTCGAGTCTTGCAATTTTCCAGCATTTGTTTAGTGTTTTTCAGGCTTTTTAATGATTTTTTGCAAGCATTTCTCAGGTTCTTTATGGGTACTTTTCAGGAGATTTCAAGCATTTTTGAAGAAGTATTTGCAAGAGTATGAACTACATCAGTTCGATTTTGTAGGTTGTGAGGTGCTGTCATGTTGTGAGGTAACTGTTGTGTTTCAAGAATGTTTTCTAGGGCTTTAGTGCTTTTAGTCCAGAGAAATCACAGTACTGAAGAGCATGTGGTCATTAATGTAAATCAGCTCATTTGGTTATCCTACAAAAAGAATATCACAGTTCCATCAGATTGCTTATGTGATTACATTATGGAGTCAAGTTTACTTATTCGAATTAACAAGTCATTTTAAAGATGGGGCGGCACGGTAGCGCTGCTGCCTCGCAGTTAGGAGACCCGGGTTCGCTTCCTGGGTCCTCCCTGCGTGGAGTTTGCATGTTCTCCCCGTCTGCGTGGGTTTCCTCCAACAGTCCAAAGCCATGCAGGTTAGGTGCATTGGTGATCTTAAATTGTCCATAGTGTGTGGGTGGTGTACTGTGGTGGGCTGGCACCCTGCCCGGGGTTTGTTTCCTGCCTTGTGCCCTGTGTTGGCTGGGATTGGCTCCAGCAGACTCCCGTGACCCTGTTGTTAGGATATAGCAGGTTGAATAATGGATGGATGGATTTTAAAGATGTGTTAGATGTCCAGGAACTACAACACTAAACTTTATTATCTCCACCACAAACTCTTGAATTTTTAATAATAAAATCAATGCAAATGCTAGACAGTATAGACTGACGATTACTTATAGAACAAATTTAGTTCTGAAATTATTGTGCAAGGCAGATAATCAGTCATTATAATGTGAAAATAATGAAGTTGTGAGTTGTTTTTTTAGGGTAATTGAAACTTTGAGTACAAGATTATTCTGTGTATGACAACATGTGACAAAGCGATGGCACTTTCATTCATTTCTACACATGCAAGTAGCTTGCATTTTTACTTCAATGTAAATGAAAGCTGGTGAAGTTGAAAAATTTGTTATAGACTCTTAAGTTCAGCTAGTACAGCGTCTGTATGAGTGTGTGCGTGTGTGTCTGCAGAAAACTATTTTATCTTCATGTTCTAAAATTACAGTTTATCTCAAAATTATGTTAAATTAAATTTAATTAATATTTTTTTTTGTATAGAGCTCCTTGATGACTACATCTTAGCAAAGTCAGAACTATTTTGAACACGTGGTTTCCGATATATCTACCCTGAATGCCGAGAACTATGTACTGTACAACAATAACTTTAAAAAAAAATAAATAAATAAGACCTATTTCTAATCTAGCTGCATTGTTTTTTGTTTTGTTACAGGATGCACGCCTATTGGTTTTAGTCTGGTTTGGTCCAGTACTTATTTCCATATCCTTCAAAAACCTTTTGACTTATGTCCAACAATAACTGCTATAGGAACTGTTTAATTTAACCAAACTTTTTGCAGTGCTCTGTTTTGTCATGGGACTGGCCATATTGATTTGCAACATTTTTGCATGAGTACTTTCATTTTCGAAAATGTGCCCAATAGGGGGCTTCATAAAACCCAAACCCTAGACACATTTATTCAGACTTTATTCTGGGTCCAAACATATTTTTAGTTAAAGAAAATACATCCCATAGATTTATTATCCTCAAAATTCATAAAATTGCAATTACTCCTCCACTTGTCCCAGGAAGACTTTGTCCACCTCGTCTCAAATCAGACTCCTGGACGTTGTGAAGTGCTCCCTTTGCAACCTAACCTGGAAGCACTTCCAGTGCATAATCACCACCTCAGTAAAGCACCAACCTAAGAAAGGGGACTCGCTTCCCAATATCTCCACCTGGCCATACCCACAGAATCCAATAGGACAGCCCTATGGAACCAAAACTCCCATTTAGAGTATTTGGATATCCAAATGGGGACTTGGCAGAAGAGATGCTGTCCCAAAGAAGCAACATGAGCACATGAGTCAGCCCCGCAAGGCTCTTCACTCGCCCTAGCCTCCCAACCATCCTAAGTGGGATGCCCCCAAAGGGTACAGAACTGCCAACCATCCCTACTGGGATGCCAGTCCTGCTGGGTCTTCTGTCAGCCACTTCTCCAGGTAAGAAAACCAGGCACTTTACTTGAATAGCAATCCATCTATGGCATTGCCACTTCCTAAATTCAACTCCTGAAAGATAAACGGGCAGTGCCACGAGGGTGTTAGAGAGTCCAGCATGCGACAGAGGTTGGTAAATACCAGCTGACCTATTCTGGAAGGAAACAGAATTATTATATAGGCATGTGTTTCCCTTTGTCCTTCACATTTCTATCCTCATTTGGACCAGTGCTATTCAGTTTCCCTCACATATATCAGGTACTCCTTCTTTTTGTGTTTTCTCATGCTTTACTGCACAGGATTTGCTTACATGTAAAGCGAAAATACTTTCTAACAGGATTTCTATTCCCAGCCTTAGCAAGTAGACTTCCAACAGTATTTTGGTGGTTGTCTCCAGTATTTGCATGGCGCTCTTTAGGGTATTCAATGTCTATGGAAGCATGTGAATCACCTGAATTAGTGTTTTCATGTTTCTACTCTTGTAAGTTTCACAACAAAACAAGCTCTAAAAGTTCTTTCATTGGGACAGGCTACACACCATCAACTTGCCAAAAAAGGCCACTCTTTGAAAGGGACAAAATCTCAAACTTGAAGGTGGGGTTATAATTTCAGCTGCTGCATAGTGCAAACTGCTCAAGTGTGAGTTGGACATCATAGTCAATAGTTGAGCACTAATATCTGAATCTTCAATCTCTAAGGCACGGCAACCTAAAAGTATCCAGTTAGTGTAAATCAGAAAAATGAAGATATCCAAGTGTCACAAGCTTGCTGAAATTCTGTACTCATCTAAAAGAAACCTGACTTGGCAGCACAATTCAGTTTCAAAGTCTCACTCTGCAAATAAAGGAATCAAATGGAATATATTTCCAACTCAATAACACAATGCTTGTGACGACTCCCATAATAATGCCCTGCAGGTCCTTTGAATACTTGTAGGCAGAATTGCAACACTCTCATATGCATTATTCATTATTTCTGCAAGTAGAAATATCTGCTGATTCCTAAAGTCAACTTTATGCAGTACAATGCCATTTTCTTGGCAAAGGTTTTCTTGCAGAAACCAGAGAGTGTGACTGTATAGTGTATTGTTAGAAAAATGCACTGTTGTCCTGCTTTCTGAAATCTGCAGATACTGCCATCAACTTGCATACAACATTGAAGAAGGACATTAACTAAGTTATCCCAGTTTGTTCCCTCAAGCTTGCAAACGCAGAGCACCTCTACTGTGTTTTTGGCCACTAAATGGACACAATGGTACAAGTCTAATGGGTGTCTCAGACCCCATACTTAGACCAAAACTACACAATAGTCTGGTTAAAATGAATTTATATATATGAAAAAAATTCAGAACAGGAATTGTTCACAAATTAGTATTACTGTATACCCACAAAGTAATTTTTCTCTTCTTCATCCTACTCCACTCCCGATTTCCACCTTCCACAGGGGAGGCTTCATTTGATGGCTGACCCAAGAGTACAATGTAAGCATGCCCAAGAAGTAGGGTGACAGGAGATTCTCTATCCAGCTTTTCCCTCCATTGGTACTTAACAGACCCAAACAGGGCTGAATGTTGCAACTACAAGTCCCATGTAGCCCTGTAGGTTTCCAACTGGAATACCTCCCTAAAAACACTGTCACCCAGCATACCAAAGAAACATTGTCCTGGGATGCAGACTCTCATTGTACTTCCATTCTTCTGTGCTCCCATCCACATCTTCCTTAAAATGTTCCTTTCAACCACTGATGATTTGCCCAGTCAAGGACAGAATTCTTCCTTTGTGGCTGAGAACAGTTTAGGTGACTTTCTAGCTACCCGTCTTCAATAATCGAATGTGCCCCACTAAATGTTTCTCACTCTTTACAGCAGCTTCATTCTTGCCCTGATAAGAACAGAAAAGGCATCTTCCTGCTTACTCTTCATTACTGTTTAGCTGGGGGCAGCACAGTGGCGCAGTGGTAGCGCTGCTGCCTCGCAGTTAGGAGACCCGGGTTTGCTTCCTGGGTCCTCCCTGCGTGGAGTTTGCATGTCCTCCTCGTGTCTGCGTGGGTTTCCTCCGGGCGCTCCGGTTTCCTCCCACAATCCAAAGATATGCAGGTTAGGTGGATTGGCGATTCTAAATTGTGCTTGGTGTGTGGGTGTGTTTGTGTGTGTCCTGTGGTGGGTTGGCACCCTGCCCAGGATTGGTTCCTGCCTTGTGCCCTGTGTTGGCTGGGATTGGCTCCAGCAGACCCCCGTGACCCTGTATTCGGATTCAGCGGGTTAGAAAATGGATGGATGGACTGTTTAGCTGATGGGAAAGGAAAAAAGGAATCAATTAGGGTTCTTAATCTTAAAAGAAAATTATTAAAATGAAGGCAAAAGAAATTCATTCCATCAGTACCAGTAATTTGCTGCTAATTAAGAAAATGGCAGGAATGAAAACATGCAGCCACCGTAGCCCTCCAGGATATCAGCTTGACACCCCTGCTGTAAGGTAGCAAAATGGCATTGCACTGAAGACCCTCCGTAATCCTTGTATATTTCCCACACAAAATCCACTTTCCCTTAGTTTCCCTCCACTGGATTCCTTGAATACGTTTTTAGAATTTAGTTGAAATAAATCTGATTTGTCAGTTCCTTTTAGGAATTTGAACACTTCAATTAGATCCATGAACTAGGGCGACTATCCGTCTTATGCACACGGTTAAGCAAGCAAACAAACTCCAGTAAAATTTTCATTCACTGGTTAACCTGCCATCATGCCTTCGGGATTATGGGTGTAAAACACAACTCCCAGAAGAAACGACACTATAACAAGGAAAATATGAAATTTACTATCAGAAGTTTTCCTGTCTAGGAAGATTTTATGGGTCTCAACCATCGTGAAACTTCCCTGTAACTGACTGGTTGGTTGGATGGTTTCTGTGTTTCTGGTGACACCGGTCCTACACCTTAATACCCTGCAACTGATACCAGAAAATGAATGGAAGGATAGCTGTTTGTAAGTGTACATTAGTTATTGCTGCAGAACCCTGGAATAAAGCACTTTAAAGGCTCTGTTGTCACATCTCGTCTTCTGCTTTCTTCTTTGTGTTGCTGCTCACTGACATGCTTACCATGAAAAAGCAAGTTCAGCTAATGGAAGTTGTGGAATGTTTTTTTTTCCCCACTTTTTAAAACTAAACATTTATTGATCTTAACATAAAAATGTAGCTTCCCACCATTTTACAGTTAATCATATTTAACTTTTTGAAGGGGAGATCTCTGGGTTTGAGCATGCTTTCCAATAATAATAATAATACTTTTTATTGATATGGTAATTAATTACTGAAATAATAATAATAATTTTATTTATATGGCAATCAGTTACTTAAATTGAATTTTCTGAATTGTTAAATGGATTGTGGATAAGCAGATGCCTTCTATAATTTGGTACGAAGAAATCTATCATGGGATGCACTATATGCGGTTGGAGTGTTTTTTTATTATAATGATATTAGACGCTTCTAAAATGATTTATTTTAAAATATTAGAAATGATGAAATGTCATTAGAGAAGAAAATACAAATGTCAACTGCAAGAGGTTCTTTCATTTCTTTAACAATAAAATAAATACTCAAGACAATGGTGAACATTAAAGAAAGGGAAAAATACAATTAAAAGACAACAGAAAAGTAAATGTTTTCAAGGAATATTTTTATGACATTATCATCTGCAGAAAGTTTGAAACTCCCAGTACTTAAAGGAAATATGGAATTAAATTTTATTGAGATAAGTGCTTTTTGTAAAGGCTAAAAACAAATAATTTGCATGTACTGTACTGGGTAATAGTTACCCAAAAGATGCACTAGAAAGCCTGTAATTACATACTGTTTATAAAACCTTCACTTTTATTTTTGGAAATCATTGAATGAAACTTCTAAAGGGGGAGCTAGCAAAAGCGTTACTAAATCAAGCAATCACTCAATAAATAAAATGATCTGGCTCACCATAGGACAGTTGCTTTACAAGTATCATAAGAACAAGAAAACAACTCTTATTTTAATGTTTGCTTTTATGGAGTGAACACTACTACCATAAGTACAGATTAAATCTATTTACATGTATACACTGTATATTTAACTCCAGACATAAACACAGATTAAATGGCTTACTTAGGGCCATACAGTGAGAACGAGATAGGAACGGATCCTTCTCTTCTGTTTCGAATTGGCTTTGTGATCACACAAACAGTCAATTGGTGTACTGGTCCTCCATTTTCTAAAACTAAAAAAAAACTCTCAAAAATCTGGACCACTGGAACACACATGTTTAAAATGCTGTAACAACAACATCTAACAAGTCATTTAGTGAGTATGGCGAGCAACTCATCCCTCTTAGAGCCTTCTTCCACATGTTCTGGACTTGCCCTCCTGTGGCATCCACTTGGTCCTATGTTGCCGACTCTCCCACTTCCATTCTTACTTTCCATATCTCACTGTCCCCTCAGATGTCACTATTGCTGCACCTACATCACTCTGTTTTCTCCAGGAAATCCTATAATGTTGGCTTCTCTGGCGGAGAAGTGGTTTTTCATGTCCTGCTGGAAAAATCCAGAAATGTCCTCTACTCTCACATGGAAGTTTCCTTTCCGTAATCTCTTACATTTAGAATCAATTGCTTACCCAGTGATTGGCTCCAGCAGACCCCCATAACCCTGTAATTAGGATATAGCGGGTTGGATAATGGATGAATGGATGCTTACCCAGCGCCACGATTCAGGCTTGATCTAATACAGTCCAATTGATTAAGAACAGGGCAGAGGTTGATGTGGGAAACATCTTTCTTTCCTTAATATTAAACTTTTGTTTTCTCTCTCCTCATTCTCCTCTCATTTGGAAAAAGCTCCCCTTGTGGCTTGCTCTACCAGTTCCTGTGTGGCCTTCTGAAAAGAGAAACACTCAATTTTTTTTGTTCCTCCACAGGGCAGGTGCATGCTGGGTGGGTGTGAGCTCCAGTTGAAGGCTGAATTTGCCCGATTGCCATTACTTATGATATTACACTTTTTTTTGTCAATAAAAATGTTTGATTGAAAATGAAATCTGCACGGGTAGTTCTTTCATAACCCAAAAACATGTTTGTGGGGTAATAGGTAACTCCAAACCTGTCCTGTGCTTGTGTGTACACAGATGTGCCTTATGATACACCGGCTTCCTGTCCAGTGTAAGTTACTACAGAATTTAATTGTGTTGGGTAGAGTTATGCATAACAAAAACTAAAGACAATACCCACTTAAATATTCTCACACCAGCATAATCTAATTAATGAAAGCCTGTCCTAGAACCTTTGAGCATAAAGCCGGAACCAGCCAAGGACAGGAGGACAATTTGTTGTGGGGTCCACTCATGCACACAAACTCTATATACTGTATTTGGAATCTGCTAGTAAACCTGCCTTTGATGTATTTGTGTTTGTTAGAAGAAAAGCAGAGTACTTGAGGAAATGCCTCTCACTACACAGACAGGTGGGAGATACAGGATTTGGGAGACTGTGGCACAATGCCACCCACACCTGCCTGCTTTAGATACATTAAGCAAAACACCAACACACCATCATAAGTAGACGACATTATAAGTTCACCAATTACCCTTCCTCCCCATTGAAATTCTTGCTACTTTAATGCTCCAGATTTCAAAGTTATATCACAGTTAATTCTATAGCCTAATTGATGTAAATATATCCATCCATCCATTTTCTAACCCGCTGAATTCGAATACAGGGTCACAGGGGTCTGCTGGAGCCAATCCCAGCCAACATATATTTTAGAAAATGCACATGTATTTATTAATATAATTATAGGGTCAGTATTTGTTTATTATCTATCCATTCATTATCCAGTACTGTTTTTTCCAATACAAAGACCCAGAGCTTATCATAGCAGCATCAGAGCTCCTCCATGCTCCAGTACATCCCAAAATACCCAGGTGGATACTCACACTGGATCAGTTTAAACATCCCAAACAATCATCACCTGCACTCCGGCTTTGGGTGGGCTTTAAGATAACGGATTGCTTACATTAAGCCATAACACTACCCAGACAAAGAGAACGAGAGTGAGGGCCTATGAACTGCGCACGTGCAGTGACGGACCTAGGAATGGAACCGTTTTTCGAGGATCTGAAAGACAGAAGCGCAAAGCACTGCGCCAGCATGACGCTCTCTCATTATTAGTGTTTATCGCGCAGAAAGCAAAAGTGTTCCTTAGGTCTTAAGAGCCCATTAAATTTGTTTTCCATGTTATTAAATCCTGTTTTAAAGAGACCTGTCTATTGCTCTAATCGTCCCCGACGTGATAATGGAGGTGTAATACTGATTCTGTTATAAACACGAGGAGACATGTGCATTGCTTTTAGGGAAATCTGACCATGTCAATGCGCACTTTTTTCTATAATAAAAACGGAAGAAAAAACAAACCAACCTCCGACATTTAATTATAAACAAGTAAATGCCTAAACTCTACACTGTATTTATTCCACCCCCCCCAAGAAACAGGTTTTCTTAAATATGTTTTCGATTTCACACTGTGCTGTCAAAACAAACGTTAAGATGAGTAATGATGTTAAGTTTGGAGAAACGCGAAGAAAACTTCTTGGGTCATAAAAACGAGAGGGTCCGCGAGCTTACCGTTTGTAGATCCGAGATCCAAGCACTTAACAAAAGTTAAGACACGGGGTTAGTGATCCGTGTTAGGGATAACACAAGTCTCCCATCCCTTTTTGATTCTAAACCGATAATGATCATACACAAAATAAAACTTGTCCGGAAAGAAAAGATCTTTTTTGGTAATTGTTTAAATTTCACTTAAATTTCGCTTGCTGAAGCACAAGTCTGCCCCCAATCGTCATTACTGCGTCCAACGCAGCTAATTAGAAACTTTTAAAAGGGAAGACAAAAAGGTGAGTGAGAAGTCACTGATAATTAAACCAATTGGTTTATTACTGTATATATTTATGTGATTTCAAATTTGCAAGTCAATTGTGTTGAATGCTCATCTTAAAGCTTGCAATTTGTACTCTAAAAAAGTTTAGGCAACAGCTATATTTTAATGTTCTGCAGTATATAAGTTACATTTGGTTTTTACATCCGTTAATCATACCAATCCTCATCTAATTATTCAGTTTGCGCCATATTTTAATTTTTATTATTTCGTTGTTATTGATATATTACACGTATCATATGCATTTAATTATTTATTTAAATACTATCTACAATTTCATTTTCTTTTCACGGAAAGCTTAGATTTTTAATGATTTACTCAGCATTAGCATTTTGAAGTTTTGCCGGTTTTAGCAGGTTGGTCCATGGAATGATAAAAATACAAACAGTGAATGAAGACGATGTCGGTGGGTGACAACTTATTCCTTATCTATGTATCCGCTGTTTTCTATAGCCGGCTAGTCAAGTCCCTTTGTGTGTAGTAAGGCGCTATATACAATAACGTTTACTGTCCCTGAAACAACCGTTTCCCATTCGAATTCTTCAAACCAGAAAAGCTTTCGCACAAATAGAAGTAACCTACTTTAACATTGCAGACAATATACTGTCCTTTTTGATTAAACGAATTGGACTAAATAAGACAAGAAAATCAACATGTGAATTTTAAAAAGCTCACAAAAATATCAACCATTGTTCCTGTGCGTATATAAATGATGCCGCTCGGCGCTAAATTTGTTTAAATAAGGAGTGACTGAGTATCAAACATTAATTACAAGAATCAATTCGCAAATTTATCCTTTTACACTAATGGCTTCTATTGAAAATTGCGCCTCTGTTTTGGCAGCGCACTGGGGTTAACTGATAGAAGCCGATTATTTAACGTGGACAGGGCTAATATTAATAATAATTATGGGTTGGTTTCCATTATAAAGAATCGACCCTACGCCAGTTGTGTCAGAATTAAATTCCTAATGCGTAATGTAGCCCCGTTTCAACTGCGTCCATGGGAATACGAAAAACTCTGTATGTTCCGCCCAAGATCAACTGGAAATCTGGAAGAAAAATATTATTTTTGCTTCATCGTGTGAAAAATCCTTTCCACGCACTGATGTAGTTAGATTTTTTTTCCCCCTCTGGCAGGATTTTGACATCTTTTGTCAAATTTTTGGGATCTTTTTTTAAGATGTGCTGTATTATTTACACAAGGAAAAAATATTATTGAATAAAAACTGAAGAGGTTAAGAGCAATGTTTGCTTCGTGGAGCTTTCCTTAAGGATTTTTAAGGATGTTTCTGCCGCCTCAGACATTTTATGCCGATGGCAAAAAGGTGCGCTATGATGATTTTTTTTTTTAAATTCGGTAATTAAAAACACTGCAACAATAAACCTTTAACCCAACCATTCGTCCATTATCCGTCGTCACTTTGGTCAATGTTAGGTCCGATGGTGCGGGCGGTACCCTGGCAGCATCTGGTCCAAGGCAGGAATTAAGTAGAATATCCCATTCATTCCTCTGGAGTACGTTTAACCGATTACTAAAAGCGTAAAACTTGTATAAAAATATCTTACGTGTTAGACACAAATAAGAAAATAAATATTTCAACAAAACAGTCAATATTTTAAAGCGTTATACACACATAAAAACCTCAATGCAAGCCTTAGATTTAAATTTTACTTAAACACGCTAGTATACGAGAAACGTTGTCAGTACTTGTGAAACTTCCATACGAACAAGAACATCGGCAGCCAAATAATAAGCTTGTGTACAATTACTTCATGTTTGCATAATGTGAAGCCGAGTATTATTGGACTAATTCGTTAAAAACAAAAAAAAGAAAAACCGACTGGGACAGAAAATTGCCATCTTTATATAATGTCTCTCACACACATGCACATTATATATATTATATATACATTATATAATGCTGCCTATAACCACTAAAAGAAAAACAAACTATACAGGGAGCCTCAAATGTAATTAGTTTCCCTGTTACAGACTTAAAAGCTCTCCACGATCCGTGCCTTGCCGAGACATTTGAAAACGGCGATAGTCGACCAGAAGTAGGAATTCCAAGGAAGTAATGAGATCACAAGTCGCACAGGTAATGGTTTGAACCCTTTTATGTACACGTCGGGCTAATCCAAATATTTTTGGAGTTTTCAATGAGCACCACTGGCTATACTGCCACGCAGTCCTCGCCAAACAACAACAACAACACGTATGTCTTTGTCCCTTTGTACTTGGACGTTTACGCAGATGCCGGGGACCACACAAGTGCAGGGACTCGAACAGCCCGATGATACTTGAGCGCTCTGCCGCGCTTAATGCAAACTGTTCGAAAAATAATATAACTTCTACAGCGATCTAGTTATTAAACATTCCAAAAATCGCACTGCTGAATGTCAAATGCAACCGCATGTTGACTAGCAGTTACCAAAAGTTACAATTATTTAAATGCAATTAGTTATTATCCGAATTGTTAATGCATACTACTTCATGTATACAAATACATCGCCATAAATTAAAGGCTAGAAATTTGACTGAGGTAAGAAAAATGCATTATTGTCGTTATTATTATGAAAAAGGATAAACTAGTTAAACATTTTTAATACTGGAATAATACAAAGCTTAGCAGCAGTTATACCGTTTGCTGTTAAATCCAATCGTACTGTTTAATGAACTTAAGGTTATTTAAAGCCACCTATATTCAAAAATAAACAATTGTATAATATAAATGATTATATCATTTGTGTATGTTCTTAAATAGCGAGCCCTGAATGAGGCCATTCAAGCCGCACGTCTTTGGGAAGCTAGATAATAATTTGTCCAGACAGTTTTCTACTACTTCTTCCTTTCCGTCGAGATCGGTGGGCAGCTGTTCTAGGTCAAATGAGTGAAGCGGACCCCCACCGCTTAATTTCTTGCTTTAACTTCCAGTCGGAAACCAGATTTTTACAAAGTTTCTTTTGCTGTCTGTATAAACTCTAACTCTGTTCTGTGCTGCAGATTTTTCTTCCTTTTTTTTTAACAAACAGTGCTGCGCTCACACGCTGACATTTCCCAGGGGAAACGTGGAAATACATTTGCTATTTGTGTGAGCGCTACCCTGAACCTGATCACTAAGTCCATGGAAAACATGGCACAGCAGGCAGCCCGAACTTACTGCAACAACAAACCTTGTCCGTTTTCTTGTTTCTTTCTATTACCTAAAATAGCCAGAAAGAAAAGAACTAGAAGTTCCATTTGTTTGGGAATAATTCTTGAATAATAAACTATTCCGTTCCACAATATTGAGAAAACATTTCACATAATTTATCAAAATCTTATTTTTTTTTACTATATTTATAGAGAATATATTCAATCAGAATAAAGGTTAATAACTTACAGCATTCAAGCTATATTTAATTCATTTCTTATGAAGTGCTTTCCAAGGTCCGATTCCAGCATATCACGATTTACACTGATTGCCACCGTTCTCTGATCTTGTTGTGCTGTCTTTTTTAAAACGGGTAACAGGGATGTTACTATTTAAAATTTGCGGCGATATTTCCTTTACAATTCACGGTGCATAATAAGCTAGATTTTGAAAAAGCAGATGGAACAAATGAAGTGAACGCAGAAGACTAAAGCAGAGCAGACTGACACAAAGCAGAATCCGAGAACTGCGATAAGTTAGCAGGAGAGGGCAAACGCATTCATTATTAAACAAATGCCCTCCACACTTTAATACACCACTCTTAAAAATAAAGGTGTCAGAGTGGTTCTTCAGAGCGATGCCACAGGGGAGCCATTTTTCGTTCCAAAAAGATCCATCAATACGAAGGTCCCAGAGAGAGCCTTCTTTAGGTTCGATCTGTTATCAGGCTCCATATAGTAAATAACCAGGACTAGATGGTAACGGATTTGTGAAATACCAATGGGTCGTTATTAAAAAAAAAAAAAAAAAGTCTTTTGCTGCATGCGTATGTAACACAGGCCAAGTCAGTTTTCTTGATCTGTTAGTGTCCTTCGAGGTATAGCCTACATTAAAGATTCCAGATTTATTCTACATATTAGCAAGTTGTAGAAAGCAAAAAAAAAAAAAGAATCAACTTCATATGCAAAATGAAATTGTACTTGGGTCAAGGAATAGTTGAACGAGGAACCACAAAACTCAGAGAACCGTAAAATGCCAATGAAGAACCGTTATTTGGAAGAGTGCTTGGATTAAATAGTAGATTTATCTGTGCATACAGACACACTATGATTTTTCTTTCCATTTTAAAACTGATTTGGAGACGGATTTAACTATGCACTTTTTTGGTAAATTATACATTCTAGGTTGTAAATAAAAGTATATACAGAGTTATAATCTATTTATGCACTAAACCGAGGGGAATACACATTTAAAATATTAATGACATAGAAAGAACGAGAATTATTCCTTCTTTCTTTCTATATCCTACACATAATAACAACAACACCTGTGACTGGCGTTTATCCACATGGAAATGCGTATCATTAATTTCTTTCTCATTGCTTTGTATTTCAATTTAATGTTACTCTTCCCTTCCTCATGATAATTTCAGGCCACCGTGCAATTTATTTAAAAAAAATGTTGAATTATAAATGCTGCTGAAAATGAAAGCCTGATACTAAAAATGAAGGAAATGGCACATTTGTTTCAACTTTCATTCAGCTGATTATAAAATTAATGCAGTCGTTGATTAGTAGTTCAAGTTTTAATAATCTGCTTTTGCATTTTGCAATGCATCAGGCGCGGATAATCCTGATACACTGCGTGAGCTTTTAACTGTTATATAAATAAATCGCAGAAAGCATCTAAATTAAACCGAAAGACTATGCTAAAATTGTAAGGTATACTCGAACAACATTCTCATTTATTCGTAGCGTTAAAATATTCCATCACTGTGCATTCTAAATAGCTGGCATCTTAACCTTCATTAGGTCTTATCTGTCTGTCTGTCTCTCGAAGGTTCGAAACTCCATCCAGCCAAAACTTCTCAATTGTACTCTTTTCTCTTGTCCAATACCAAACCTTTGTGAAGTTAAGAATTCCCAGATGACAAAAATAACTGACAGTAAATACCTTAAAATCATTTTTGCTCGTGATGTTGTTGTGTTTTCTAATAATCAATAATTAATTACATTTACATAGCGTTTCCTCTGTCAGATGCTCGTGTACTCATACACCGTTACATTTAGTCAGTAATTACGCTTACAAAGCCATATGATATTTAAAGAGTATCACTGTTAAATTAATACTTTGCAATATAAAAGCGTTTAGATCGTGTGTGTGTGTGTGTGCATGTATGTGTGTGTGTTTTCAAGTTGGCCTCCCTTTTAACTTTTGAGTTATTTAAAATTGGTTAAACTCTTCTAAGCCAACCCACAAGATCGTAGAATTTCTCCGAAATAACAAATTTGACTGTGAGCAGATGTTTGTGCTCTGTCAAGATGAAGAATAAGGAAAATTGTGGAGTAGTCCCAGCTGATCTTTAGCTTTTATTTCTGCAAGGGCTTACAAATCTAAAGAGCTGCAGTAACTGTCACCCATGCAGGTAAAGTCAAACTTCGAACAACAGTGCATGAACTTGGTTAAGACAGATTGATTTGATTTGAACATTTTCATCAATTATGTAATAAATTTTGCAACTCCCCAAGAATCTGAAATGTATTATATCTGGTTGCATAAAAATGCATACAAACAAAGTGGTATTTCAAGTTCATTAAATCCTTTGAACATCAGAATAAAAAGTTTTACCTAATTAACACAATTCATACTCTTTATTTTTTCATCCATTTTGCTGATGTTGGGATGGGATGTTTCTGTATAAAAAGCACATTTACAACTGTGAATGTTTAATAAAAGTTAAAAATCCAGACAATACAATTCTAAACTGATTAAGCACTTATTAGAATATCAAGAAATGCCAATGAGTAATGAACTCAAAGGATTACACATATCCTACAGGCATACAATATTCTTGTTTATTAAGACTTTAAGAATTACGTTTATGACAAGCTTAATAAAGAAAATAATTTAGCGTTTCATAACATGTATTCATTTAATATGGATTATTTCTGAAATATATTTGATGTAAAAAAAAAATATATATATATATATATTTAATACATATAACCTGACATTCTGTTTTCAAAATCAGACATATATATATATATATACACACACACACACATACACATACAGTGTATATATATATATATATATATATATATATATATATATATATATATATATATATATATATATATATAGTGTTTTTTCCACAAAAAACTTAAAGGTCTCTTCCACACTGATAATGGGAGAAGGGTAAAGACGCAATGTTTCAGCCCTACACTGCACAGCTGATGAAGGCTACGCAGCGAACAGTGTTTCCATATCTGTGTACATATTTATATATGTTATTTAAACAAAGGACCAAAAACATCAATGAAAAGACTAACTTTAGATAATAAATTTAGACATAAGGACATTTGTTATTCTAAACCTTCATGTTCAGTTATATTTAGATTCTTTTTTGTTAAAAGAATAGATGAACAATGAGGGTTACTTATGAGCCTTTTAAAATAATATGTACAGTATGCTTTGGCCACTAGCAAGCTTTGTAAAGTGTATCAGGTGAGTCAGAAAATAGATGAGTGGCCACAAACAAACACACACATATCTGTTTATTTTTATACCTTTTATGAAAAAAAATTCACTGCCTGCTATGATACACACTTTTTATTATTTTTAAAAAAAGAAACTTTCCATTTTTTAGGTTAACATATAGCTATAACTAAATAACTATAGCACATAAACACAGAATTGTTAAAATGTCCTGTTATTTGCCGTTATATACAAAGTTTATGTTTTAGAATTTCACATCATTGCAAAAATAAATTACTCATTGCTTCCATGATCCAAATTACCCTTCAGAGAAACAGTAGAATATCCTATTTATGGACCCTGGAAGCCATAAAATAAGAATATCTTTAAACTGCCCATAGCCAGATCCACAAAAAAATAAGGTCATAATTCAATAACCACAGGCAAGCTAACCATAACAAATTCTTACAAGTTTATTTCGCTTTGGTATCAAAGCTGGTTTAAATGTATCCAAACTTCTAAATCTTAATAGATCAACTTTTGAAAAAAATATGCCACTGACTTATTGTTATTATTAAAAAAAAAGTAAAGAGGAACACTTAAAAAGCAGGGGATTCCCAGAATGCGATGATGAGCATGGCAGGAGTCGGCGTCCTCGACTTATACAGCATTGTACTGTGCTTACCTGCAGTACACACCATGAAATTACACCCCGCTGAATTTAAGAAGAAAACATCAGTTTGCAGATTTATACTTGAACATTTCTGAGAGTCAATGTCAAATACGTTATTGTTGCCATTACTGACCTCTTGCAGAACACTTACAAATGAACAATTTTCTGTCAGCATTCCATTAACACTATTATGAAACTCAATTTATTAACACAGAAAAAATGATGAATAATAATCTTTGCACATAAAATCCATCCATTATCCAACCCGGTATATCCTAACTACAGGGTCACGGGGGTCTGCTGGAGCCAGTCCCAGCCAACACAGGGCACAAGGCAGGAAACAAACCCCAGGCAGGGTGCCAGCCCAACGCAGGGCGCGCACACACACACACACACACACACACACACACACCAAGTACACACTAGGGACAATTTAGAATCGCCAATGCACCAAACCTGCATGTGTTTGGACTGTGGGAGGAAACTGAAGCACCCGATGGAAACCCACACAGACACGGGGAGAACATGCAAACTCCACACAAGGAGGACCCGGGAAGCAAACCTGGGTCTCCTAACTGCGAGGCAGCAGCGCTACCCACTATGCCACCATGCTGCCCTGCACAGAACATGCTGACATTTAAAAAAATAAAAAAATGAAAAACATGCAGATAGTGAGAAATTTTTAAATGTCAAAAATAATTCAAATTAAAATGCCCCCCCCCCTTTATTCATTTATTTATTTATTAAGTATCTTTTTAAAAGAACATTGAGTTACACATTCTCCTCTCTTTAACTCACAACTTGTTTAATTCTTCCCATTTGGTTGAAATAATGCAGGTTGTGAAAAAGTGAAACAAAACGTTTGCATGTTAACCCGTTTATATCTCAGAGAATAACGGTTAGCTACAAGATCTTGCCACCCGACGTGAACAGCATGCTAGGTTTGTGCTTATTAAAGTCAAAGGCAGGATATATTATATTTTATACACAGCACTCCATTTATCTTATGTCCATGTGGACCACCTTGCAATCAACCTAAAAGGTGGCAAATTTTGCTGCACTGGCTTTCTGCGAGTTAGCTTCAGTTTAACTGTGTAACCGTGGACAGTAACAACTTTTGTCTATTTATTTTGACTTTTTTTTTCTTTTTTAAATAATTGAGTTTACTGCTGAATTCAGAGATGTACATTTCCAGCGTCATTTCAGATTGTATCAAATGCATTCTGTGGATTTTGCGACTTTAGATTTGGCACAGCTAAACCCACCTGTGGCCTACATCTGATTACCATATGCTCTCCCCGTCTCGTTGTGCCCCATCCCACTCTGTTGAAATGACCTCACACACACATCTTCAAACATTGCTATCTAACCACAAAAATGCCTCAAAAACACAACATCTGTACTTGTCTACAATTTAAATATCTGCCGTTCAACAAAATATATTACTAGTACGGTTGATATCCATAGGAGATGGCTGATAAACAAGAAAAAAAAATTCCATGTTGTTTTCTCCCGGGGCTTGGTGGTTGTAACACAAAAATGTTTTCCCAAACCTTTAATGATGAATATCTGTGAAATTATCCTTTTAGAGCAATCAAAGTTAGCAAATGAAGATATTTTAGGATTCTGATAAGAACTTTCAGAAAGCTGTGCATAACTATGCATTGTTGATATGTTTGACCTGTTTGGTTAAATTATTTAGATAAAAAAGGTTGTTTTGCTTCTAGGACCTGCTGTAATGACTATGTAAATTTCTTGTGACATGCATAATGAAGGGTCATTAGCAGTACAAAGCTACGTTCAAGGGAACACTTTGGTGTCCTATCAAAACTTTTGTATATGTAAACCAATTTTCTCGACAGAATGGTAAACACAGCCTCGACTGAATGACTAGCTAAAAAAAACAAAAGTAATATCACAAACATTCTCCCAAACTGCAACAGACTTCTAGGCCAATTAAGAGTGCTTTGCTTTGAATGGCAAAGGAAATAGCTTTCCCTGCTGCTAAATGTCACAAACATGCACCCAGGGCATAAAATGACCACTGTGTTGTTTTGCCAATGTATAGATGCTGACATAAATTGAACATTTCACAGTGGATAAAACTAAATGGAGTGTAGGCTGCATTGATTTCTTTCCCAAGCTCAAATAAAGAAAAGTACAACTTTTTGCCACATGCCAAGTTACAGAATGTCTGATTCCTTATGCACGTGTTCTTTTTTCCATTAAATCTGTAAGGATTACGCTGTATTATTAATTTCAAAGCACTTACATCTGTACAACCATTACTTCTTTGAGTAGTAACACATGTTAAATTAGCTGCATGGAGTAACATAATGTGTACAATATTTATCCACATTGAAATATTATTCAAAATGCAGTAAACATTTTCTGAAAAACACAGAATGCCAAAATCATCTTAGTTGTGAGATCCTAATGTGCTTTCTTTAGCCCATTTGGAAGAATAGCACTTACAAGGCATGTGTTCTGCTTTGCGCGAGTAAAGAAAACATTTCAGAACCTCAGTTAATCTATCCCAGTAGACGAGGTCATGACAGGACCACGTGCATAAATATCGAGGGTATTATGTTCAAATTTGGATGTCAGAGGCAGGAATGCCACAGACAGGATAAGACCTCTCCTACACGTCTCACTGGATACCAAGTTATTGGTAGGCTCCATTTGGTGCTAAAATGATGAGTCAGAAGTGGTGGGGGTTATCTCTGGGTCACTTAGGACAAAAAATGGTGGCATTCAATGAGGCAAGAGTAATCATCTCACTTTCTCTTTTTTCTGTCTACAAAAGAAACAAAAAAAAAAAAAGTGCCATGAATATATCCAATTCAGTTCATTTCAGTGTAATTTATGTATGATGTGCTTTGCGGTGGATAGGCTCAGAGCTCCATACACATTTACAAATGTACTGTTATAGGGCAAAAGTAAAATACAAAGCACCCTGCATTATGTTCATACATACACATTCATTATACATGGTAACACTTTACATTAAGTATTCATAATTACACTGTAACTACTATGTAATTACCTGTATAAGTACAGTGTAACTACGAGTTATTACAACGTACTTAACGTGTAATACAAAGTAACGCTATGGTTAATTACTCAGTTGTCATTGTTATTCCACAGTTTATATAATTACAGTGTAACAATTTATTACAGATCCAAAAACAAGTGTACTTACATAGTTACATCGTATCTGTACTTTCAAAATGTAATAAAAACATCAGGGTCTGTAACTACAACTATGTAACAGATATTCCATGGTCTGGGCAATTGTAATGGAGAATTGCAGTGATAACTGTAGGTTTTCAATGATATTTCAAGATCTGTTTTAAATGGTGAAAACACCTTTGCAAATTAGTTAATTGTTACCTAAATTTTGAATACATTATTATAATTTTAAGGATTCTACAGGTGGCAAGTATAAAGAAATGATAACATAAGTTAAAATAAGTTACATACACTATAATGCCAGTTGATAATATACGAAATCAAAATAAAACACCTGTTTATGTAGATCTGGAAAATATAAAATCTCCTTAGCCAAATTAAGATCTTGTGGAGCGAGGCAAACTGTCTGGCCAGCCTCTCCAAGATGCTGCACGATATACTACAGTGTACACTCGTAGTGTATACTTGTTCTGTAATGGCATTTTATTGGGTTGTGTGCCTCCCTTTAGAACTTCTGCCTGACAAACAACCATTTTTTTGTGTGAGTGGTTCTTTGGGTTTTAAAAAAAAAAAAGTTCCTAATGCATGGATAAAACAGAAACATTTAGTGTATAGTAGGCTACTAGCAGGATACTGACAGATCAAGGAAAACTGAACTTAGCCCTGCATTATTATTTTATGTTGCCAGAGACTGCATGCAATCAGGCACCCATTTGCATTGCCCAAATCTGTTACCATGTATTCATCGTTATTTGTGGAGCCTGTTTATGGGTCATAACAAATAAAGGTTCTCTCTGGAACCTTCACGTGAATGGTCCTTTAAGGAAACAAGGAAGATTTCCCCTATGGCATCGCTCTGAAGAACCCCTCTGGCACCTTTATTTCCAAGAGTGGTTTACGCTGATTCACACAATGGTCTAAATGCTTGGTGACAGCAACATCCTCCATCCATTCTAAATTCTGTGCTAATGTAAATTACAGTTTTTAAATGTTTTCTGATTAATGTCTGTATATAAATTACATTGTTTTATAATGTGTTATAATTATTTCATTACCTTTTTATGTCTTGTGCTTGCTTTGAAAAAAAATTGAAAAAATAAAAATGTACATGAATATGCCTGTCAATGAAGAGTACATAACTCTTTTCCAAATGTGTCTATGTGTATGAGAGTATACATTTATGGATTTTTACACTGATCCAAATGTGCACATTTATTTGAACACAAGGAAGAATTGCTAATGCATGAATCTCCCTTTATTTACTTAGTGTATTGTGTAATGACATTAAATGTTAATATTGATTGTCAACCTTTGACCCATATTTGAGTGTTTATTAAACGTTTAAAACTTTTATGAGAGTGTGTTATTTTTCTTTGTGGCAAAACATAAATAAATAAAATAATGAAATAGAAGTATTTGAAGAAAAATGAATTATTTTTCAAGGGTGAGTGATTTAGATTATGTAATTAAGTTTGTGACTGTGTACATCTGTGTTTTGAGGACACCATTGGTAAAGGCTCAGAACATTTCCAAAGTTCAACAATGTTTTGGCTGACCCTTGACTTGACCCCGCACTAAACAATGGATTTCTGGGTACACTAAATGACCACATCTTGCCGTCTTTGCCAAATTAATGAGACCATGTCATCTTTAGTTTACAGTTCAGTCATAATGCATCCAAGTGGAAAAATGAGTCAAGAACCGTTAAGACGACTCACACAAGTTTGAAAGAGATGGGTCACTTTTCTCTCTCACTCCCTCAAAAAAAGTTGTCACCTATGGATTTCTTCTGCAAGATAATTTATTGTTTATTTTTTTCTCGTTTAATTTAAAAACTCCAACATGGGCTAAAATTACGACAGAATTCAATATTTTAGCACTCTTTATATAAAGCTGTTTTTAACCTCAGTTGTATCATTAAATTGAGATGATTAACACATTGGCCTTTGTGCGAAAGTTAAAGGTTTATGGTTCCTCAGGAAACTTGAGGTTATTGTATAAAAACATCTTTGCATAAAATATATGCTGTTGCTGAAAAATATGCAAATGTTTAACCTCAATGAAGTCATTTCTCTTTACTAAATATGGCAATGTATATATAGATTATGATGCTCTCAGATCCATAAAAGCCTTGTTTTCTGATTTTATCCAGATGTAAAGATATATAAAATAATTAACACCAAGCAATGATTAATTTGGATTTTAAATTTGAATAAACTAAATGCGGTAAACAATAAGAACTGATGCTATAAGGATAAGGTGTATTTAAAAGTATCTTAAAAGTAGAACGTTTTTTGTGACAGAGTCCTCACAACGTTTAGTATTTTTCAAAATTTAATTGATGGTAAGTTTATAGCTTACACAGTACAGATATAGGAATATGGCTTTTCTCTGGAAATTGGTGGAAGAAGTGAAAAACTACAAGTTGCTTGACAGTGACATGAGAGAGCATGCTGCAGGTCACCAGGTGTCAATTGTTTCATCAGTATTACATTATTAGTATGATTATAAGGTTTAACATACACCTTTACTCTGGTCACCATTAAAAAATAAATAAATAAATATATGAGGGACGTTCAAAACGTTTCCACACTTTTCTTTAACTCTATTTATTAAGAATTTCAAAAACGATTTATATATCACTTTTCTACATAGTCACCTTCATTTGCAATGCAATTTTCTCAGCATCGTACCAACTTTTTTAATGCCCAATTATTACTCCTCTCGCCTTCACAGATTCCTTTTTGAACATCCCTAATATAATATAATATAATATAATATAATATAATATAATATAATATAATATAATATAATATAATATAATATAATATAATATAATATATTATAAGTGCAATGCATTTGAGTATTTGGCAAAAAAGTCTTAAATCATCCATTGAAAGAAAACAAAATTTAAAGTAGAACATAAGAGGTTTAATGCTGTACAGTAAATACTATAGTCAATCGTACAGTAAGAGGATAGACTACATACTGTTTAAACTAAATATAAACAATAAGCTGCTTAATCTTGCAGACGATACCAACCTTGGTGGAATGGCAGATAATCTAGAATCCATCGAATCATTACCAAGGAACCAGTACAGCATACAGGCTTTGGGCAGATTTGTGGCAGATGAAATTTAAGGTAAGTAAAATGTCAAGTACTGTATTACACGTTTTTTTTTTTTTACTTCCTATAGGAAATAAAAATGTTAGAATTGAATACATAATTGAGGTCTGAAATTTGAAAGTAGCCCCTATGACAAGGACTTCAAAGTCTTAGTTGATTTGTTACTATCTACATCCCGTGTTCAGAAGTCATTAGGAAAGCTAACAGAATGTTAAGATAATAAGATGTATAGAGTACAAGTCAAAGGAGGCTTAAGCTTTAACACACACTGGTAAGGTTTCACCTGGAGTACTGTGTGCAGTTTTGGTCTTCATATTAGAAAAAAGACAACGGTAGAAAAAGTCCTAAGAAGAGCAACAATGCCGATTCCAGGACTGCAGGGTATGAGTTATATGGAAGGAGTTGAATCTTTTCAGTTTAAGGAAATGGCGATTAAGAGGAGACAAAACTGAAGTGTCTAAAATTATGAAAGGATTTAGAACACTGGATCGAGACTCCTATTTTAAAATGAGTTCAACATGGGCAAATTTTGCACAAACGTTGGAAAGTTTTTCTTCGCCCAGAGAACTATTGACACATTGAATAAATTAACATGTAGTGTGGTGAACAGTAGAACTCTAAGGAAATTCAAAACTCAACCTGATATTGTTTTGGACAAATTAGGTGGATAGGATTGGTAGGCTTTGTGGGCCTATTCACGAAAATATTTTCTCTACAGTTCTATCGATACAACAAAAGCACAGCTAGCTAATGTTTCACTGGATATCTAGTGCTTGTTTTGACCCTGATGATAATAAAATGATAAAATCATATAGCAGTCTTGAGGAAGTTTACAAAGAGGATACATTTTCCAAAAACACCCAATAATCAGGGGAGAGTGATGAATCGTAGAGATTAACAAGCAACTTTACATGCATGTTATTCTGTTTTTGCCAAGATCTCTCTTAATTGGCCACTTTATGACTGAGTATAAAGGATTAATTTGTTAACCGCACTGCTGAAGCTCACACACAAAAAAAAAAAGCACTAGAGGTAGACTGAAAAACAAATGAATTGGCAATTTTTTCATTATATGCTGTGGTTTTTCATCATTCCGTGGAATGAAAGAAAGTTGTGAAAAGTTAAGATGACATCATAATTGAATACAAAATTAAGTAAATGTGTATAAATGGACATTAATTGTTTCTGTGACAAATGTAAGAGCAATGTCAGGCTCACGGTGTAAAAGAAAACCTGGGTTTTCTAAAGAAAAGCTGTTTCTTCTATTGGGTTAAATTGAAAACGACAGAAGCCTTTCTTAAAAAAAAAAAAAAAAGCAAAAATAGGATGGAATAGTAAAGAAAGTAAGTGCTGTATATCACACCTTTTTTCACTCTGGCATGCAAAAAAAATGGCAAAATTGTTTAGGTCTTGCCAAAAAATGAACATCACAATTAAAGAGGGAGAGTGGGCCAAGACATGAGGCGGGCAGATGATTTCTCCTTCCCTAGAGGAACGAGTCCAAGCATTTCTTGGGCCTGCTGTTACAGAGGGATTATCTGGAGGGATAGAGGTCTGTAGTAATGAGTTTCCAATATCTCCAATTCACACTTCCTCTCCTTAACATCCATCCCCTGTTCCAGCAATGATTCAACCTCTTGGCCACCTCAGACAGACCCCAGTCAAAGGCCACTTTATGAGCCACAGGCACAGGTGAAAGCCTAGGCTTGTAGTCAATCACTAATAGCTCTTGAAAAAGAGGCTACAATTAATGATGGGAAAATCTTAAATTGAAACATAAGCTTCCCGAGCAGCAAGAAAGGCACCACACACAGCTCTTGGAAATAAAATTGCTAAAACTAGATATTATGGTGAGACAGTTGGCTGTGACTGAGGCATAGTATGACTGTCCCTCTATATCGCTGCCAGTGATGCTGCCTTCAGGACAAGATGAATTACAGTGAACATGTCTGAAACATACGTTTTTTTTAGTTCACTATTTATGACCCATCTTTTTTGACAAAACGATGCCAGCTGGAAAGTCTAGAGACAATTTTGAAGTTAACTGTAGTTATTTTATATATTCTTTTATTTTTCCATAGTCCTTAAATAAAGACTTGTAAACAGATTCAATTATGTAAAAAAAAAAACACAATCACTTGGACTTTGCATAATGTGTTTACTTCTCAGACCAAAAGCGACTACCTCAAGTTAAATGAGAAACAAAATGTTTTAATTAGGAACTGATGATCAACACAAAATTATTGCAAATTAACCCCTTGAGCATGGGAAAGGTGCTATATAAATAAAAATTATTATTAAATCGACGACATTCCATATTCTTAGATTGGTAAATCTGACATTCCCAACCTCCATCTCTTCCTCTCCATTCTCATATTCCTTGAGAATCTTCATTAAATAGAGCTATACCAGTGGCAACAGTACTGTTGTGCAGCATTGCATACATAACAATCACAGAGCAGCACCACTAAGGTAAAAATCTGAGGACACCTGACAACTAAAGGAGACAGTGCAAAGTGAAACTTTTGAATACCTATATTGCATACTACCATTCTGCCCATTTGCTGATGTTCTTCTGCATTGTACTGTTGTTTGGCCATCACCTAGGAGTTGATTATAGGAATCAACAGGGATGCTCAAAGGTGATACTGGCTATCACTCAGTAGCTCTCCACCACCAACCTCACTATTCCCTGCCTTGTGACACACTAACACATTGGCCAATTAACATATTGCTAATTAAACTAATTAGCTGCAAAATGTTCCTCCAGCTGTTTCTTTATAGTATCACTTCTCCAGCCTTTTGTTTCCCTTGTCCCAACTTTGAGACCTGTTGCTGCCATCAAATTCAACATAACCTTATTGTTTTCTTAAAATGGTACATTTTCTCAGTTTAAACATCTGATATGTCTTCTATGTTCTATTGTGAATAAAATATGGGTTTATGAGATTTGCAAATCATTGCATTCTGTCTTTATTTATATTTTACACAGCGTTCCAACTTCTTTGGAATTGGGGTTGTAATTAAGGAGGTAGTAGTTATACACATTAAACATAATTAAACATCAAGAAGGCTTATGTCCTAGAAAAGGGAAGTAGCTAAAGGGCAGCCAAAGCCATCTGCCACTGAAAGAAGAACAATCTGAGTAAAATGGATTTTACAGCAAGCAGATTGTGGAGAATCCTGCATGTCATTCTCTAGAAGACAGAGGGAGAGTCCTCAATGAACTATACACTCATGAGTTTGGGCAGAAATGGCAGAAAGGGTGATTGCATGATGATTACCAGTGTCAGTCAAACAGAGAGGGTTGTAGTTCACTTTAGCATTCTTATAGTTTATGTGTAACACGCAGAAAAGTCAGATTTATGGAACAGATTTAAGATTTATTTTAAATCTATTTATGGAATAGATTTAAGGTCAGAAGGACTAATACAGATGTGTGTCCAGAGTACAGGTGTGGGGACAATGGTTACAGCACACATCAGAAATGTCAGCCATTTGTAGGAGAGAAGGACAAAAGAGAAGAACAAGCGTATCTGAGGGCGTTTGACTGTTTTGGGATCTTGGTACCACAGAAGTGAAGAAGTCAGCAGCATCATCTAAAGAAATGGATGGTAGAGTAGGAAAAGGAGGAGATTTTAGAAGGGGACTGAAATCAGAGAAAGGCAGTGAGGATTCTTCTCTTTTCTGAGTATTAAATAAATATTTTCACAAAATGATTTGTTGATACAGAAAGAAGAACCAGTAATTACTTGGTGTTTAGCAGGGTGCAATATTGGAGCATAGTGTGCAGTAAAGGTTAACCTGGACTAAGGAGGACAGTTATGCATAGGTTAACAGACTATAAGAGTATTACAAATAGAACAAAGCAACAATGTGAGATTGTAGGTTGCAGAGTCCACTTTGTGCTGGAGAAAGCAGTCTGGAGAAGGGAGTGAGGAAAGAACTTTAACTGTATGGTGAATTTGGAATACCAAATAACTGTTAGAGAGAATGTGGATGGAAAGAACGTGCCCTAGGAGTGAAAAATTGCCATGGCATGGTGAAAGGCAGGGAATGTAGTCAAAACTTCCAAAAAAAAAAAAAAAAAGAATCTCACAAAAAAAAAATATAGAATTCTGCCAAAAATGTTACGCTGTTTTACAATATGCTTACAAACCCGTGACACAAACAATAGTCGAGACTTGGCCTAAAAATGGACAAATTCAGTTAGCTTCAAGGCTTTTGATTTTAATCTTCTTGTTAAGTTATTAATTGATTTGCAAAACTCAGTAGAAGATTGTCATTGAAAACGATTTGTTTTTATTTCAACCAAAATACCATGGACAAATTCTTACCTTTTAAGGGAGAAGTTCATCCTTTTTGACTTACAGATAACACAGTAACATTTACCTAGGCCTGTTTTAATAACCCTTTTTCTGTGATTTCTCCAAAATAACTAAAAATCTTTTTTACTGTTCTGGTAAATACTGCATTTGAGGAGAAAGAATGGAGAGCAACCTAGGGGCTTAGGCGAGTGTAATTTACTGCAGAGACATGAGGGGGCACTGTCTAATAATGCCCTCTCTTCTTTTCTCCCTCTGCAGAAAGGAAGATTGGCAGCTTACCCACTCTGACGTCACTTTTGGGGTCAGACCACCTGGACCCAGCTCTTTCTCCCATAATTCCACATAAGGAGAAACAACGGCATCTTAGATAGACCGATCTGAGAATGGATGAAGTGTTGACATTGCATTGTAGTACTCTTTCTTTTATGTCTTTTGCTTACTCCAATATGTGGGGTTTGCCTTCGGGCACCCAAGACCCTTTATCTTGTATCTTTTGACTAATTATAGAAGTTGCATGAGGGACAGGAAGGGGAGTCCAGGTTTCCAAAGAAAATACAGGTACTTTATTACTGTATAGAGAAGGTAGGTACAGTCTCAAGACTTCATTCAAATAGTAGCTGTTACTTCAATACTTAAGCACATGAGACAGGAGCTGTGACCTGATTTAGCTCCCATCTTCAAATTAGAAGAACACCAGCAGCCCAGAATCATCACTGTGGCAGACCAGGAAGAGCAGGACAATGCCCGGTGTTAAATATTCTAAACACTGTGCAACAAGCATCTACTATGTAATAGTGTGTGTGTGTGTGTGTGTGCACATGTTGTTTGAGAAATAATTTCATCTTTATATGGAATTCCAGACTGTAGATTCCACATTTGTTTACTATATTCAAAAATGGTTATTGTCATCCTATATCATGGACCACTACTTAATTTAATGATTAAGTGTTACCCTTAATCTTGAAGTTATATGAGTACATGTAAACTGTACATATTTGAAAGGCTTAAGGAATTCAAAACTGCATACCTAACTCTAATGAGTTTTGAAAAAGTACATAATTCCAATGAAAATCATGTACAGGCAGTTAGATAAGTAAACAAAGGAAAAACTAAGGTGGTTTATGAAGAAGAGATCACCCAGTCAGTTGTTTGAAGATTCATACGACCTCCAGGTACCTTAAATACCTACAAATTGTTGACCACATTATATTTTCCCAGTCAACTCGAGGAATGACACGCTAAATGGTAAAATCAAAATCTATCACTATTTAGGATTCTTAATGGCAGTAGATTAAAAGCAGATGTGGAGAGAAAAAAGAACACAGAAAACCTGGAAGTGTTTTTTTTTCAGCAGATTTAGTGTTATCTTTAACATTGAAGTAACTTTTTGTATGTGGGTTTATGAGCAATTCATCAAGCTAACCAAATGCACTTGGTGAACCCAGAACATTAACATCATTTGCAAAGATAGCTCAGAATCTCCAAACTAAACAAGTTTTAATTTTGTTTTTATTGTCTTCATTTGCTGCAGACTTAGGGACAATAATTTCTTGTGTTTTTCCATGTATAGCATTTAGAGAGTTTACTGCCAATGCTGTCAGGATGGACTTTTTACTCCAACTTCTACTTTTCTTTTCATATGCAACCTGCCAGGCAACTACACCCTTTTCCCACATCACTGATTATTTCAAAAGTAGATAATGGAGGTTATGCACTTTACTTTTTTTATATAGCAAGTTTCTTTGCCCAAGGTAATATGCAAGAATCTGGCATAAATATATGGCACCTGAGTGTTTGGAAAGAGTATTTTATAGTGGAGTACAAGAAGCTTAATACTACAATTAAAACTAACACTATAAGAGAAGCACATATTGATCACAGTTAGACCCTTTTAGATACTGATCCATTTTCCAATTTCTACTTTCAGGCTTTCCAAATTCTATTGTGGCACAACATGTATGTCATCAACTATGGGCCCCATTTAATGTCTGATGAAGTAATTGTTTATAGACTTCAGCAGTCTGCTAAGGCATTTAATGTTATTACTGTGAAGTTGCCAATTCAAGTCTTTCTTGTTGAATTCCCATCTTTTTTAAGCTCTAGTTTCTGAATTTATCATTTTGTTTTTGCTGTACACAGCAACACAAAATTGTGAAAAGGGTATTACAGGCTTCAAAATACACAGGCCAGACCAGGAACTCACCAAGTCTGCCTTCCCTAGGCAGCCAGACCCCAAACTACTGGCAGTCTTTGGCCTGTCCAGGCCCCTCAAATTTTTAAATATCCTGAATGTCCAAAACGCATATAAAAAAAAAATCCTTTAGGGTTATTGAAACTATAAATACCTCAAGCTTAAAGTACTTCATCTGTTTATATTTAACAAACAGAAGTTCAAAAACTGCATATCAAGGAAATATTAAAGGCATAACAGCAAAAATAAATAAATGAACAGCAAGGCAAAATGGATATCTCTAAAAAGGAAACCCAAGAAATACAAATCCTGTCCTTAAACCAAGAGAAAAGTTTACAAAAATACAGTAACACTTTACTTCACAAATATCAGCGCTATTCTAGATGGCTTGGCTGTGAAGGCCCAATTTCTATTTTAAGGGGACAGTATACATAGCTAAACAAATACAGTACATTAATGAAAATAACCATAATACACACTTTACAAACAATTAATAAATTATATTTAAAACAATACAAAAACACGTTACCAATACAATATGTAAGATTATATTTAAAAAAAAATATATATTAAAGAAAAAAAACTTTACTTAAGCCATTGGCATAATCTTGGATAAACAAGTTTCTTCCTTTTGTCTATGGTTAGTGTTTCGATTATTGGCGACTTAAGAATTATTTGTTGTAATACTACTACAAATAATTTTAATTGATAATTTTGTCTTTGATTGTTTGTGCTCTCTTTTATTACAATTTTGAATTAACTAGTTTCTTCATCACCTTGTTTACTTATACTTGGTTAAATTCTTAATTTTTTGCATCAGTAGCGGCACTGGGATTTTGTAAAATGTTAGGCCTCAACTTATCACGAGTATGCTTTATGTTATTTTATTATTAAATATTAGAAGTCCAGTCATACCAACATAGATGGAATCATCAATTTTGTTTTTTGCATGTCTAGTTTGAATGATTTTTGTTAAAGCCAAATTAAATCCACTTACAAATGGGGAAAATAAACGGCCTACATTTTGACGATTTGTATGAGATACAAGCCAATCGCAAGGCACAAACACCCAAATAAAATCGGTTTACATAAAATTACTGGTCAAAATTATAACAGCAAACATAAGGATTGCTGCTTTTGGCGTTCCTTGTAAATTATAGATTTACAAAGTGCAGCCCCATGAGTTTTACTCATCTTGAGCTTTGAACACAACTAATGCGTGTGTTTCCATTGTCTGAATATACCTTATTGGCTGCAACAGAAATTGGAAACTTTAGGACTGATTGAGTTGAGTTTGTGAATATCAGGCAAATCCATGATGTTGACAGATCCTTTGATATTTGGCAGCAGATTCGTTGTAGACTTTGGCATCTACCCATTACTGAACTATGAGTTTTTTTTAAATTCAGGTTTGGGGGCCTGGACCCCTCAAACAACTCTTGTCCATATACAGTAGTTGTTATGGTAGCAAACCCACATATAGTTAGCAGAGCTAGTTGTAGGATTTTTCACTTGCCATTGCAATTTTCATCAAACTCTGCAATGTTTTACACTTCTATTTTTTTATTGTTTGCTATTAAAGCATAAAAGGGTTGTTTGGTGACGATCATTAATGCTTATCTTTCCAACTTGACGTTTACCTCTGAACGGGACCTACAGTACATACAGAACATAAAAAGTAAATTCAGTAAGTTACTAGCTGATAGCCTCCTGGTAACATCACATTTTTGAGTGGTTGTGATTGGTAAAATGTAAATCCATCTTATTTTCCTAACCTGGTTAGGCAGACATACACCATAAAATTGCTATCCAAAACATAGCTTTCCAAATACTTTTTAAGAATCAAATTAACTCTATTACTGATAAAGTAACACTAGCAAATTTACTGTGTAGGTATATAATGAACTGCTATTTTACTTAAGGGGGTATTGTATTAAAATGCAGTACAGGCTAATTTGTTTTGTAAAAAATAAATAAATAAAAGTTGATCTACAATACAGGGTGGACTGATGAGCAAAGTGGGTGGGCATTGGCCTACATCTCCCGGTCATGCTGTTTATTTTAAAATATTTTTCTTATTTTAGTCCGGACCCTTATTACTTTGCCATATCATTATTGATAGTCTTAGCGGTGTATACAAAGGAGGCAAATCCTACTAACAGTTCATGGTAAGAGTTTTCATATGAATGCTACTTGTAATAGGAAGCCAGTGTGAAAACAAAGTAGACAAAAAGTGTTGGTGAATGGCTGCATTTCCACAAAATATACTTCAAGTGCTTCAAGTTAAACAAAGTTACTGGCAGCACTCTTACATTGGATCAAAGATGGGGAGGAAGGGAGTTTATGGAAGTTGGGATGGGTGAATCACCTGTGAAATTTCGACCATTACTAGTACTGCATATGCATATGATAAGAAACATTGCTGGTACTCTAGACAGAAACTGAAAGATATGCCAATGAGTACTGGCCCACTTCAAGCACCGATTATAAAAGAAATTGCCAAAAATGTACTAAAATTAAAAATCGGTATTTACACTTGGAGCATTTGGCAACCCATTTTAAAAGACATGTGGCTCTATTTGTAGTAGTAACCCCAAGTTTAAGAACCACTGTTTTAAATGATACTCCTTGTATTTATTACGTTTATTTTACATATCCCATTTTTATTCCCTTTTTTTCCCCCTCACATAGTCACTTACATTTGGCCCTTTTTAAGTCGCCAATCATTCTAGCAGAAGGTTATGAGATATGGAAGGACAACCACATTTCCCACAGCCCTTCAGACACAATTTCACATTGCCAATGACCAAACTAGGACATGAACTCTTCTTACTTGAGCTGTGAGGCACAAACTCTTAATTGCTATATCGGGTCATTTGGTGAGTAAATGGCAACATTTAACTCTTGCCACATATTCTTGAATGAATACGGGTTTAGATTTTGATTATTTTAGCATAGAAAAAAAATGGGGTTTTGCATTTGTAAGCAACGTCAGACTATGGCCATAACTTTTGAGTTATTGTCCAATGTGATATCTATTGATTTCTGAACCATCAGTTTTTTTTGTTTGTTTTTTTAAACCAGGTATGGCGTTCTAGTCCCCTCAAAAAAAAATCCTGTATGGGCCTTCCACTAATCTCAATGAAAACTGGACTGAAGATCAAATGGAAGATTTTTTGATAAAGAGCTCTGTATTTCCACTCTCCCATGAAACTCAGATTTATTGGGCTACTGGACAATTAGTCTTATCAATTCTATCATTTCAGCCACTGAAGAAAGTATATCAGTTCAAAATGCTACAAGCCTCTTATTTAATTTAATAAAACATGATCTTCTAACCACTATTGTCAATTTTGGTGGCCACCTTGCTCTGAATATTATTCCCTTGATTATTGTATTTTATAACTGTATATTGAGCAATATTTTGAAAGTTATTTTGTGATTTATTTTTAAACAAAACATAGCTATGGGGTTTCACTTGGGTTTAACATGAACTCATCTTCTTTGTCCAAGGGTTGAATCCATAAAACCGACTGTGTTACGGGACAAAAAACAGCCCAAATACTCCCTAGCAGTTTTTCTATATTGGTGAACCTGCAGAGGTGTCATCTAAAAGGGCCGGGACAAGTTATATCTTGTCCAGGATGGACGTGTAGTCAAGTGCAGCTGTGGCACAAATTAAATGGGAATGATTGGAAGCTGCCTCAGGCAAGCATAAGGTAGCTCATTATGTGAACGTACAGCATGCACGTACCACAATGCTGAGCTTGTCTGCTCAGGTTGAATAACAAGGAAGGTGCATGTGAGCGCCGAGAAAATTTAAAAGTGCATGCATGCTCCATCTCACCAAGTGCAAGTCGCACTTGTAAGCGCTTACAACTCCTGTAGAATTCAAACTAATTGCTATGGCAGTGGTTCAGCGTGAGCAGAGCGGACTGTTCCATACGCGTCTTTTGTAGTGAGAACGGAGATGCATACATGCGCCATCTAGTGACTGTGGTTGAGTGTAAGCAGCGCGGGCTGCTCCATATACACACACACACACACACACACACACAGGTCTTTAGTTTATATATGTCTAATAACCCCAGATCATCCAAATGTGCTAGACTGTCTGACAGATAGCCACTGCAGAATTCTTTTTAGGCAAATTTGTAATTTTCTTAAAGTAAATAAGGAGAAAACTAAACTACTTGTTGTTGGCTACAATAAAAAAGTGTAAAAAATTCAAACCAATTTGAAAAACTGAAATAAGCAGAAAATCCGAGGAAAAAGAATGTAATTTTAAATCTCAAATTAATTTTGTCACCAGAACTGCATTTTTCATTTAAGAAATACAGCACGTTCATTGCATTATGCCCTCAGAAGAAGCAAAAAAAAAAAAAAAGCTGTATATACATGCCTTTGTCGCTAGCGGTTTAGATTACTGCAACACACTCCTAACAGGTTAGTGGAAAAAAGTTTTAAATCAATTACAGTTGGTTCAAAATTCAACTGCAAGAATCCTAATGAAAAAGAAGAAATCTGACCACATTACACTAGTATTACCGTCTTTACACTGGTTGCCTGTGTCTTTCGGAATCAGCTTAAAAATACTATCATATTTGTCCCTTATATTCCCAATTAACTAACCTTAGATCCTTGTTTTTTCCCCTTTGCTGAATATTCCAAAAGTAAAACATAAAGGAAGTGGCAAGCCTACTTTTAATTTCAATGCTTCAAAAATATAATATTCTACCTATAGAGAATATAGAGTCCGGCCAGCATGGCGGAGTTGTTTAAATCATGTCTTAAAATGTATATTGGCTTTTTGTTAAATTTGTGACTAAAGACATTGTCTTTCGTTTTCCCTTCTTGATATCTTAAGCTATATATAAGCTTGTGGAAGGAAGAAGAGCACTGATGTCCTGTCCATGATGACCTCTTCACTGCTTGTCTCATTCTTATTGTTTTTTATATCTTGGATGTACGATAGAATGCCCAGTGGGGGCTGGGTGGGCTTTAATTTGCAGAACCTCAGAGGTTTATTCTTCACCTCTTTTGTTCTTCTCTCCACTGACCATCTGACTCAATTTGATTATTGTTTTTCTTTGTTGCCACTTACTACCTGCTGTAAAGCACATTTATTTATTAATTTGTATCGGAAGGTACTATACAAGTGAATGTTGTTGGTAATGATGGTGGTGGTGGAGAAGTCTTCAATGAAAGCCTTAATTTGACATCACTCCCCATCTTTACCTTTGAGACTAGAAAAATAAAATATATACAATATTAAAAGAGTTTATGTTAATAAGATACAATAAAATATAAAATTAAATGAATAATTGCAGATCATGTCCCATGCAGGACTTTCCTTTCTAAGGTGGTGTAACACTTCTTTTGAAATAGACAGTTTTTTTATGTCTAATAACCCAAAACCAATATATATTTTTGCACACATAATATTTCCTTATTTCTAATTCTATTTTCACTAACATTTGTAATACATTTTATACCTATTATATAAAAAAATATTACTATGATTAAATAATTAGTTGATTACTTAAGAGTATAAAACTTGAGTAATAAAACCGCATGATTCAAAGGTTCAGCCCTTAAAGAGTGTGGTGTTTATTCTTCCCCAAAGAAGACAGCACAAACAAAAACAAAGTTTTGGGGACCGTCCCCATATATTGTCGTCCAGACAATAAAGAATGTAAATGATTCAGAGTTTCAAAAGTAAAACAGTGAACAACTTTCTTTGACAAAAATGGCGGCTTTATACAGAACAGGATTATGGTACAGGAAATGACGTTGGAAACAGGAACCGGAAACAACGTCATCATGATTGGACAGAAGTGAGGTGGATTGATGGAGCCGGAAGTGACGTCATCATGGTTGGCCGGAAGTGACGTCGTCGCGGCCATTTTGGAACCTGGAAGTGGAGGAACTATTTTTCTTCAGGTGTTCTGTTGACCAAAAGAGATTTGGGTAAGTACCACGTGATAACCCTCTATCTTGCGATGTTTCACTCACCTTTAGGCTCTTTGACTGCCTCCTAATCGCACATGTGTGACAAGAGATATTGTTTTTTTGTAGTTTTGACTGAAATCCTTAACCTCATGTTAAGCTCATTGGCTACTTTTTGAAGACTTCCAACCTAATAGTCATGTCTTCACATTCCAATCTCAGTTTTTTGATATTGGAGTTCCTCCAGTCTATTTCTGAACCAATTTGCTTCGTAAGCTAAAATTTCACAAGTGGGTCAGGGTAGTCGGTTTTCTTGACACTAGTTTGTCATTCAAGACCAATCCCTGCCTTGCATATAACACTGCTATGATAGACTCTGACGTCTAGGATAGTCAATGGAGAAAATGACTTCAAAAAGTGATCTGCATGAATAAAGCAAGAGTAAAAGCAGGATGTCTCCTTAAAGAATTAAGTTTCAATGAAAGATTAGGTATATTTGTGCTACGTCCAATGAAATGTACTGGGGAAATGAAAGTTTTAATTGAGCAACTGAGAGTTTATTTAGAAATGCAGTTTTCTAGGAGGGTTAACAACCATTGCTTAGCTGGTAATATTATCTTAGACAAAGTAGTCAAAGACAACCCCAGCAGATAAATATCAATTACGCTACCTGAATATCAAAACGCAATCTAATCAGAAAATGTAGTAAAGGTTTTTAAAAGTAACTACTGGAAAGGAACATTACTACTATTGAAATGCTGTCATCTGCTATTTTATACAAGTTCTGTGCTGGCATTTAGCCAAAAAATAACAGTGTAAAAATCACTCCAGGGAAAATTAACCTGGGCAAATGGGACTGTTAAAGTGGGAGAGCAACTGACTAACAATTAGGCTCTGGCAATTTAAACCTGGCAAATCCCTTTCTACATCCGTTTGAATTTCCTGAGATGCCTCCTCTAACCCCATTACCACCTTTGCAGCAGCAGAAGCCCCAGAGGCACGCAGGGGGTTCAATTGCCCTGGCAGCTGACCAGACTTTTGCTAAGGCCAAGAAGAATTTCCATTAAAGAAATCAAATATTTCAACACTCCTACATTTAGCTCCCCACTAATCAATACTAGATTGCCTAGATTTACTTAAGTGAAGAAAAAACATGAAAACTGACTCTGTACAGGCTGTTTTCTCACTAGCTTAGTTATACATTTGGCTGATGTACTTATACTTTACATTTCTGGCACATTTGTAGCACCAGATGGATAAGCAAGCTTGAGGCAGGAATTGAACCATTAGCCTTGTCCATTGCCTTAGTCATTTTATCACACTGACATGACTTACAGTGGCCCTCCCCTTTGTATTCTTTTGTTACTTCATTAAATACTAAATGAATTATCTGTCATGTCATTATAATTTGATGCTAGGTGAGCAATCAAGATCAAAGCTGCCTACATTTCTTCCATACCTATTGATGCCTGCTCATTAGGTTTGTTTTTCTTGCAAACTATTACTTTTGCTTGGTGTGTTGAACATGTCATAGTTCTCACTATAAAAATTGAGTGATTAGCTGTATTACATTTCTGTACCATCTGAGGTACTTCACAGAAGCTTGTACTTCCACGATCCAAAAGTAAATGTCAACACATTAGTTGAATGCATAGCATAAAAATAATTTTGTAGCATTTAAAAGGTAGTCAGCTGTGGCTTTTTAGTTTGTTCTTCTATGTCATGGTAGTTGTTCTCAGTATGTTTTGAAAACATTTTCTGATGAAATGGCCATTTATCTAAAATAGTCTTTGAGGCAAGCTGAAAGTAACAGTCTTCTGTTTTCTTGTAAGAGACCATTCTTCTTTTTCCAGGAAAGAGTCCTTAGGCAATTCATGTTAGGAAAATAATGCAGGATGCAAGTAATTAGTGTCTTTCACTACAAGGTCTGCAAACTCTCTTTGCTGAGACTTTTTACTTGCCAATGTACGGTACGTTCCGTTAGAGAGCAACAATCACCACAAGATAAATGGGAAAGAAGTTTAACGGATTGGAACAGTTACACATGCGTTTGAGCCTCTGCACTGCCTGGCTGAAAAATGGTTACATACGGTATCTGAAACAGCCAGTCTTCATTTTATATAGGCCCTTCGTACTGAACACACCACTACAACACTCTTATTGTCTGACTGCTGTCCATCACTGGGTTTGTCAAATATCACATTGAATTTCATGCATTGTATAATTTTTCTGCAGTTTATCATTTGGTACATTGTAAGATTATAGTCTTACAGTGCAGTTATTGTAGATTCATTTTAATGTGATTAGCATTTTAGTGTACTGTTTGTGTCTTATAAAAACATACAAAATACATGTCAAAGCAACAAGATAACAAAGTGCAATGCATGACTCAAGGATACGACAAAACACATGAGAATAAACATTGGGAGGAACCTCACCCAGTAAAAAAAAGAAGTGAAAGAACAACAACAAGGGTGAAATGACAATTAGAATTCATTAACACCTTATTACAGTCAGCACCAGTAAGACAGAAACAAAAATGTTAATTAGAAAATTAAATTATCACATGAATTGCCAATCTGAAATACAAGAAAGAAAAGGCTGGTTTTTTCATGTAGAATTTCAATCTGTTTCAATGAAATGAGCACTGCAGGCACACTTACTGTTAGTTTTTAATATAGCAGGGGTTGCAAAGCTAAATAAGCCTTAATCGACTTTAAAAGATCCCATCTGTCAAACGATCATGAGTAACGGACATGTTTGCCTGTCAGAGACACAACCTTCACAGTGACTTAACATACGACAAAAACACAATGCACTTATAATTTTTACATTTTGGAAAATTCTTGTTTTCGAGAATGGTTTTATTTAGTTTTCATTCTTATTCTTTATCTTTCTTCGTCTTTATGCCTTATTTGATTATTTAAGCATAAAATGTGGATGCCTTCCTGTTGTAGTTTTTCTGTGCTTATAATTCCAGCTTGGAGGATGCATCTCATTTGACCATAAATAATCTGAAGGGTTTCATCACAAAATTAGGGTTATTAAATAAAAATGCTCATTTGTTGTGACTAAATGAAAAGGAAATTACTAACAACATAACAACTTTTACAAGTTTAGTAAATGATATTAAAAGATTTAATTTCCAAAAATAAACCCTAAAGCAATTTTTCAAAAGAAAAAGGTAAAATGTTAAATTCTTTTGATAAAATACAACATACTTCTTATAAGCTTTTGTTACAAACGGCTACATTGTTACACATGCAATGAACAAGGCTAATAAATAAAAAAAAATGAAAAACCAACAACAAGTAAGAAAATGTACACATGTGTTGTAACATCCCGGTGTGTTTGGAGATTGAAAGTTGGAGCATTGCTACATTTTGTAATTACTTTATTACATATTTTTGTAACAGAGAGCCATATTCCAAAATAACAGTGATAATAGAATCATTACATGTTACTAGTAATGCACATAAACATTTGTATTGTGAAGTGACTTTCATAGATGGCAGATTAAAAGTCAAGTGATGAAAAGATCCATGTGCTGTTGTACATTGTTGGAGGTGGAGGGTCTGTAGCTAATTGTACTTCGAATTTCTCAAAAAAGCATAACATTTTCCAAAGAATTACCCAATTAAGATTTAAAATCTGTGCTGTCTCAAGCAAAGATTGTTAACTTCATCTGATGATGGATCATTATGACATGTTGCCAATAAATGATAACGCCAGAGAAATACTGAATCATAATCTTTAGATAATGCAGCCAAGAGACTGTTTTTAGTACAGTAGAAATAACGAGTATATGTTTCATCATCATAACATAAAATGTCACAGAGCCAAGTCGCTTTTATTTTTTTACTTTTACAGACATGGTCATGAAACATCAGGTCTAGCTCACGTTTTGTTCTGAACTTTCCACTTGTGGTGATCATTTTTGTAACCTTGTCCTGTAACACTTGTTCCCAAAACAGGCACCTAGACTGATATTTACTCGATGGTGTTGATCTCTTCTGTGATAACTTAAGCATAAATGTAAAGGTTGTGTGATAGACGGCCCGCTGTTCAATCTGGCTGTGACATCCTAGAACAAGAAGAATGGAGGAAGGCAGGCTTTTCTGGATACTGCCGACCCTGGAACGCTAGGTGGTAGCTCCCCTGGATGGCACCGATTCCCTGGATTCCCTCAGGGCATCCTGGGACATGGAGTTGGTTTCCTCAGCCCTGTTTGGGGCCGTGGGTGCCACCAGGGGGAGCTCACAAACCACCTAGGGACTTGTTACTATTATTGTTACTAGAACCTGGAAGTACTTCAGAGTCACAAGGACGGAACCACGCAGTAATTCCGGGCTATTTGAGAACTGAGGATGTGGCATTTACCCGGAAGAGGAGAAGGAGTACTTACGAGTCACAGACTATTTAAAGGACTATGGGAAACCCAGCAAGTGAAGCCGGAGTTGGGAGGTTGGGTGATGAAGCTGCTGGGAGTGGAGGATAGTTTATTGTTATTGTATTTGTGATTATTGATTTGAGAATTGTGGCGTGTGCGGCGCTTTGTGTACTTTATTTGAAGAAAAATATTAAATATTATACGGAGTGCTTTTACACATGTCTTGGACATATGTCTGTTGGGTTTCACAGGGCAACAGCATCTCTAGGGTCCACAGTTGCCTACTCACTGTGATTTCAAAGAGCTGGAGAAGTGAGCAGCTACCACTGAGGTTTGTGAAAGACACTATACAGCCCCAGAGACAAATGTGGGATGGTTTGGAGGGAGAAGCCATATTGTTAGCACATAATGAGATTTACTCCTGCATTCTGACACAGTAATGATACTTAACTTGTAAATCATTACCTCATTAAAAAAATAAAGAATATTATTAATGAATGGAATAAATAAAATACACATCTAACACCATACTTTCCTTATATGTTAGTATTCAGTTCCCCAACCCGGCTAACATCTGACCCTGTCCTATTTTGTGTCCTACTATGTGTTGCACTTACTTCAGGAGTGGCTGTCCAACAACTATTTTTTTATTTTTTTTAATTTGTACATTAAATTGCACAGAATGTTTTTCTATTTGATAGAGTTTGCAAATTTTCCAATGCTCATCAATGAGATGCTTAAAATTTTCAAATTATTCTGACAAATTTCACTAAAGAAGAATTGTGTGAAGTTTCAACAAAACTGGTACAGCAGTAGCCAAGCTGTTCATTGCAGACGGACAGACAAACATGGCTATTGCAGTGGGTGTTTTTTGCATTGTAAAAATACAATAAATTAAAATAAATGTAATACAGTAATTACAAAATTATGACTGACTGCTTTAAACAAAGTAGAGTAATGGGAAAACAAAATAGACAAGGAGACAGAAGCCAAAATAAAATTCCTTCAGAATAATACAACAAAGAATGTCACGAGGAGCGCTTCAAGCAGTTCTTCAAAATAGATCAGGAAAAACTCTGAGGTATTGTTTAAAACATTAATGATAATTAAGAGTAGATACACACTGAGACGCTTCCTAAAACAATTTTAGAAGAATACCCACAAATACACAACCACTTTGATTTCTCAGCAGTTTCTTAATCTGGTAATGCTTGGCAAATTAGATAATTGTCAGCCTATCACAAACCTGTTACAGTAAATTCAGTGTACTGCTAAATTTTTATGTGTAAACAGTGCATTAGTTATCATTTCAGTATACACAGCATGCAGTTCCCCACACTGTATGTATTATAGTGTGTTTCAGTACATATTATGGATTTTAGTACACAGCGTGCAACTCACTACACTGTATAAGCATTTCATAATAGATGCTATGTATTTTAGAATAGATCAAGTCCTAAAGATAAAACATGAAACATTCCCCTCCTTTAAACCTCAACTACTACTGATAGAGGACACATCACACAGTAGGTGCAATCCAAAAACTTTGTGGTGAAACAAAGACAGGGAACAACAGGAAAATGTCTGCTATGTGAAATGACTAACACTAAATACAGTAAATAAAAAAAAGCTGCAAAGTAATTGAAGCACTTGGATAGAATCACCAACCTGTTTGTTGCTTTTACTAAACAGTACATGGCACTTAATTCGGTGGAGAGGAAAATATGTCATGTTTTAATAAATTATGATTTCACATATGGACAGGTATGGCATTCTGAACTGATAATCTTTCGACACCAGTGGTTCTAAAAATGGGAAAATTTTAATTGGAGTCTAAAGGTTACTTGTAAAACATATATTCCTGCTTCTCTCTTAGCCTCAAAGAGAAATGTGGTCTTGTTTTGCATTGTACACATTTAGTGACAAAGCTTTTTTTTTCCTCTGGTAAAAGCTATAAGACCCTAAGGGCTCAATGGTCTTTGAAAAAGACAATGCATACAGTCAAAGGGTTTGTGTTATGCTATAGATACTTTGATACTTCCAGACACCTGGGAATCTGTGCTCCCAGACTTTTTATCTGAATTCTACAAACTGTGCAGTATAATTTTTTTTCCAACAAGTAGAGTTAATGAGTAAACAATCTTTATAACAAACCCTGATTGGTTTCAAACACAGTTGTACATTCTAGTGAAAAGACAGTAGCGATGTATTGGTCTGTACACTGAAAAACTGCATTTTCCATGATAAACAATGTAGTTTGGCTTTAAAAGAATTTGTGTATAAAATTTCCCTGTAAGTAAACTTGAAATATTACTTTTTGGTCTTCCTCTTTGATTCATAAGCATGATCATCTTTGTTGTGTAACACTGAAAATAAGGTGTTGCAACACCTTTGTTTGCAAAGTTAGATAGAATCACTGAAACGGAGACCTAATCCAAGATGTTCTTTGCATTTGTGGAAAAAACAAGCTGCACTCTTAGCTTAGGTGAGAAAATGGCAAGCTTTTTTATCAAAAAAAATTAAAAGAACTGTAGGATTCACACACTATGACAATTACATAACTTGATCAAATAAAACTGATAACATCACAGTTTGCCAAAGTAGTTAAAACAAAAGTGTATATTAAGCAATGTAACATATTTTTACCATTTTCACAGACTATCTGCGCAAACTGAAATAAATTAAGACATACTCTTTCACACATTTCATGAAAAAAATAATGAAGCTTAAAATGTGCTGACTGAGAAAATGGCAGCCAATTCAAAAACAAAGAATGAAGAGCAGAAGAAAGAACAAAATCAAAGGTAAAAAAAAATAACATCAGAGCCAAATAGTAAACCAAAAATCAGAATAAAAAAACAGATTTGCTTGCCCAAATAAAATATTTCTTTATTTCAAATCATGCATACATAGTGAGTTGTTCATTTCAGTACCTTCTCAGATACTGGAGACTGCTTTGAGCTGACCTTTATACTGGCTCATCAATGACATCACAAACAGTGCACCTGCAATGCATCATGGGACAATTCCCATGGAGACAAGCAAACAAAAACCACAAAATGGTGGCACCCATAGTCAAAACAAAATGGCGTTCGTAAAAATGATAAAAAAATAATCAACTTTTAAAAGGAAGCAGTAATTGAAATTCTGTTTGAAAAATTAGATTCCATGGATGTTAAAACCCCAAGCAAGCCCAAATAATTAATAACAGCAATATATATTATATATAATATTGTATATACATGTGTATTTCTTTATCTATTGAAAGATATTTCAACTTTATGTTTACATATAGCTTATTTTTCATAATATATTTAATTATTATGAAGGACTTTGAGCTTATAAGTGGTCTTTTAAATAAGTATTGAACTTGATCAACTTAAATATGTGTATTTAGGACACTGAAAAAATTTAGAAAGAATGAGCCATAAAACCCAACAATGTTTGCCAGTCCTATCCACTTAATTCCTCCAAAATAACATCAAGTCTTGTTTTGAAAGTCCCTAAAGTCCTACTGTTTACCACACTGTTTGGTAAATTATTCCATGTGTCTGTTGTTCCCTGTGTGAAAACAAAACTTCCTAATATGCATAATTTGTGCATAATTTACCCTTAACAAGTTTCCAACTGTGACCTCATGTTTTTATTGAACTCATTCTAATGTAACGGTCTTGATCCACTGCACTCATTTCTTTCATAATTTTAACCCTTACATACTGTTCCGGTCAAATTTGACCTGTTTTGACATATTACATCAATAAAAATACCCTAAATGTAATTTTTTTTACCCTGAAATTTGACGACTTTTCCTAAAATGACCCAAAATACCCAAAACTGAAAATATTTTAAAATGTTATACTATTGCACAGGTGTTACAAATTTTTGTACATTGAGGCTGTTCCAAATCAAATTTGACCCGTATCTATTGAGACTTTAGATCCACCTTTGTGGGTCAAATAAAGGACATTTTTGGTTTTAGGAAACTGTGAAACTGTACATGCAACGTCTGTATGTATTTTTTATTGGACAGTGTTGACAGAGTTCAAGGAGGACCTTGACATTTTTATGAGATCTGTCTGTGTTCCCACCACATTCTCCCCTTGTTCCTGCAGAGAAAGCCGCCTGTTGGTCTTTGAAGGATCATGGGGGAACCCTGAAACAGTGAAATAGTAAAACAGAATAGGAGTGATCATATATGATGCACATAAGGAACAGAGGTTATACAGAGTTCAGAGGGTGCCTTGACACAGACATGAGATCTGCACCTGTAAGTACAAGGACCTGCAATGTAAGAGAATAATCTAAAAATATACAAATTAAAATCCATTTATTCCAAGCTAACTGAGAGTGTTGGGCTGAGGCTAGGGATCTGTGCCAGAAATCAGAACGTTGACAGTTCAAATCCCATAAATGCCAGAAGAGACTCTACTCTTTTGGGTTCCGTCCTGGGTATGACGTTAATCTGCATCCACCCCTGCAAGCAGGTCCTCCAATGATCTTCTTACTGTGAGGCGGTAGTACTACCACTGCTCCACCTGCATACCATATCAGTGGTGCTCAGATATGAAAATCGTGATACAAGAACTGTGGGGCATGTCACTCACTGACAAACTGGCAGCAATCAGAAATGTCTGGTGAGTGGGTGGAATGGGAGCTTCTTATGTACAACCCTGGACCTGAGATCACAGTAGACGAAGGAAAGGTTCCATTCAGAGGTAAAAATTGCCTTGTTTAATTAGACTAATTAATCGCTGCTTCAATATACACATGCTATTGGTTGTGATATCAAATGGTCAGATTCAGATCAGATTCCCTTTGTTTGTCATTTCTTATGCACTTCTTTACAAGCAAGACTAGTTTGCAATAAGCAATTTTTTATGTTTTGTTTCCTAAGTGTTAATTAATGTTGAATTAATATTGATAATTAAAGATGGTTGTTATGATAATTTTTTATGATATAGCAGTGTTTTACGGTTGTAATGGTTATATGTGGTTTTATAATAAAACCCAACAGTTTCAGAGTGTTCTTACCATTTTCACTTTCAGTATATTGAAATCATTATGGCTTTTGTATTTTCATGTCTTAGGTAAAACAAGGCATGATGTTGTGTGATAGTATATGTTTTTCTTCAAAAATGTGTTGTTAAAAAAAAAATACACTCTCACTGCTCTCTGAAACATTAATTAAGGATTGATCATTAATTTATTAATGTCAAGTAGGCTACTTATATACTCTAAATAGATCTGTAGTTCAAAATTCAGTATAGAAACTTATTATGAGGGAATTCTTCGACCGGGTCAAAACTGACCCAGACCATACTGTGAAGGCATGAAATATGAACAGTACGTGAGGGTTAAACACTTCAATCATGTCTCCTCATAATATTGTTTTACTTAAATGCTAAAAAGGCACAGCTCTTTTAATTTTTCCTCGTAATTCTTCACCTTTAGTCCTGGAATCAGCCTAGTTGTCCTTCTCTGTACTTTTTCTAGCACTTCTTTGTCTTTTTAGTAGCATGGAGACCAAAGCTGCACACAGTACTCCAGATGAGGCCTCACATGTGCGTTATAAAGCCTACCATAACCTGCTTTGACTTGTACTTTACACACCGTGCTTTATAACCTACATTCTGTTAGCCTTCTTAATAGCTTCAGAACACTGTGTGGAAGTTGATAGAGAGTAGTACTCTACAACTGCTAAATTCTTCTCATAAGATGTATTTTAAATTCAGACCTCTCATTGTGTATTCAAATCTAACATTTTTACTTCCTATGTGTAATACTTATATTTATTTACATTAATTTTTATCTGCCACAAATCTGCCCAAGCTTGTATGCTGTCCGCGTTCCTCTGTAATGGAACCTTTTCCTCTGGTATCATCTGCAAACTTAACCACCTTGTTATTTATATTCCTATCTAAATCATTTATAGTCCTTTGGAATTTCTGTTGTGCAGTGTCTTCCTAACAATATGTGTCAAGGGTTTATAACTATTTATATCTATTATAACTAACTCTCATTAAAAACTTCAGGATAAATATTATCTTGTCCTGTTGATTTGTTTTATGTCAGCCTATTTAATCTAGACAGTACTTCTCTCTTTACAATTTCCAAATCACTCACTAACTCCTTAGCAGTCCCTGTTACTACTGGGAGGCTATCCACTTCATCACACGTGAAGGCCTACAAGTTTAGAGCATCTGCAATTTCACTATGTGTATATTTTAAATCCCCTTTATTATTCCTGATACACTTTACCTCCTCTTTGACTGTTCTGTTTTCTAATAAAATACTGAAAGAATCTCTTTCACCTTATCTGCAATATTCTTCAACTACCTTTTAGCATCCCTAGTATACTTCTTAATAGTTGCCCTCAAGCTCTCATATGCCCTACGTTTAGCATTAGAGATATTAGTTTTGTACACATTATACTATTTTTTTGTTTGCAGCTTCTTTTTTATCTCCTTACTTACACACTGTGGAGTTTTTAAAAATTTCCTACTAAATCCAATTTAAGGAATGTACCCATCTTGCATCATGTCTAAAACATTTTTATACTTGTTCCCTTGACTGCCTCCACGCATAAAAGCTTATCCCAGTTTTTCCCTCTTTGACTTTGCCTTGTTATTTCAAAATTTGCCCTACCAAAGTTAAACTTGAAAATCTTAGTCTTTGCATCCGTGCTCTTCCAAAACACTGAGAATTGTTTTACTTTATGATCTCTTGTCCCTAGAGGTTCAATCCCCATTACACCTTCAATTCTATCCTAATTATTGCAAAATCTAGACAGGCTTCCCTTCACATTGGTGTTTTAGCATACTGTGTTAAAAAACAATCACTGATTACATCTATAAACTCCTACTCTTGTACCCCACTATTGGTAAAGTTGGCTCAGTTAATATCCAGGTAGTTAAAGTCCCCCATGACTATAATATAATTAAAAATATGCATATTGAAGGGGGTGGCACGGTGGCGCAGTGGTAGTGCTGCTGCCTCGCAGTTAGGAGACCCAGGTTCGCTTCCCGGGTCCTCCCTGCGTGGAGTTTGCATGTTCTCCCCGTGTCTGCGTGGGTTTCCTCCGGGCGCTCCAGTTTCCTCCCACAATCCAAAGACATGCAGGTTAGGTGGATTGGCGATTCTAAATTGGCCCTAGTGTGTGCTTGGTGTGTGGGTGTGTTTGTGTGTGTCCTGCGGTGGGTTGGCACCCTGCCCAGGATTGGTTCCTGCCTTGTGCCCTGTGTTGGCTGGGATTGGCTCCAGCAGACCCCCGTGACCCTGTATTCGGATTCAGCAGGTTCGAAAATGGATGGATGGATATTGAAGGGGGTCTAGAGAACACTCCTAAACTAAGGTCTCTTTCCTTAATGCTTTTCATATGAATCCAGGCATCCTCAATCAGATGTAGCTCATCATCCAACTGAAGAAGACAGTATGTAGATAGATAGATAGACAGATAGATAGATAGACACTTTATTAATCCCAAGGGGAAATTCACTTTTTTTTTAGATAGTTAAATATAAATCGCATATAAATATAAAAGCTAACTCACATCCATCTATTTAAACACTGATATATGGCAATGATCATTTTTTGTGAACATGTTTTTTTTAATACAAGCCTACCAATAACCCTTTAATTTCACAATAAAGTTTATTATTTGAAAATTGGTCTGCAACGGACGTGGCCATCCACTGTGCATAAGATACCATATTGACATTGGCGGGCGAAGGAGCCACCGATTCTCCCTCTGCCCAGTGCCACCACAAGTATAGAGCCGCTCCTGAGTACTGCTGCAATAATTTATTTCATCGAAGTGAAAGACATGTTTAATAACGTGCTTTAACTCCTATAGTCATAAAAATTATATCACGTATACATCTCAGTATTTTAGTTATTCAGAGAGCTGTAATATCACGAATGTAATGGATTCTGTGTCCAGTTGGAGGAAGAGAGCCGGTTTAAGAAGCAAGTAGTGATTCACACACATAGAGCACATAGAAGATCAAATACAAAACAAAGCATTTAACGTGCTACTTTAATTACGATGTGATTTGAGAAACTGGTTAAGTAAACGATTTTAAGATGAAGATTATGATGTTCTACTTTAATGACAAAATAAACTAGATACTGTAGATAGATAGATAGATAGATAGATAGATAGATAGATAGATAGATAGATAGATAGATAGATAGATAGATAGATAGATACTTAATTAATCCCAAGGGGAAATTCACTACACGATTAAAGTGGAAATGTCGAGATTGAAGTTGACATTTCGTGCTTTTTCCCCACTGTGTGCCTTTTTTTCTCTGCACCCTAATAAGCTTTCATATGACACTCAGACAGTGGGCTACAACTCGCCTTTTCACGGCGACTTTGATATGTGACTTCTTTTTTATTTCCGGCACTGTGCGATTTTGTGAACGTGAGCTTTCAAGTTTCTCCAACACGCTATGTCACTCGATCAACTTTCTTTTGTTGATTATACCACGGTTTATTTGAACAAATACAGTAGTATGTTTTTACTTTGCCTCCACTTGGTATTCGCTGAAATTCTTATATTTTCCCCCGTGCTTTTCCCATTGTCTTTTCACAGAAGGCTGAGCTTAAGGGCGATTTATATTAATTTGTATATTCAAAGAGGCGTAATTCTGGGAGAAGTTGGGGCGTTGCATAAAGCGCGTGCACAAGCGTTACTTTTCACGCTGATCGGGATTTATGTAGCGGAAGAACGTGGAAGTTGGAGTACGCACAGATTCCTGCATCTGGATTTTTCTGTGCGTAAGCACATTTCGGCTTTTGTGCTTACGTCATGTTATAGTACGAGTTCTACGCACGGCGTTATACATGAGGCCCCTGGACTGAGGGTGTGTGGTGCAGGGGCTTGTGTGGAGGGAATTTTTCCATCCAGTGATTCCAACACTCTTTTAACCAAGATGACTTTTTCCATGTTCAGGAGAGCAGTGGCACCAAACGCAACATCCAGATACCAAGAAGAGAAACAGAATAGAGGAAGGTTAGTAACGATTTAAAAATATTTCGACACTTCTGTCAAAATGACTAACAAACAGACATGCATTTTGCTCAGTTAATCAGCAACACTAGTCGGGGTATAATTGACTAAAGTAGTAAGTCTTCAGCCTGGATTTAAAAGCTGAGACTAAAGGGGTATGTTTTATATTAGCAGGTAGATCATTTCACAGCTTCAGGGCCCTGTAACTTAAAGCTTAACATCCCAGTGTTATTTATTAATCATTGAAACATTAAGGTGGGCACTAGGACCCTGACTGAAATTTAATAAACTGCCTAATTAGCCCAGTTGCCTCACAGCTCCAGAAGAATGGGGTTAAATCAAAAGACATCTTTATATTGAGTTTGTACTTTTTCCCTGCATTTGCATGAATGCTTACAGTTGGTGACTCTAAACTGGGTTTGTGTTGCTATAGTGGACCATATTACTTCTCCCAGAGTTTGTTTGTTCCTTGCACCAGATCCTACCAGGGTAAACTCTGGAGCCCCTGGTGTTAAACAGATTTTGACACCTGTCTTTACAAACAATGTATCCATTCTAGAGTGTCATTGGTTTTCTGTGTACCAGGGTCCTGTGTTTGCCCACTGTTCTGTCTTTCTCTTTTGGTATGCAAGGAAATTGGGTGAGGTCAAGATCTATTTTGGTACTGATTTAAGCACTTAACTGTATATATATATTATTTTTACATATTATTGTTTTCTTTTTCTCTGTTGTGTTTTTTTTAGTTGAGAGGAAACTGGGTTAATTTCATTGGGCTTGTGGCTTTTTCTGTTTTTTAAAAACATGTCTTCTGGGGCACTGCCACCCGTGAGCCAAAGGAGACCCTGCTAAGTTAGTGTACACAAAAACACCATTTTTTGTACATTCTCCTCCAACTGCTCCAGACGAACAAATAACAGTTTAGCTGCAAGCATGCATGGATTAGCTCTGCATGGATTGAAATAAAGAACTTTGCCTTTCTAGTCCTACGCATATTGTGCAGAAGGAAAAGGCTACGAAATCTGTTGCCTTCTGGGACCAATTTTGTGGCCACTAATTGCTACAATGTAGTGTAGTTTGCCTTTCAATGCTGCCCAAGAGCATTTCTGGCAACATTTCCACTTTTAAACCATGAGCCTGGGAGAGGGAAATTGGAATTATTTAGACTGGGAAGACAGGGTGGCTAACTACAAAAATATTTTAGAGTAATTTTGTCAAAACTAATTTTCAGGAGGAGTGAGTTTTTTTCTTCTTTCTCTCCAAAGGATCCTAGACTCTGATACTTTTTATACACGTATCTATGAAAATGACATATAAATGTTATATACGTCTTCTATTTTATTAAATTATTGAGAATCTCAACAAATGTAGCACTTACTGAAGCACAGGAAAGTACATGGAAAATTACAGAAAACACTGCAACTCACTTTAAAACACAACATAAAGCTGAACTTAATTTTAAAAAGATCATCAAGTAATATACTGTAAGGCCACTAAACTAAACAAAATTGAATTAAACTTTAATGTCCAACAAGATACTTAATAGAAATTTGTTTGGCTTTCCAGTCACAAACACAACAGCAGCAAAATGTGAACAGTGCAAAAATACAATAAATTACATCATCAGAACTGTCTGTAAACAGCAGCAAATAATAATATAGTACACCAAAACACAATACACCCATGAAAAATATGAGAATATATAGATATGCACATTAAATGTCAGCATAATTTAGGGTGGATTGTGGTATTTAGGGATCAACAACAAACCTAGTTGAACACAAAAGGTGTAAATGACCAGAGTGACTGTAGTAAGAAAGAAGTTGTTTAAATGCCGAATGTTTGGTGGGTGACTAGTAATATCTTCTTGAAGGTTACCTAAGTGAGTGTGGTCTTCAATTGTATTACTTGCTTCATGATGTGAAACACACATAGAGTAGGTCCTGAATAGACTTCTGTTTCAGGACTGCCATCTTTTCTAGCACACTGCAGATTATGTTTTGGAAGAGCAAACAACCAGCCAAATTAGACTATTAAAGAAGAGATGATACTGTCAATTTAAGAAGCAGCAAATGCCATTCCAGCTCATTTGTCAACTTTAATGTACCCTGTTTGGATCTTAAAACGTTAAATATTTATAGCTGTATCATTACAAAAAGCCTACTTTAAATACAATGAACAAATTTTGTAAACCTTTTGTAATATACCTGCACAATGGTGGAGTGCTTGTTATAAAAACAACTCCAGGATCAAACATTTCGATTATCAGCCAAGCCACAATCTGTAGGAGTTTGGTTTTCCTTTCTGTGCCCATGTAGATTTTCTGAAAAACATGCATGTTTTTTACCAACTCATGAATGTCCCTGTGTGAACAAGTTTAGCTGTCAGCATTACTGAAGATACCTGGCGACAAATAGTATCTCACCTAAATCTGCTTCAGACCTTGTGCTTGATGTTTCAGGTCTCTGTAATTGATACAACATGTTTAAAATATTACTGGATTGATGTATTTTACTTGTTGGCAAAATGATTATGGATCATGCCTCATGTTTCCTGAGACCAGGGTTCCAATCCTGTGTGTATGTGTTTACATGTTGTCCACATACAGTATATCCATGTTCTTTCTTAGAGTATTACTGCTTCCATGTAGATGAGTGTTTCCCAAACTCGGTCTTGGAAACCCCCTGTGCCTGCAGGTTTTTGTTCCAACCAGCTTCTGTTTTTAACTGAACCCCTGGGCTAATTAAGTGAACTGATATTTCCCAAGGTCTGTGTTTAGGAAACAAGATAGAAATTAGAAAACTATGTTTGCTAAAAAAAAAAAAATGTTAAAATGTACCAAGCAGTTATATAGAAATAATGTATTTTTTTAACAGTATTTTCATCTTGATTTTTATTCTACTTTTCAAGGTGTTCTGGTTGTTTAATTAATCCATTATTTACTAATTAGTGGGTCTGACTCTAAAGTAGTTGCAGCCTTTGATTATTCAGTGTTGTTTGACTGAGTCTCTGATCTGCTTGTTTTAAATTGTCATTATTAAGATACAACGAAGGGGGGAAAACTGCACAGAGAAAGGGCAAAGTATAATGAAATCAACAAAAGAGTGTTAAGCATTTAAATCTATAGCAAAACCAGAAATATTTATAAATGTCTTGTAAATGTAAAAATCATGCTGCTGTGCTTTCCTGAATGTCGAATAAAAGAAAAAAAAATACCAGCTAATTAAATGAGCTCAGTGTTATCAGGTGTTGTCACTGATTACGAATGTGGTTGGAACAAAAACCTGCAGCCACTGGGGGTCCAAAGGACCGAGTTTGGGAAACACTGATGTACATCTTGTGGTGGCTCTGAGGCTAGGGATCTGCACTGGCAATCTGATGGTTCGAATCCTGTAAATGCCAATGGGGATTCTGCTCTGTTGGGCCCTTGAGAAAGGCCGTTAACATGCAATTGCTGAGCACTTTGAGTAGTGAGAAGAGCGCTATATAAATGCAAAGAATTATTACTATTATAAAGATACAGTATGACTGGTAATGTTATAGAGGACCTGTCTGAGTGCTTGTGTGTGCGTATTAGTGAGCAAAATGATTGTCTGGCATCCAATTTCTGGACTGTTTACTATCTTACTTCTTATGCTGCTGGCAGACTGCTGGTAAGGAAAAATGAATGGAAGAATCCATTTCTCTTTAACCAGAGACAATTACTACTGCTTCATTCACAGTCTATGCAAAGTTTGGATAGTCTGTTCATGCCCATATGTTACTTGTCTTGGTTATTATTCAGTATCCCTAAACATTTTGACCATGTGCATGTTAGATATGTGGTGGTGTGTGTTTGCGGGTGTGGCCTTCCATCCAGGTTCTTTGCATTCCAACTATCAGAACGTGATCCAGTCTCTCAGCAACCTTCAATGGAAAAAAACAAGTTCAGAAATTGGTTCGGAAAATAGGTATATGGATGCCTGAAGAAGTTAAAATTTCCTCTAATTTCTGTTACTCTATGTTTAAGAATTTTTATGATTAACATGTAAGTCTGATTTGTTGAAATCTGGAAGAAAATGAAGGAGCTGTGACTGACCAGTAAATAAAATTTAAAATAATAAGAGTTTAGGTGATAAACATAGATGGCAGATAATGAAATTATATCAATTGCTATAACAATGTAAAAGTTATCATTTTGTTGTACAGAAAACATAAAGATAAGTAATATAATAAAAACGGACACCATTCTTCTTTTCTTGCAGTTCAGGTCCATTCCAGTGATGCAGATTCACAAGCTGACTGTTTACCTTTGCCTCTAAGGGGTCAATTGAATTTCTCTTTCAAATGATGTCATTAAAAATTACTCAAATGTGACAATCACCTTAGTAAATCATTCAATTACTGGTAATATTCAAGTAATGATTTAGATGCATCCATCCCTTCATTTTCTAACCCGCTGAATGCGAACACAGGGTCACGGGGGTCTGCTGGAGCCAATCCCAGCCAACACAGGGCACAAGGCAGGAACCAATCCTGGGCAGGGTGCCAACCCACCGCAGGACACACACAAACACACCAAGCACAATTTAGAATCGCCAATCCACCTAACCTGCATGTCTTTGGATTGTGGGAGGAAACCCACGCAGACACGGGGAAAACATGCAAACTCCACGCAGGGAGGACCCGGGGAGCGAACCCGGGTCTCCTAACTGCGAGGCAGCAGTGCTACCACTGCGCCACCGTGCCGCCCCTGCTTTAGATGCATGAGAACCTTTTGCCAGTGAATTTTTTTTTGTTTGTTTCTTGACTCTCATAACTGTATATATTTGAATCGGGTGTCACAGAGAACTAAAGGGGAGTCATGGAAAGAAGAAATAGCCCTAAAGTTTGAAATTTCTGTTTCGTATTCATTTCTGTGTGTCTCTTTTCAGGTCTAGTTGGCATAATGCCAGATAACCTTTACTTTGAGGGACATATTTTCTCATATGTAGTATTAAAAAAAATTGTAGGACAATAACAGTATAAGAAAAAATATGCCAAGTTTAAATTTAAAATGACAGTCTATGGTGAGTATGTAGTATAATGAAAGTTATACTTAAAACATTTCCAACAGAATAGTGACATTACTTACTGTATATCAGCAAAAGGCAATTAATACAGTCACAGATATATTTTTATGAATAGTTTTTATTTTTGCTTTGAAATACTTTGTTTTCACACGTTACCTTAAGAGGTCAGATCATAGGGTCAGCAATTACACACTGCCCCTGGAGCAATTTACAGATTAAGGGCCACAGAGTAGGATCCCTTCTGGCAGTAACACGATTTGAACCGGCAACCTTCCAGATTCCAGTGCAGATGATTAGCCTGAATTCAATGTCGTACTTTAAAAGAGCTGTCAGAAGGTATAAACTCTCAACATTATTGGTTATGCATTGGACTTGGTGATATTCGGCTAAGCAGTGGGTTAGGTTTAGTAACTCATGCTGTCTAACAGAACCCAAACAACAATGATAAAATTCACTTCAAATGCATTTTCACATTTTCTCATTGCTCTATTCAGTAATTCATGAAATTGTTATAATGAACTTTATTATTCCTGGTGGCTCCAAAATCCGTACTAACCCCTACTTTCTCTTCTGTTCTTTTTCCAGGTTTCTGTGGTGGTGACCTGCGCCACCACCACCTAATCAAAGCACTGTGATGTCCCTACATTGATGGATTAAAGGCCAGAAGTCCACACACCATCATCATCAAATTTTTCCAAGAGAACCCTGAATACAATCAGGACTGATTGAGGTCATTTATTTTAGGTAGAATGCCTAGAGGGGGCTGGGTGGTCTCGTGGCCTGGAACCCCTGCAGATTTTATTTTTTTCCTCCAGCCATCTGGAGTTTTTTTTTGTTTTTTTCTGTCCTCCCTGGACATTGGACGTTACTTTTATTCTATGTTAATTAGTGTTCCCTAATTTTAATTATTTATTTTGTCTTTTTTCTCTTTCTTCATCATGTAAAGCACTTTGAGCTACAATGTTTGTATGAAAATGCGCTATAGAAATAAATGCTGTTGTTGTTGTTTACCTTATATTTTGACTGTCATAGCAATGCTAACCACTATATATTTCCCCTTGGGATTAATAAAGTATCTATCTATCTATCTATCTATCTACCTATCTATCTATCTATCTACCTATATAACTGTGCCTCCCACCCAGTTATATTAATTGTGGCAATAAATACAGTTCACAAATGATGTAACAATTTTTCTTTGTCATCCACTGGTAAAATGGTTATTTGTATCTTCATTGTATTAAAGGTTTATTTTACATAAATTAGTGAAAACAACTAAATATTAATTGTATTGGTGATATGGACTGTATTTTGTCTAAATTTTAGTGTATAAATTTCTTAAACAATATTCCCCAAAATAAGTCCACCCATGCATCCATTTATCTCTTTTTTAAAACTCATTTTTCAATAGCAGGGTTTTGGGAAACCAGAGAGTCAACCAGTAGTATGGGTGCAAAACCAATCCACTCAAACAAACACTCATAATTTAGAGTCATCAGTTACCCTAACACATCCATCTTCAGGGCACAAGGGGAAGCTACAGCTTACAGAGAAAACCCACTGAAAAGAACTTTGGGATAGAAATCAAACCCACCCCCCTGATCACTACATTATGTAGTAAAATAATATTGCAAAAAATGTTTTATGTATTTAACACAAGGCTGTTTCCTCTGCTCTGCTCCTCCTTCCTTTAAAAACACAATACTGTATTTTCATTGCTAGATGGTAAGTTGGCAGATCCAACCTCAGGTCTAAAATATTAAGGCAATTATCGTTTTAATGGATGTCATTATTTGATGATTATGTACTCAAGTTGAAAGGAAAATCGCCTGAAGTCGGATTGGGAAAACTTTTTTTAAAAGGCTCCATTTGCTATTAACGCACCTTAGCAAAACCACAAAACAATACATTAACACCTTCAGCAGGGTATCTAAAATTCTTGCTTTCCCTCACACAACATTTCCTACAGTAAGCCACTAAGGTTTGTCTGTAATTTTTTACAAAGTGAAGAAGGCTTAACCATTGATTTAATTTAGATTTAATAGGAAATTAAAGTCTTTTTCAACCATGTGTTTAATCCTGTTACAAGTGGAAGACCACAAGCACTGATAATAAGAATTAAACATTTCCAGTCTCAAAGAAAAACGCAATTATGGAACTTGCAAAAGGTTTGCTGATGGTGACTCACTTGCTTTAGCTCTTTAAAGAGAAGTAATCACCATTTAGGACTGTAACTAACATTAGGTAAAGATAGTTTCTGCTCTGTCCTCTTCAGATACAGCGTGGTAGGCTCCTCTGATTTAACATGTTCCACTTTCTGCATATACAGTACCTGCACTGAAATTTTATGCACTTTAGAAGTCAAAACATTTTAAACTTATCCACCATAGGTTTCTAAAATTGAAATTATGGCTTATTGCCATTGTTGTTTTATTTGCCTTGTCAGGCACTTTGGCATCAGGAGCATTTTATTGATTTGTGTAGGACAAATATGGGGAAGGAGTTAAGTTTGACACCGCCACTACCATTGTGTCATCTGTTTCCTTAGAATGAAGGAAGACAAAATACTGAAGAACCACTGAAGTCACATCTGGTATGTGTGAAGCACCATTCCTTAAGGCCTCAGCGATAAATAACCAGCAGGACAACCAAACGTTTGCATTCACACACAGACCATCTTCTGTGGAGACTGGAGCTCTGCATCTTTGAGGATTCTTTATTTAAAACGGTAAGAGATGATCGTTTTTTGGCACAGTTGTGCCCCAACTTTGTCTTTTGGACATCACCATTAAATGATGCACCCTGTGGGACCCCCCCAGTCTCATTTCTTTATCTTAATTAGAACTCTGTATTGGGACCCCTTTTTGTTACTTTTGATAAACTGATGCAAATACAAATGTTAAAACACATAACATTCTGAAACATACTTATTCTATTGTGGGTGACGGGGGTGCTAGAAACGAACCCAAAATCAATAGGCCCAAGGCAAAAACTAACTTTGAACATGGTGCCAGACCATTACTTAACATTTAAAAATTCTAAAAAACATTCCAATAGAAAGTTTCCTTTAAGACCTCCAATCAACTGGAATAAACCAGAAAAAAAGTTAACAAACATGTCAATGAGGAATAAAATTGAATGTATTATATAAAGGTCAAAGCTCTGAAAACCAGTTATTAATCATCACCATCAAAATCTGTAAAATAATGACGTGACCTGGATTTTTTTTCTAAAATGGGCGCCCTTTGCTCTATGACATTTGCTGCTGTTTAAGGCTAACGTTTTAATATTTTCAGCTCACGTACAGAGTGCTGTATGATTTTAATTAAATTGATTGAGGTCTTCAGTGTGAAAATAGATTTTTGAGTAGTAATGGAAATAAAAAAAGTCTGGCAATCTTGCTTTGGTCTATAGTGTGCATGCCTGAAAGCTCCCTTCATAATTAATTTAATGAGTATGAGAAGAGAAAGACCACCCACAGAGCTAGAAGTAGTCATACACATGGAGATGCACACAGAGATGCATATTTAAGTCAAGGAAGACTCGACAGTGGTCGCCATAGTGGAAAATAAGAATTTGTGTAGCTCACTGTCACATGTGATCCAAAGAGGAATGATCTTTAGGTGGAAGGCAGTACCTGCTATAAAATTTGGAAATGAATCTTCACAAAAAGAGTTCCACTGGTCTGTGCTGAGTAACTACTTAAGGCTTCAACTCAGTTAGGGCTTTCAATGGAATTAGTCATTAATTGTTAGTGTTGTGAATGTATACATCCATTGTTTACTTTTGTTTAGTCCAAGAATTACAGTTTCTAATGAGAGATGAGAGAGAGAATGTCTAAGGATACATCCTCACTACTATGTATTCATTTAAAAATACAGACAATGGTCTCCCATTTTCACTTTTAGTCCACACTTCCCCTTCATTTTTAACCTACAAAAATTAAGAATTTCCAGAGCAGTATACTGGGGGCGGGGGCCGGGGTTCTGGGGGTGGAATTGGGTTTAGGTGAAAACACAGATTTTCAAAAATGCAGACTCTGATTTATTTGAGCTTTTTGCGTTGCCCTTCCATGACTGGATCCTGTTCATTACAATGTATCATTCCCATGATGATTATCATTCACGTAAGAAAACCATATTCCAACATAGCAGACACAGAGAGTTACTTTCAATGGCACTTGTTTTTTTTCTTACTTGTAAGCATCTGAATAGCATTTTGTACAGTTTGAATGCTGCTTAAATGAGCAAAAAACAAACAATTCACTGATTTCTACAGTTTTACTATCAATCCAGTGGTCAACAGAGTTAGTATCAACTCAATGATTTTTTCCTTTGATGCATGCATGTACAGCATAGGTGAACATCTATGTCATGTGCATTTTCGGTCATTTTAGTGCGGAAAAACTAATTTTCATCAATAATGTGAAAAGCACATTGATTTTAAATGAAAGATACTAATATTACTGCAAGAGAACCTTTCATTACAGACTCAGGTGATGAGGTACACAGGTTAAGTACGAAACTACTTTGTAAGTTTACATTAGTGAGTACTGAAGTTTTCCTTTAGCAAGGTTAGTAATTTAAAAAGTACTTATACTTCACTAATTCTAAAATAAGATAACTAATGTCCATCAGAACTGAAGATGGTCTTGTTAGCATGGTTTACACCTAATGTAGTAATGTGTTAGTTAAATGAAGCCTGTTCCACTGGCAGTAGGAGAACTAGGAGTAGGGACCAGCTAAATTGGCCTTGTCAGGATCACTTATGAGCAAATCAAATAAAGCAGCAATACTCTTTAAATAAAATGAAATGTATTGTGGCACCCGGCCGGGGCAGGAGCCTGGCCAGGACACCCAGGAGGACCAGAGGAGGGCTTGTACCTCCTCCAGACTGCGAGGGGGCGTCCGTCCTGGTTACGCTGGTGGCCTCGGGTAGAGGGCATGGAAGCCCAGCCCTGTAGGGGCCCGTGATCACCGCCAGGCGGCGCCCCGCTGCCTGAACGGCCCTGGAGCGCAGCCGGCACTTCCGCCACACAAGGGCGTGTCTGCGGAGGGGTGCCGGGAAGCAGCTGAAGCCCATCCGGGTTCCCATAAAAGGAGCCACCTCCCAGCAGTTGTGGCGAGAGTCGGGTGGAAGAGGACAGAGCTGGAGTGAGGACTGGAGGCGGCCAGGAGAAAGAGAGGCACAGGACTGTGTGGCCTGGACATTGGGGGAAATCGGTGCTGGAGGCACTGGGTTTTGTGAGTGCACTGAGCTGTAAATATTGTGTACAATAAACGTGTGTTGGGTGGAACTATGTTGTCCGTCTGTGTGTGTGTATATATATATATACTGTATATAAAACACTCAACATTACAAATATCTATGCACCTAGGAATAGAAATGAAAGACAGCAATTATTTAAAAAAATTTATATTTTGTTAATGTATACTAATAGGTAATAATATTAACACAGACTAGTGAATGCAAGGCTGAAATGCCCTTAAAGTTGAAACCACTGGTAAAAAGTTATATTGCTAAAGTTGTAATTTGGTGGATGTGACGAATAGAGATGTCCTCATCTACAATTGGGTAAGCTCGTCACACAGCACTTACTCTGGAATTGATATATTTCCTCATTGGGAAAACAACTATAACAATAACATTCATTTATATACCTTTTTTTCATACAAACAATGTAGCTTTACAAAATGAAATAAAAGGAAGTTAATATAAAATATAAACAAGATTAGGCAATAATTTTATACAGTATGTAACACAGAAAAATGTAAGGTTGAATGGCCAGGAGAACAGAAAAAATAACTCCAGTTAGGATGGAGGAAAAAAAACAAAATCTGCAGGGGTTCCAAGGCCAAAAGCCCACACTGGGCATTCTAACTTCCATAGATGTTCTAAACAAGTCCTTATGGTTTTCAGGCTTCACATGGAAGAAACTGAAGATAATGGTGGTCATGTGGACATCTGGAACACCCACCATTCACTCCATAAACACAGGGGGCAGCATGATACCTTAATCAGGTGGTGATGCAGATTGCCACCACAAAAGAACTGGAAAAGACTGCAGAGAATAGTACAGATTAGTACGCAATTGCAGAACCCAGAGGAAAATGATAATCCAGTGCCCATATACACTAACAGGGATACAACTGAAATGTAGCTATGAAAAAGCCATTAGCCAGTATTGGCCTGACGAATTAGCCAATACAGTATTAGACTGGTGAATTTCTGTTGTAAAGTATTCCAAATTTTAGGTGCATAACAGGAAAAAGCCACCTGACCATTTCTTTTCAGGTTGGCCCTTGAAATTATAAGCAGACCTTCATTTGAAGATCTGAGGTTACAACTTGGAGTATAAGGGGACAAACATTCCAAAATATAGGATGGGGCCAGATTATTTAAGGCTTTGTAAACCATTAGTAGTATTTTAAAGTCAATTCTAAGTGATACAGGGATTAGATTTCTGTTCTAGTTGAGGTTCTGGCTGTTTCATTCTGCACTAACTGTAATCAATTGATGTCTTCCTTAGCTAGTCCTATAAGGAGTGCATTACAGTAATCTAGTCGATTGAAAACAAAAGTCTGAAATAATTTTCCAGAGTCTTGTAAAGTTACAAGAGGTCTAACTTTAGTTATATTCCTTAAAAGAAAAAATGCAGTTCTAGTAATCTGATTAATATGTGATTTAAAATTTAGCTCAGAGTCAATAATTACACCTAACTTCTTTACCTCCAACTTGACTTTTAAACCTAAGGGATCAAGTTTATTTCTAATACCCTCAAAATATCCATTTCTGCAAATCACTAAGATTTCTGTTTTCTCCTCATTTAGTTTGAGAAAGTTGCTGCTCATCCACTGGGAAACACAAGTAAGATATTGGGTCAGTGAACCGAGAGAGTCGGGGTCATCAGGCGCTATTGATTGATACAGTTGTGTGTCGTCATCATAGCTGTATTAGCTGACGTTATGCCTTGAGATAATCTGACCTAATGGAAGCAAGGAGATCAAAAAGAGCAGTGGACCTAAGATAGATCCTTGTGGTACATCATATAAAATATCAGGGGTCTCTGAAGTATAACCACCAGAATTAACAAAGAATTTTCTACTTGTTAAGTAGTACTGAAACCAATTTAATACATTGCCAGAGAGGCAAAAATAAAATTCAGTTTTTTTTCAGAGTATTATACCTTAGCGGAGTTTGGAATAGAATAAAATGTAAACATGATGCAGGATATAAGGATAATTAAGAGCTTTGTAGAAGGAGCTTTGTAGAAGGAAATAAAGGACAGAGGGCTCTGCAGTTTTTTAACACTTAAATAGGATGATAGGAGAAAAGAAAACTCTCAAGTTTGTTTTGAAAAACAGTTTACTGTGAAACTTAATTTCACAAGGATCCATGGTTAACCAAAAGAGCCACAAGTGAGGCAAAGATTAAGAAAATCTTAAAAAAGAAATAGAAAGGGTGATATTTAAAGAAAAAATAGTGGCCAATGGAGAAAGAAGAAAAGCAGCAGATAAATTTTCTTTTGAGATAACAAAACAAAGGCATAAATGGATAGATCAAGATAGCACAGAAACAGTCTGAGATAAGGGAAATGCTTAAACTTAAGAATGTTTATATAAGGGAAGGGAGAATGAGTAGGAGTCTATCAAAGACAGATAGGAAATTAGAAAGTGGACTGAATGCAAAGTGTGAGCATTGCTAAGCAAAGAGTGTGTCTTGGATGAGATGGGATTCTCAATGAATTCTACCAAATGCTTTTAGATATCCCAAAAACGGAAAATATTGGTAATCCCACAGAATATCTTTAAGGGTGAAATAATGCCACATAACATTTGTTTTTAATGCATTATTATATAACAGAAATTTACAAATGAAAAGAAGTAAGATTTATTCTACAAAATTAGAGGCCTAATGAATTTTTGTATACTGACTATAAGATAAAGCTCCAAATCTACAGGAATGATCACCAGGGGCCTCATGTTTAAATGGTGCGTACGCACAGAAATGTTGTGTAAGAAATTTTCCACATTCAAATGTATAAAACCTACACTTGGCGTAAAGCCACGCACTTTTCCACGGTACCTCATACCTTGTCGTACGCAAGTTCTCCACTCGGTTTTGCAGACTGGCGGTACCCAGCGTGAAAGCAATGCTACTGTTCCTGTGTGGTTACTCCTTATTTTCATGACGCGGCTTTATAAATACACAGAAACTAACCGCATATTGTTTATTAGTGTACTGCATCTGAATGTAATTCACTTGTAACAATATAATGGTCCAGGGAACAGCCATAGTATTCCAAATACCATAACTGCTTTAGCGTTGTTACTGTAACTGCACCTTCTTCTTCTTTCAGATGCTCCCGTTAGGAGTTGCCAAAGCGGATCATCTTTTTCCATATTACTCTCACTGCACCACTCGGAATATTTATATCACTGTATCTGAGTGTGAATCACAGCAGCAGCTGATCGGAAAGAGAATTATCGGTATACAGCTTCAAGAACACGCTGTCTCGGCCACAGCAAAACGTTTCAAAGCCTTTCCTGTACGGACCTCGTGGTTCAGAAACAGTTTCATCCCAAGAACTTTAAACGCACTAAATCAAATGTTCCTTGTAGAAATGTTTGTACTTATAAGTACAATTACCTCAATGTAAACTTAAACTACAGTTATAATATTACACAACCTGCGCCACTTTATAAAGAGCGTATTTACATATGATGACGATATCATTTTTAAGATGAAATGCAGCAAAATATGTTTATTATATTATACAGATAAAACTTTAACTTCATTTAAATAATTAATGTTTTGAAGAATCGGCGCTCTAAGCTTACAGATAGCTTAACTTCTACTACAGAGCTGATTGTGTGGTGATCGGTTACTTGGAGAAAGAAAAGCAAGGACTGCAGGGGCGGCCACGCCAATATATATCTATACTAATAAAAGGCAAAGCTCTCACTGACTCACTCACTCACTCACTGACTGACTCACTGACTCATCACTAATTCTCCAGCTTCCCATGATAGGTAGAAGGCTGAAATTTGGCAGGCTTATTCCTTACAGCTTACTTACAAAAGTTAAGCAGGTTTCATTTTAAAATTCTACACGTAACGGTCATAACGGTCGACAACGTCTGCCATATTGAACTTTCTTATTTATGGCCCCATCTTCACGAAATTCGGTAGGTGGCTTCCCTGTGCTAACCAAAACCGATGTACGTACTTATTTCGGTGGTATGACGCCATTGTCGGCCGCCATATTAAATTTTCCAAAGTCACTAATTCTCCAACTTCCCATGTAGGTAGAAGGCTGAAATTTGGCAGGCTTATTCCTTACAGCTTACTTACAAAAGTTAAGCAGGTTTCATTTTGAAATTCTACGCGTAACGGTCATAACGGTCAACAACGTCCGCCATGTTGAACTTTTTAATTTATGGCCCCATCTTCACGAAATTTGGTAGTCGGCTTCCCTGCGCTAACCGAAACCAACGTACGTACTTATTTCAGTGGTATGACGCCACTGTCGGCCGCCATATTGAACATTTCAACGGTCTTTGTTACTTATGGGCCCATTTTCCAGAAATTTGGTACGCGGGTTCCCAACGCTAACTGAATCCTACTTAAGTACATATATACGTCCATAGCCTGCAGCTCAGTCACCATGTGAGACGCCGTTGGGTCCCCCATCCCAACGCCTCCCACGTTGTTGGCTGGCTGCCTGCCTATATAAGGCCGTCCGTCGCTCCAGTCTCTTCATTCCCTTCCTTGCTTCGCCACGGGATTCACGCCTCCCTGCTGATAACTACAGCTTTTTATTTAATCCACGGCTTCTCCGCTGTTTTATTGTTCATTTATTACGATTATAGTTATTGTGTAGGTATTTTAGACTTACTTTACATTGTTCAGGTACCCATTTCCTTTATCATTCCAACCGTACCGTGATCACCATCGATCAAAGAACTGTCAGTTACTGAGTGGTTTCCATGCCCGGAGATGGCACCTATCTTTTCCATTCTCTTTGTTACATATTGCACAGCCATATCAGGCACACTCTTGATATCTGGAGAAACATTGCATCTTATGTATTGAATGACTGGAACAGGTTCAAGGTGTGGACTGATGACGGTACAGGAGATAATTAAACTACACAGGAGCACTAGAAGAGTGAAATGCTTAAGCCCTTCACCTATGGATCTGCATGTGAGTTGATGGCTGCCGCTGAATTATTCGGTTTTCACTTTCAAGTGTACCGAAATGGCCAAATATTTTACAACTTTGGACAACCGCCAATGCCTCTTAAACATCTTAGATTCACTGGTGACGATTTCAGTAGTGGACACTTTGATGTTTATGAATGTTTCAACTCTCAAAAGCTGGATGTGAAGTTATCGATGAAACTGGTTGTATACTTACAACGCTTGACAGATGCCGAATGTCTCTTCAACACAAGTCCTACAAATACTGTCGTAATTGAAACAAACCATGAAACTCAAACCGATTATGACAGCAGCAATCCAAGCTGTGAGATTTGAAACAAGATTACTGTTCACATGGCCAACTGTACGTTGCATGCTTAAGAGTAAGCTTAGCGCACAGCTTGGTCATATTACAACCGGAGGGCCGAACTCACAATGTGGTATACAAAGAGATCCTTAACAAATAATTATTGGTATATTTTCCCTCAGTTTAAAAAGGTTTAGTTTTCTTCTTAATAAAACTTTTAAGGCAGTACTTCGCCACTGCGAAGCGCGGGTATTTTGTTATATATATATATATATATATAGATATATATAGATATAGATATAATGTGTATATATATATATATATATATATATAGATATATATATAAAATGTGTGTGTATGTGTGTGTGTATATATATATATATATAATGTATATGGCAGAAAGACTCATAACAGTGACAAAATAATTACATTGACAATCATGTTACGTTATTTTTAAAATGTTTCCTTTTCTTTTTCATAATTTCTTTAACACACTACTTCTCCGCTGCGAAGCGCAGGTATTTTGCTAGTTGAATATAAAACAGAAAGAAAATAATGACAAAGCTAAAAACGCAGCGGCAAATTTCGACAAAAGTTAAATACTTGTGTCATGAGCACGAGGAGGCTATGCAGTGTCCGCAATGGACGTGGCCATCCACTGTGCATAAGATACCATATTGACATTGGACTTTCTCTATTGGACATAGAGTGAGTACTGCTGCAATAAATGATTTCATCGAAGGTCGCACACAATCACTGCGCTGTGAAACCCATGTTTAATAACGTGCTTTAACTATCATCATGAAAATGATATCATGTATACATCTCAGTATTTTAGTTATTCAGATAGCTGTAATATCATGAATGTAATGAATTCTGTGTCCTGTCGGAGGAAGAGAGCCAGTTTAAGAAGTAAGTAGTGATTCACACACATAGAATACATAGAAGATCACATACAAAACAAAGCATTTAACGTGCTATACTTTAATTACGATGTGATTTGAGAAACTGGTTAATTAAACCAATTTTAAGATGAAGTTTATGATGTTCTATGTTAATGACAAAATAAAGTACGTAATTAAAGTGGAAATTTCGAGATTGAAGTTGACATTTTGTGCTTTTTCCCCTACTGTACGCCTTTTTTTTCTTTGTATCCTAATAAGCTTTCATATGACACTCAGACAGTGGGCTACAACTCGCCTTTTCACGGCGACTTTGAACGTGACACTTTCAAGTTTCTCCAACACGCTATGTCACTCGATCAACTTCCTTTTGTTGATTATACCACGGTTTAATTAAACAAATAGTATGTTTTTCCTTTGCCTCCACTTGGTATTCGCTGAAATTCTTATATTTTCCCCCGTGCTTTTCCCATTGTCTTTTCACAGAAGGCTGAGCTTAAGGGCGATTTATATTGATTTGCATATTGAAAGAGGTGTAATTCTGGGAGGAGTTGGGACATTATATAAAGCGCGTGCACAAGCGTTACTTTTCAGGCTGATCGGGATTTATGTAGCGGATGAACGCGGAAGTTGGAGTACGCACAGATTCCTGCATCTGGATTTTTCTGTGCGGAAGCACATTTCGGCTTTTGTGCTTATGCCATGTTATAGTGTAAATTCTACGCACGGCGTTATACATGAGGCCCCAGATGTTATAAGAACGTAGTGTTATAAGAACATAACCAGCATGTAACATCAAAGGTAGTTCTATAGAGGATAACATGATTGTAGTGGGCATCATATCCTATATGAAAAAATAGAAATATCCCTTTTTATAATGGAAAGAAACTTTGTACAATGGATAGAAAGTTTTAGTAAACCATACTTTGGTTACCACTTTTCAGAATTGAATCTGAAATTAAACAAAGATATGTATATATGTATGTAATTTGTTTAGAGTCTTTTAGAAATCATTAAAAAGGATAAACACATCAACAAGTATCTAATTCCATTAGCAAAATGAAACAAACAAGGATTCTCATCTATTTGTATGAAGTGTAAATTAATGTGATGGATTAAATGTTAATTTTTGAGAGGAAAAGAAGTGATCTGTCTTTTTTGTAAAGCCAGTACTATGAAAATCACAGTCAAATCAAATGTGAGCTATATATATTTAAAAGCTTTTTGCTCACAGCAGACAAAACCGAAATTGTAACCGAAGTATCGAAGTTTCAATAAAAAACCATGATTTACATATGGTGTTATGAATTATTCCCAAGTAAGGCAAAAATTTCAAAAAAAGCCCTACTGAACAAAGCACCCACGAGTGTAGATTGCAGACCAGTGTTACAATCGCCTTTTAACCTTTCTCAGTGTTAAATTCAATATCTTGAGTTCTATTTATTTTTTTACTATAGGAGATTGAGTGGTGTTATATTTTGCCAGGATGTGTTCCTTGGGTTCTATTTATTTTACTTTCTGTGTCTTTGAGTATTATTTGCTACAGGTCTATTGTAATGATGTATTTTTAATATTATCTTGTTTATTTTTATTTACTATCTATGCGTAATGAGTTGTTCATTTATGTATTTTGTAAGTGGAACCCCAATGTTAGCACTGAAGGACCCCCCTTGGCCTGTATATTGTGGGGCTGGAGAGACGGTCCTTCAGTGGTTCACTGTCATTTCAGAATACACAAATTACTGCATATGAAGAAGAATTGATTAGCAGATTAAATAACCTTATAAGAAATGACTGGACAAGGCAACATATACTTTGCTTGAAGTGAGTTAGTAATACAGTATCACTAAGCATTATATTAATGTGTTTGATTTTTAGAAACTTTAACAATGCTTGATTAATACAAAAATGGGTGACTGGGTGCTCCTTATTGTTCATCTATACTCTACCTTCATTTTAGCCTTGCTGAAGTCAATGAACAGATATACCCCTGGTACCCCAACCTTTTTTATATTTCAAAAGTCAAAAAAAAGGTCAAAGCAAACTTTACTGTCATCTCAACCATATACAAGTATACAGACAGACAAAATTGTGAAGCACAGGGTCCACAGTGTAACAACATGAAGTGCAAATAAAAAATTAAAATTAAATTGAAAATAGAATTAAAATTTAAAATTAAAACACAAACAAGACAAGACATTTTGCAAAGGCAAGACAAAGAAGAGACGAGTCTCATTTATTTTATCACCCCTTTTAGCTGTAGCAAGCCTCTGCTAACCTGGAAAGTGGTTCTTGAAATCCCACCCACTCCGCCTTATCATGAGAATCTGGAGTCAAGAAGAGAGATAAGACTTACTGGTCTTATGATTATTTCATGGTTACGATTCATGGAAAATGCAGCCCTAGTAATTTTTACTCATTTTTAATATTCTGTGCCATCATTTTGTATACTTTGTGGAACATTGCATGCTTACGGGACACCTTCAAGGTTCCTGCAAGGTAAGCAGTTCCACTCTGGGATGAGAGGGGTCACTGCCATTAACTTTCTCTTCTTTTTTTGTCCACAGGAGCAAAACCCAGTAGATGCCTGTGAAGCTCTGGAAGTCCGACCCCTTCTAGGACAATCGCTGTACAGTATATGGACCACTTACAAGAACTGACCAATCATTCTGGGACCTGCAACTAAGAGAGACAGAACTGGTGCACTCTAAACAAACAAGACACACTCTGAACAATGCCAGTAGCCGTGGATTTTTATTTCTTCTTTTCTTTCATTGCAAAATGAAACAGGGTTTACTCGGATAGTACTCCAACCCTTGAACTGCTGTTCTTCCAGTTTATCACAACTTTAAAGTTGTGCCAATTATTAGTGCCAGCTCCCCATTGCCATTGCTTGGCAGCTAGAAGTCACTATTTAAAATATTTCTAAAACAACCTAGTGCTAAAAGTCTTTTAGGAAGTCATGATTTTTTTAGAGTTTTCTCGACCTTACTTTCTGTTTTAAGTATTGGGCTTTGGTTACCTTTCTTTTATTGATCTATTGGTTTTTAACTCAACTTTTTGACTAAGCTTTTCTCTGTCATCCCTTAGTTCTGGGGACATCATTCTTCTTCGATGTCACTGGCAGGAGGAAGAAAGGCCAGGATCAAGAAAGAAAAATGAGAGTCAAGAAGAGTACTTTGTGTTACTTGGAGAATGGGAATTTGAGCCAAAAGCTTGCAATGCACTATAGATGTAATCTGTAATTAGTATGACACTGTAATTTATGCTTTAGATGGTTTTAAAGAAAAGTATTTCATTTTTGCAATATTTGTATGCAGTATTTGCATATAGAGCTAGCTTGTTTTTATACACACATGTAAACATATCTTAGCTCATTCAAGGAATTTTAGAGTTGTAACACCATTTACTAGCTTAAGACAAACTGCTATCAAGCATAATTATCCAGAGACAGGACAGAGCTAAAATTTAAACAAAAACAAAACAATATACTTATTTTAATAAATTCTCCCATTCTTATTTCTAGTAAGTTTGATACCGTTGATGCACTTCTATTACATATTGTTTGAATCTTTTCTATCATCTGGCTTTTATCAGATAACCCCTAAACAACACATACAGTACATCAGTGCAAATGTATTATTTCCAAACATTTTCCAACAAAGAAAGATAAGTAATGAAGAGTAATTAACAGAAAATGTAATCTGATAGGCTGTAAGTTATAACACATTTTACATGTGTATTAAAGATTAAAACACAAAAGACGACTCCATTTAGCAAATAAGCCACACAATAACAAAACAAAAATGTTTTATACTGCCTTAGATGTGAAAAAAATTCCATCCACTTACTGAAACCTTCTTTTACATTTCATTTATTTTGTGCAGTAGTGTTAATGGAACTTACACCAACTGTAAAAGTAGGAGGAAAAACATTTTCACACAACTAAGCAAATATTTTTACAAGATGAATATTGTTTCATAAACTGGCAAAGAGTATATTTAATTACTTGCAGTGGAGTGTTTATTATTTTCTGACTTCTTTGGGAAAATAATTTGTGTCGGCTTAGCATCAACATCTGTGAGTAGACAGTTTACACATCACCATTAGACAATACAGTACATCTGTCCTAAAACATATACCAAAGTACTCAGCATTGCCCTGGGAAGTTTGTCTCATGAGTTAAGGTAAAAAAGCAAATCCATGTGTTTTTTTAAAGGTTAACCCTTTTGTCATTGCTAGCTGAAATACAAGTGTCCCACCCATCATCTACATTCCCTATCTAATAACTATCAATTTCTCTGCTCTCGTGTAACTATTTTTGGAATTATTCACATTCTCATCGCCATCATTGTATTATAACCTTCTGATGTTTCTTGTTCCTTCAAAAAAATTACGTTGTTCTGGTATAACAACTTTCTTCTAATCGTGTATCTTTATATCATGCTTCCTCATTGTAAGGCTCTTTAAATATAAACAGAGAGTTATAATGGTAGTATGGACAGTACTTTTTGTCCTAATATTAGGATATTGGGAATGACACTAAGGATTCCTTGAATACAATATTTTTGTTTTATGTTGGGTGTACATGTTAACAGATTCTTATAGCTTCTGGCCTGAGGACACATCCCAGATAGTTGCCCATGTGAGAAACAACTGGGCCTCAAATCATTCATTGTCATTAGATGAACTGTTTTACAGTGATAACACAGTGTCAGCTTTGGTTTTGGGCCCCAATATTCACAATCCTACTTAATCCAACTAAGGGTCGTGGAGGCAGCTCTTGTTTGGGTGGCAGTCCATCACTGAACCTTGTCACACAGTGTCTTTTTAAATTTCCAATTAACCTAGCATGTAAATATGTTAATGTATGAGAGATACAGCACGCTAGCCTGGTCAGCTGACAGATTTCTGGTGATATGCCTTAAGCCTGAAATTCTTATCAAGTTGAACAGAAGTTCAGTGTATTCTGTGAAAGCTGCAAGGTGAAGCAGGACTCAGAGTATTTTGCTTAGTTTTTAAGTGCAGATTTTGATTCCTATGGGAAATAAACCTTGACTTTGTGATAATGATTCACTAACATTTACTGAGTGTTTCAAGAAACTGGAAAGTGCTATGGGGCACTTTATTAACAGAAATGAAAAATCTAACACTTTTGTAAAAAGCTCAGCTCAGGTGCTGCTATGGACACTTTCAATGGACATTTCTTATTGCTGCTGCAACAGACACATTGCAAACAGTTCTCCTTCCAGACAGAAAGTTTTTCCTTTTAATTTTTGAATTGAGGATATATAATTTGTAACTCTGAACTGGAACATCTGGGAAATGTTATCTGCATTGCTAATTGGACTGAATGAAGACTGCATGAATCCACTCTGTAGTTTTTTTGTTTTTTTTTTTGTATCATGCTGCTCTTGGTTTTAATACAAATAAATATAATTCAGTTTAAATCAATTCCATTTATTCTTCATTCTTCACTGAGTGCAGGCACAGAGCGCTTTAACAAGTTATCAGGTATAAGTATAAATGCAAGCATAATATGCAAGTGTACATTTTATGAATTACGAAATGTATGATTATAATTCTTAAGTTGAAAGCTTGAAAGCTAGTTTTTCTTTGTCTGATTACTATTAGCATAGCTGAGAAGCTAGATTGTTTACTTCTTGTCTATCTGTGGGACTTTACAGATATGAGAGGAGACTGTTGTAAAACACTCTGTTGGTTGTAAACTGGATAGAAGTAAAGAGCTTAACGTAAAAGACAGCTGCGGTCACCAAGTACCTTGCCATTAGAGGTGTCAAGAGTTGAATACGTGGAGTACAATACACACAGTGAGACTGATAAGAGGTTACAGGTAACAGCTCTATAGCTGGGTTAACATTTCTTCTTATCCCCCATTAAGAAAAGAACCTGAAAGGTTAGTTTGTACCTTTCATGTCAAGTGTATGTCATAGGTTATCTGATAACAAAATAAAACAGTCAGCAAAAGGTAAAAGTTAAACCCATAGTTAATTTCACTATATTACCAGTACACATACAGTTACCTTCTCATTTTATATTGTTCTGAATATGTTATTTTGCAAATGATTTTATTACAGAGTAAAATTTGTATGTATACACAGTCAATTGCAGCATCTTGTACTCTTAACATTTTTGACGGCCATAATTAATTCCAGAGACCCTGGATGTCTTTGAAATATCAAACTAATGACTCTTTACTTATCTTAACTAATTCTAGCCCTGAATGTCCATAGTATTTTCCATTTCTAAACACATCTACCTCTACTCTTCTTTCCTAAACTTAATCTGCATTATATAACAAGGGTGTCCAGCTCCAATCCTGGAGGGCTACCGTGGTTACTGGTTTTCATTCTAGTCCTTTTCTTAATTAGTGACCAGTTTTTGGTGCTAATTTAACTTCTTTTGCATTGATTTTAATTGACTTGCTATTTAAGACTCAGACCCCTTATTTCATTTTCCCTTAATTAGCAGCCAAACAATAATGACATACAAAATGAGCCAACATATGAAACTGTGTCCATTATACCTCACTAATATTGATCTGTTTAGGTCTAGAAAACATTTTGGCGGTGCCCTTAGAAAAAATAAAATTTTCAGTTTTGGAAAATATCTGGCATGGCAGAATGAGAGCACCAACTAGCCATTCAATTAAATAATGGGTTTAATTAACAGTAGGAATTGTACTTCTAATTAAGAAACTGCTGTCGTTGGAGTGGAATTGGTTGGAGTTTGACACCCAGACTTAGTTGGTCTTATGTTGGCTCACATTACATCTCATTTTTGTTTGTTTGACATTTAAGGGACAAAAGAATCAATTCATAGGACTGAGTTTTGAAAAACAAAGAAATTAAAAAGGGAAAATATGTCAATTAACAGTAGAAAGAAAACCTGCAGCCACTGTAGCCTTCCTGGACCATCGTTGGACACTTCTGCTATATATAACATATATTATTCCTCTCCATGATCACTTAAAAATTATATGGACAAAATACATTAGAGGATATTTATTTTTGACATTACACTCCAAAATAAAACATACATTTATAGGAACAGCTGCTCTTTTTTTCAAAAGTCCATAAGTCCTCATATTTGAGGTCACCATACAAATCTCCATTACTGAATCCACATAATCAGACTTATGGTAGTGGTACATTAAACAACCCCAACAACATTTGCCATGAAGTAGGTAAATAGATTGGTAGTGCAACCAATTCTATAACATCTTTTTCTAATAAAGAGAATATGCCTCAAAATCAGGTTTGCACCTTTCAGGTCAGAACCAAAGTTGTGTGCTGTCCCAGACATGGTTGAGAAGGACAAACACATCTATCTTAACACAGGGAGATATGAGAAGAATATATCTTCCAATCATATGATTTCAGAGAGAAATAAAAGAAGTTTGATGAATGACATGTTGCCATTTCTTTAATTGAGAAGAAAAAACTTTGCACAGGAGGCTGCTCCAGGTACTCTTAAGGAGAACTAACAGGGCACAAAGTATGAAAATTGATTGCCCTAAGGAATCACAATAGACAAATTCCTTTGTTACATAATAATCATACCTTTCTGTCCAGTGGCTCTCCCAATGAAATATGAAGTATGCCAAAAGATGTTATGGGGCAGTTGGTAATGGACGGACAACTATATGCAATTTTCCAGCAGTTTTAAGAGAAATAAAACACTGAATTGTCCGAACTGAAGTTTTTAGCTATCTGGCTCATAATTTAACAATTTCAAAACATTTTGCAACAATTAGTGAATAATTTTGGAACAATGTGCTCTCTCTCTCTCTCTTCCAGCCACTTTATGCCTCAAATGTATAAAGGACAAAATAAATGGATCTAAACCAGGCTGAATGAGTGCCAGAGCAATTATGATCATCATGAGTAAAATCCAACTGTTTATTATTATGTGAGCAATTTTTCGATAATTGCTAAACATGTGTGAGTATTAATTTCATTCACTTTCTTCATAACCACGCTAATCAAAATTGGCAGCTTATATCATCTTATAAATGAAGCAAAGATCTGGTGAATCATGCTGAAGGCATTTGAAAACATGTTATCTGACACTTTTATGGATAGAAGTCCTTCGGTTTTATTATGATAATGATCACTGGTATTTTAGTTGATTTCATACTAAAGCTTAAGCGTTACCCATCACTTGCATATGAATATTGAACACATTTCCAGATTCTTTATTTTATTGAAAATTGCGGAAGATGTCTTTTGGTTTTTAAAAGCTGCCAGTTTCCATGAAAATGTTAATGTTGATGCCAAGTACCAGCTGTCCAAAATGGTTATTGCACAGAGGAATGTATAAAATAGTGTTTTTAAACAAATTTTGTATGTCAGAATAGTTACAGAAAGGTACTTACTTCCAAACTTTCAGTGACAGTTATAACAGAAATAAGATGTGAGATTTTTAAGAGAAGTTTGGTAACATAATTACTCATACATTGTAGAGAAATACAAGTTTTTCAAACTAACTTAAACTACCCATTCTTCAGCATTCTCATTCCCATTCTCCATCATTTAGTTATTTACATGCAACTGTTTCCCAAATAAACAATAGCAATACAGGGGGTCCTCAGATTATGACACAGTTCTGTTCCTACAACAGTGATGTAACCCGAATTTTGGTGTAAGTCGAAACACACTCTAGCCTAAGTCACTTACCTATCTTAACACATTTGTAAAATAATAATCTAAAGAATAAAAATACAAAATCTAAGCCTCAGAAAAAGGAAAAGGACATAAATATACTGTACTGTACTGTAGTAACAGAAAAAATCAGTGTAAAAAAATCCTTACCTTTATTCCTTCTCATGTCTCAATTTTTTTAAAGTTTTTATGAGAGTGAGTGTTGTAAACGTGAAACGTTGTATGTCGAGACGTAACCCGAGAACCTCCTGTACTATGTAAAATGCTCTACTTCTCTTTTCCTTTCTCACCAACACTTTGTGTAAACCAGCAGTAGTGGAAGTACAAAAAAAGGAAGCCAAATGAAACTAATAGCAAATATTGCACCGTAAGGCTGATGTTTATATTACTGCCACAGATATTAATTCAATGTACCCAGGAAATGTTAGACAAAGTTTTATAAACAAATGCACAATTTATATAATCTATCTATCTATCTATCTATATATACATATATATACTGCTCAAAAGAATTAAAGGAACACGTTTTAATCAGAGTATAGCATAAAGCCAATGAAACTTATGGGATATTAATCTGGTCAGTTAAGTAGCACAGGGGGTTGTTAATCAGTTTCAGCTGCTGTGGTGTTAATGAAATTAACAACAGATGCACTAGAGGGGCAACAATGAGATGACCCCCAAAACAGGAATGGTTTAACAGGTGGAGCCCACTGACATTTTGCCCTCCTCATCTTTTCTGACTGTTTCTTCACTAGTTTTGTATTTGGCTACAGTCAGTGTCACTACTGGTAGCATGAGGCGATACCTGGACCCTACAGAGGTTGCACAGGTAGTCCAACTTCTCCAGGATGGCACATCAATACGTTTCATTGCCAGAAGGTTTGCTGTGTCTCCCTGCACAGTCTCAAGGGCATGGAGGAGATTCTAGGAGACAAGCAGTTACTCTAGGAGAGCTGGAGAGGGCCATAGAAGGCCCATAACCCATCAGCAGGACCAGTATCTGCTCCTTTGGGCAAGGAGGAACAGGATGAGCACTGCCAGAGCCCTACAAAATGACCTCCAGCAGGCCACTGGTGTGAATGTCTCTGACCAAACAACCAGAGAGACTTCATGAGGGTGACCCAAGGGCCCCATGTCCTCTAATGGGCCCTGAGCTCACTGCCCAGCAGCATGCAGCTCGATTGGCATTCACCATAGAATACCAGAATTGGCAGATGCACCACTGGTGCCCTGTGCTTTTTACAGATGAGGGCAGGTTCACCCTGAGCACGTGACAGAAGTGAAAGGGTCTGGAGAAGCCATGGAGAACATTATGCTGCCTGTAACATCATTCAGCATGAGCAGTTTGGTGGTGGGTTAATGATTGTCTGGGGAGGCATATCCATGGAGGGTCACACAGACCGCTACAGGCTTGACAAAGGCACCTTGGCTGCCATTAGGTATCAGGATGAAATCCTTGGACCCATTGTCAGACCCTATGCTGGTACAGTGGCTCCTGGTGCGACAATTCCTGGCCTCATGTGGTGAGAGTATGCAGGCAGTTCCTGGAGGATGAAGGAATTGATACCATTGACTGGCCACCACACTTTCCTGACCTAAATCCAATAGAACACCTCTGGGACATTATGTTTTGGTCCATCCAATGCCACCAGGTTGCACCTCAGACTGTCCAGGAGCTCAGTGATGCCCTGGTCCAGATCTGGGAGGAGATCCCCCACAACACCATCTGTCATCTCATTAGAAGCATGCATCGATGTTGTCAGGCATGTATACAAGAACACAGGGCCATACAAAGTGCTGCGTACAATTTTGAGTTGCTGCAATTAAATTTTGGCAAAATGGACTAGCCTGTCACATAATTTTTTCACTCTGATTTTTGGGGCGTCTTTGAATTCAGGACTCTATAGGTTGATCATTTTCATTTCCATCAAACGATGTGGCATCCTTTCGTTCCTAACGCATTACCCAGTCTATATCAGTATAGATATCCAGGAGGATTTCTTTTTCCCATTGAGATCTGACGTGTTTTCAAAGTGTTCCTTTAATTTTTGAGCAGTTTATATATACATATATATATATATATATATATATATATATATATATATATATATATAAAGGTATAGGTAATAGTAAAGGTCTATGATATGGTTTTCATAATTGTAGCTGGCAATCCACAAAGCATGAAAAATGTGTCACGTATTTTAAAACAGCTTTTTATTCCTAAGCTTTCTACAACCTACCAGGTGCCATATGCAGGCTTAAAAGGAAGAACTTCCAAATTATTAAAAAGACTTTATAACCAACATCTTCCGAAGCCCACTAAATTAATCAAGTTTACAACCTCCCCCTCCACCACCAGCCTTCTCCTTCTATACATTGCCTTTGATTCCTGTATGTCTAATCTTTTTTCCTCTGATGATGACACCTGGCAGGTTGTCGAAAGCTTAGGAGTAAAAAACTATTTTAAGATACGTAACTCATTTTCTCCCTTTGTGGACCTCTAACTACAAATATACAGTATATATATATCTGTGAGCTTAATTTAAGCAATTGAAATGTTAAGTAAAAAGCAACCATATGTGAACTATTTACCATATGCTGTTTGATTGATTAGTTTAATAGGAAAATATGTGCTTAGGAGTAGGAATCATTTCCACCAGGAAACAATATCTTTATAATTTAGACATTCGCTGCAAGATCAATTTCTGTCTTTAAATGTACTTTTCTGAGTCTACTTGTCAGATTCACCACATTTCATTTCTTCTTTCTCTTCTTCAGCCAACATCCTAATATTTATTTCATTTGTGACTTGTTTAAATTTGTTGTATTCATGTTGTATTAACACCATTAATGCCTTGTCTTGTTATAGTAGTTATAAAATATGTGCTAACTATTGCAGATAAAATTAAAAATATATTTTTATGTAGTTTCATTTGCAAAATATATCACCATAAAACAGTTTACAGAGCAGTTTAAATTGCACTACAGTATTAAAATGTAATATTAGTAAGTACAATAAAATTTGTTTTTAGCACACATTAGATATTACTTGGGAAGAAAATTAAAGCTGCCGTAGAGAATTCTGAAATGTGGAAACGGGAATTGTGCTACAAGCTATCACAAGACTTACTCAGACACACATGCACACACACACACACACACTGGTCCAATTTAGTATAACTTTACAACAGGGGCTTCTTTGGGATGTGCAAGGAAAGTTGGAGAACCCAGAGAAATGTCCACATCGACATGGCACTGGGGGATGTGCAAACTTACAGAGGCAGCAAAATGCAGTAAAGATACAAAACAAAATGCTAAAATAAATAGTAAATGTTATACTCATGTCTCACTTTCCATGAAAGCACTCTGATTCTGTACTCAGTGAACAGCACTATACAAAAGATGACATGGAATGGAACTGAAATTCTTTGTTTACATTTTAACAAAAGGTATTTCTGTGTTGAGATAAGGATGTCACTCATGTGCACCTACAACAACAACAACAACATTTATTTATATAGCACATTTTCATACAAACAGTAGCTCAAAGTGATTTACATAATAAAGAATAGAAAAATAAAAGACACAGTAAGAAAATAAAATAAGTCAATATTAATTAACATAGAATAAGAGTAAGGTCCAATGGCCAGGGTGGACAGAAAAAACAAAAAAAAACTCCAGATGGCTGGAGAAAAAATAAAATCTGCAGGGATTCCAGACCATTAGACTGCCCAGTCCCCTCTGGGCATTCTACCTAACATAAATGAAACAGTCCTCTTTGGATTTAGAGTTCTCACGGAAGGACTTGATGATGATGATGGTCACGTAGACTTCTGGCTCTTCATGAAGCTTTGAGTAGGTGCGCTACCACCACAAAGAAACCATAAAAAGAAACAAAAGAGAGAGTAGGGGTCAGTACGGATTTTAGAGCCACCATGAAGTTATTATGATGAATTGAACATACAGAGTATCAGGATTAAGCTAAAGTGAAGTTATGAAAAGGCCATGTTAAAGTAATGTGTTTTCAGCAGTGTTTTAAAGTGCTCTACTGTATCAGCCTGGCGAATTCCTATTGGCAGGCTATTCCAGATTTTAGGTGCATAGCAGCAGAAGGCCGCCTCACCACTTCTTTTAAGTTTTGTTCTTGGAATTCTAAGGAGACACTCATTTGAGGATCTAAGGTTACGATTTGGAATATAAGGTGTCAGACATTCCGATATATAAGATGGGGCAGATTATTTAAGGCTTTATAAACCATAAGCAGAATTTTAAAGTCAATTCTGAATGACACAGGTAACCAGTGTAGTGACATCAAAACTGGAGAAATGTGCTCCATGTGTTTCTTTTCCTAGTTAGGATTCTAGCAGCTGCATTCTGCACTAGTTGCAAACGATTTATGTCGTTTTTGGGTAGTCCTGAGAGGAGTGCGTTACAGTAATCTAGTCGACTGAAAACAAACGCGTGAACTAATTTCTCAGCATCTTTCAGTGATATAAGAGGTCTAACTTTACTTATGTTTCTTAAGTGAAAAAATGCTGTCCTAGTGATCTGATTAATATGCGATTTAAAATTCAGATTACAGTCAACAATTACCCCTAAGCTTTTTACCTCCGTCTTGACTTTTAATTCTAATGTATCCAGTTTATTTCTAATAGCCTCATTGTATCCATTATTGCCAATCACTAAGTTTTAACTTGAGAAAGTTACTATTCATCCATTCTGAGATACAAGTCAGACATTGTGTTAGTGAATCAAGAGAATCGGGGTCATCAGGTGCTATTGATAAGTACAGCTGTGTGTCATCAGCATAGCTGTGGTAGCTCACGTTGTGCCCTGAGATAATCTGACCTAACGGAAGCATGTAGATTGAGAATAACAGCGGACCCAGGATAGAGCCTTGTGGACCACCATTGGATATCATGTGTCTTTGAGTTGTAATTACCACAACTAACAAAGAATTTTCTCCCTGTCAGGTAGGATTCAAACCAATTTAAGACACTGCCAGAGAGGCCCACCCATTGACTAAGGCGATTTCTAAGAATGTTGTGATCAATGGTGTCAAATGCAGCACTCAGATCTAAGAGGATGAGAACAGATAAATGGCCTCTGTCTGCATTCACCGCAAATCATTTACTACTTTAACGAGTGCAGTTTCTGTGCTGTGATTTGTTCTAAAACCCGAATGAAATTTATCAAGAATAGCATGTTTATTGAGGTGGTCATTTAACTGCATAATGACTGCCTTCTCTAGAACTTTACTTAAGAAAGGCAGGTTAGAGATGGGTCTAAAATTTTCAAGAGCCAAGGGGTCGAGATTATGTTTCTTAAGTAGGGGTTTAACTACAGCAGTCTTAAGACAGTCTGGGAAGACCCCCGTATCTAATGACGAATTTACTATGTCAAGAACATTATCAATTAGCACGCCTGATACTTCTTTGAAATAATTTGTTGGTATTGGGTCAAGGACGCAGGTGGAGGGTTTTAATTGAGATATTATTTTTTGTAAATCAGGTAAATCTATCCTAGTGAAAGAGTTTAATTTGTTTATAACAGAATGCTGGGGTTTAGGAGGATCCTTAGTGTTGGGGAGATATACTATGTTATTTCTAATATCATTAATTTTTTGATTGAAAAATACAGCAATAGCCTCACAGGTTTTACTGGAAGTACTTAGGAGGCATTCCTTTGAGTTACCTGGTTTAGCAGATGATCTATCGTAGAGAATAAGACTCTGGGATTACTAGCATTGTTATTTATAATCTTAGAGAAATAGCAGTGCCTCTCAAGACGGACAGTGTTATTGTATTCTGTTATTTTAACTTTTAATATTTCATAGTGGATAGTTAGTTTAGTCTTCCTCCATTTACGCTCAGCTCTACGGCATGTTCTCTTTAAATCCGACACTCTTTGGGTCTTCCATGGTATAATAATGCTAGAAGATTTTTTAACTGTCTTTTCAGGTGCAACTATGTTAACAGCAGCTAATCACCAAGGGATCACCTTTCTGGCTCTGCTAATGTAAGTGGTGCAATGATGGGACAAGAGGGAGCGCTAACGCTAATCGTTTCTCTCTTTTCACTCGTAGCCCCAAGAAACCACCAGGAGAGAGCAACTGACCCTGACTACAGTGCCCAGAGATGGCCCCACCCTTCTAGTCAGGGTTCTATAAAAACCTGATGGTACCCAGAAGAGGTTATCTGCTTTTTGAACTGAAGTGGACTGCAGCAAAGTCGTACACAAAAACCTAACCCTCCATAAGAGGAGCCCTTTTTTTTTGAGGTGGCCGATGGGCCATGATTTTCTGTCATTGGTGCCATCAAGCAAAGTTTTTGTTTAAATGAGGAAGTTTTTTTTATAAAGCACATTTTAAAACAACAGTGATTGACCAAGGTGCTGTAGTGGAATTTATAAATTAAGAAAAAAATTTTCAAAAATTAAATAATATACAACACACATAAAAGAACATTTTAACAAATTCTTTATAAGCCTAAGAAAACAAATAGATTTCAATCTGGGTTTAGAAAGCATAATTGATGTGTTAGATCTGATGACAAAAGGTAATGTATTCCATAACTTAGGTGCTATAAAAAAAAGCATGGTCATAGTCTGTTTTCAGATGTGTCTGTGGAACCCACCAATAGGTGTTGATCAGGTGATCACAATGATCTGCGTGGACAATAAGGTACAGGGTGAGCCAAAATTTCTCAAGGTCATTGCACAAGGTAGAGGGGTTTCTTTTGATAGGCGATCCTTTGTAGTTTTCGGTTGGCAACATGCCTTGGTCCGGTGAGCACTGTGATTTTGTTGTCAAAGTGTTCTTCAAAAACAATAAATCCATCATCACCACACAACACACCCTCCAAACGCACTTCAGCATTCCTCCTGTGACATCGCAAATTGGAAAACAATTCTTCAGTGGGTGGCTAAATTTAGACAGACAGAGGCCGTCCTCGGACTGTATAAATGAACGCCTGAAAACATCCAAGCTGTAAGGGCATCAATTTTGCAGTCACACCACACAAACATGCTTCTGCCTTTGGCATTTCCAACACGTCTTTGAGGACAATTTTGCATGAGGACCTTCATTTCCAACCTTACAAAATGATGGTAGTGCAGGAACTCACTGAGAGAGACTGGGAGAGCCACAGAGAGTTGTGCACAAACATCGTGCAAACCGTTCATCAAGATACCATCGTCATGTGCAGCGACAAGGCACATTTCCATTTGAATAGTTACGTAAATAAGCAAAATGTTCACTATTGGGCTGAAACCAACCCTTGTGTAATTCATCAGAGACCCCTGCACCATGACAGTTTGGTGCAGAATTGCAGAATTTGGCATTGTATGCCCCTACTTTTTTGGGGAGGATCACTTCAGAACATTACATTGAAATGCTAGAGAACTTTTTGCGGCCCCAACTGGAAGAAATGGATGTGGTGGATGCTTGGTTTCAACAGAATGGAGCAACAGCTCATACAGAATGGAGATACATGCAAGTTTTATAGGAGATGTTTCTAGGGAAACTGATTTCCCTGCGCGGCGATGTCGGGTGGCCATCATGTTCACCTGATCTTGCTCTGTGCAATTTCTTCTTGTGGGGCTATCTCAAGTCAAAGGTATACACAAACTGACATTAAAACCTTGAAGCCCTCAAGGGTGCTATTAACCACAAAAAAGTCTCCTTGAGATGGCCAAACGAGTCATGCAAGCATTCAGAAATCATCTCAAAGAGTGTATCGCTAATGATGGCCATCACCTTAAAGACATCATTTTTAAAACTGAAAAATCTATTTTGTATACCATTTACAGTATGTGTCGTGATGAAATTTTATTTATTTGTGTGTTTGCAGAATAAACATTTGAAAGTGGTACTACTTTTTGGCTCACCTTGTATAATCGAATCAGCAATATATGAAGGGGCCAGTCCATGTAGTTCATTAAAAATGAAAAATAAAATTGTAAAATGAATACAATAAAAAAACAGGAAGCCAGTGAAGAAAAGCTAGAACTGGAGAAAATGCTCTTTTCTTTGTGCCAATGAGTGGCCTAACTGCTGTGTTCTAAATCAATTGCAAACAAGCAATAGAAGACTGACTCAAACCTGAATACAATGAATTACAGTAATCTAATTGAGAAGGAACAAAGCCAAAAATTACCATATCTTGTGAAGAAAAAGTGAGAAAAGACTTAATTTTAGAGATTATCTTAATTTGGGAAAAAATAGTCTTCACAGTGTAACTAATTTGTTTGTCAAAACGATGATCACAATCAAAAATTACACCCAGATTTTTAACATTTGACCTAGCATATTGTGAGTGCCAACTAAATTTCAACTGACAGAGAGAGATATTTATTTGTATCACACACCACAACCTATGTTTTGTTATCATTCGGTTGTAGAAAACTATCAGCCATCCTGGCCCTTAACTCCTCAAAACATTCACTAAGTATTGAAGGCTGTTAGGGATTATTAAGCTTCATAGGCAGATACAGTTAACAATCAACAGCATAACAATGAAAAGACACATTATAATAACATGTTTGTTATTTTGTATCAATTAAATGGGGACACTTAGCCATTCTGTCCACCTGGCCACAGGACAATATATAACAACTGATTGTCAAAGCTAAAGATGAAAGTGAAAAGGTGGAAATAAAACTCAACCACAAAAATAGGAGAATTATGACTCAGCTGGAAACAGAGAAGCAGAGGTTGGGAAGAAATAAAACTCATCTAAGAAATCATTTTTCTGAGATCCAAAATTAACTGCTGAGGGGAAAAACACAAGGTTGAAGTATAATGATCAGCATGGATAAGATCTGCAAAAGTAAAGAAATCAGCCTCACAATAGAATAATTTGAGATATTGATAGATAGATAGATACTTTATTAATCCCAAGGGGAAATTCACATAATCCAGCAGCAGTATACTGATACAAAGAAACAATATTAAATTAAATAGTAATAAAAATGAAAAGAATTAAAATAAAATTAATGTTCGCATTTACTCCCCCGGGTGGAATTGAAGAGTCGCATAGTGTGGGGGAGGAACGATCTCTTCAGTCTGTCAGTGGAGCAGGACGGTACCAAAAATCTGTCACTGAAGCTACTCCTCTGCCTGGAGATGACACTGTTAAGTGGATGCAGTGGATTCTTCATGATTGACAGGAGTTTGCTTAGTGCCCGTCGCTCTGCCACAGATGTTAAACTGTCCAACTTTAATCCTACAATGGAGCCTGCCTTCTTAACAAGTTTGTCCAGGCGTGAGGCGTCTTTCATCTTTATGCTGCCACCCCAGCACACCACCACATAGAAGAGGGCACTCGCCACAACCGTCTGGTAGAACATCTGCAGCATCTTACTGCAGATGTTGAAGGATGCCAACCTTCTCAGAAAGTATATTCTGCTCTGAGCTTTCTTACATAGAGCATCAGTATTGGCAGTCCAGTCCAATTTGTCATCCAGCTGCACTCCCAGATATTTATAGGTATGCACCCTCTGCACACAGTCACCTCTGATGATCACAGGGTCCATGAGGGGCCTGGGCCTCCTAAAATCCACCACCAGCTCCTTGGTCTTGCTGGTGTTAAGGTGTAAGTGGTTTGAGTCGCACCATTTAACAAAGTCTTTGATTAACTTTCTGTACTCCTCCTCCTGCCCACTCCTGATGCAGCCCACAATAGCAGTGTCATCAGTGAACTTTTGCACGTGGCAGGACTCCGAGTCATATTGGAAGTCTGATGTATATAGACTGAACAGGACCAGAGAAAGTACAGTCCCCTGCGGCGCCCCTGTATTGCTGCACACGATGTCAGACCTGCAGTTCCCAAGACGCACATATTGAGGTCTGTCTGTAAGATAGTCCACAATCCATGCCACAAGGTGTGAATCTACTCCCATCTCAGTCAGCTTATCCCTAAGGAGCAGAGGTTGGATGGTGTTCCCCCTAACAACATTTGAGTGTGCAGAATTGGACGATGAAGAAAGTAAATAAAAGAAAAATTGAATAAATCTAATTATGGTTCTGGAGAAAGCTACTCCACTTAACATAAATAGTGAAACTTACAAATGGAGGGGTTCTAGACCACAAACATGACTGGAAGCTAAAATCACCAGACTGAGACTGAACTATTTTGGCCATACAATGTGGTCCAATTTATTGGGAAAAAAGGCAGTAATGCTAGGCCTGGTCATCGATACAAGGAAGTGAAGCCAGCAAAGAACACACTGGATTGACACCATCAAGACTGACAGATCTGAAAGAAGCCATAAAAGATCAAAAGACTTAGAGGGAGCTGGCCCATAAAGTCTCCAAAAGAGACAGTCAAAGTCCCTTCTCTGTTATACTTTGTTTACCTTGTGTGGGGTACTGCCTGGACTCAGATAGGTAGACATGATGGTTTTACACCACACACGTTTATTTACACTATAATATTTACAGTAAAGTGCACAAACCCAGTGCCGCAGCACCAATCACCCCTCAAGTCCAAGCCTCAATACAATGCCTCTTCTGGTCTCTGGTCTGCCTCCACTCCTTCCGACTCTGTCCTCTTCCACCTAACTCCAGCCTTGAATGAAGGGAGGCGGCCCCTTATATCCACACCCAGACAAGCTCCAGGTGCTTCCCGACACTCCTCCGCCGACACTCCCCTGTGTGACAGAAGTACCAGCTACGCACAACCAAGCACTCCAGGTGTCCCTGTTCCTCTTCCCCCACACCCGGAAGTGCTGAGGTCCAGGGTCTCCAAGGCACTGGGGCGCCTCCTGGCGGTGACCACGGGCCCCTACAGGGTTGAGCTTCAAAGCTCTGTACCCGTAGTCCCCATAGCAACCAGGGTGGTCACCCCCACGTGGTCTGAGGTGGGCGTACGCCCTCTTCCGGTCCTTCAAGGTGTCCTTGCCGGGTCATCGCCCCAGGCATCCGCCACACTTGATATATAGTATATGTTTATGTTATATTATTTCATATTTTGTGGATATATATTTTACAAGAAAGTGCTGCTCCTCCAACCAAATGTTCACTTATTCTGTCCTCTCCTTGGCAATAAGGTACAGCTTCCATATAACATTAAGGCTAAGGTGGGTAGGAGATGAGCCATGAAAATGAATTACATTTCTTTTACAGTCACAACTGAACAGTTACATATTTATATTGTACCAAATTCAAATATCATCGTTATTCATAATATAAAGTTACAATATAAACTAAATCTCACTCAAACGTGTTTTTTAGTAAACATACATTGTTTTTTGTTTTTAGTTTGTCTACTTTTTGTAATCATGGCAAAATAATCTGATTTTTAAACAGTTTGCTAATATACAGTACACGATGCACAATGTCCTTTGGCATTCTGGAATTGAGGTAGCTGTTTTGATGGATGGTAGCACATTGAGGTGTAAGCTGCAGGCACGCACTGGGCAGTTTTAATAGTTTGTACAGGCAACTGAGGATCTGTTTGACCGACAGGAGCAGTTATCTGACGTGTAAAGGAATGAGATACTAAATATAGAAGTTAAAATAACCTCTCTCAAGCTAAATTTGAAACAGTAAACTAATCTGTAACTGAAGTTGTATACTGTAGAATGTTTCTCTGTTTTAAGGATAGGCAACATACAAGAGAGAGTTGCTTAGGGCAAGATGGATTTAATTATCATATTTGTTGATTAATAACATTATTTACATTAGTTGTGGGCTTAAAAAGGCTTTTGAGGAAAAAAGTACATTTTATTGGAGATTTATTTTGCTAATATAGTGCCCCCCAACCACCCTTTAAATTCCACGGATGATAATGTTGCTCCGTGCACTGTACTGTTGCTTCATTTTTATTTTTCAACACCTAGCAACAAATCTTTTTCATTGCACTTTTAGATCCTTAATGACAATTACCTGAAGCCAGTTGATTAAACTAAATAGAATTTAACTGATTGAAGCATTTTTCTCAGGAGAAACATGTTCTTGAAATATCAGAAATTATATAAAATACCAATATTCAATATAAAATCCACATTAAACCAGTTTGGCCATTCCAAAATGTTGCACAACAGGCTGTGAATGCCTTTTATGTATATTTTTGCGTTTTTCCCAATTTAAATTGAGTATCCTTTCAGGACTTTTGTTTTCCTCCAGTGGTCTCAGGTTGGATTTGGTGCTTTTACACTGCTGCAGCATATATATTTTGGATTACTTGTGTGCATTCTGTTATGGACTGGCACTTCCATTTACAAGAAGCATTGCTCCATTTGTTAAAAAGCTAAGATATGTGGAGAGTTAGCTGTTTATGTGGAAGTCTACAACCACAGTGGTCAATGTATTCCTTTAATTCAGCTTACATTTTGGATGTGAAAATAATGATATAATAACAAGAAATCCAAGCAAGTAAAAAAATGATGCTATTCTATTACAAATGAATAATCCATGAGAACCAATTGTGTTTTATATCCTAGTGAAGGACATCTACTAGTTAAGGGATCCATGTGCAGTTTGGTTATGCTATTCAAAGCAGTTGCTGGATACAGTAAAAGCAGACAAAGTTCAGTTTGATACAGTATATTAGATTATAGGGTTTAAGCAATTTGTTTCTAAAACTTGTTTTTCTTGCAATTTAACTATAAACTCCTTTTCTACTAGTGTAACTTTTTTTTATGATTCTCAGAACATTATGTTTATTTCTGAGTAAAATTCCTTGGTGGCCTTTGGTTTAACAAAGGAGACATGTGCAGCCAGTAACCCCTAATCTGATTCTGATGAAGGTCTTCCTTTGCCAAGATGAGGTTTGAGAACGTCTCCACATTTAACTGCATCACAATATGCTGCACTGTGGCTACTGACGGCTGTCACCCTTGTAAACGGCTTGTAAAGCATTGATTCCACACAAGAGCCTACAAAATGGTTTAAAAGTTCTGACTGGAGCCAGGGAGTCGAAATATTTCAAACACTTTTGTTTACAACGCCAGTGGAAAGTGTTTTCCCTGCCAGTGAGAGGTACAGACATGTATCTTGAATCTTCAAGAAGCGTCATTGCAACAGACGGAAGGCACTGCATGACTCATCAACAATCTGTTACGTTTCCAGGCCGAAATTATACAGCATGTTGCCAATATTCTGTAGATTGAACACTCATTATACAGATAAACTTTCTTTTTTGTACAAAATAGTGTCTTAGAAAGATATTCACTTTATTTTATTGTATTACACTATAGACTATACATGAATTTCTTCGGGATTTTACAATTGACTAATAACAAAGAACTACAAGGTGAAAACTAAATTCTATGGGTCCTTATGAAATCATCACAATTCAAAAAATATCAAACAACCAATCTGTGAGTATTTACCTCACATTTCTCAGAAAGTAGAGATATGTACCTTTTAGCAAGAGTCTCTACAAGCAAACCTTGTCTACTCATCCGAAGACATTCTCAATTCTAACCATTCACTGGACAAATCTAGACTTTGACAGAACACTGATTCTGATATCTTTAAACCACTCTAGTGGACATTATAGGCATATTCGTGGTCAGGTAAAAATCTTCTTTTCCAAGACAGGTGTGCTTAACTTGAATTTTTGTGATGTGCCTCCATCGCACATAGGGTGACAATTAAAGTTAATTAGGTGACTTCTAAAGATAGTTGGTTGCCCCAGAGCCTATTTACCAGGATCTCCTATATAGTAAATTTGTAAAGGATTAATAGGTATTCACATTGTTTACTATTACTAAAACAACAACAGAAACCAACACAGCAAAAAAGAAACAAGAAAATGCACTAAGAGTTTTGGAATAAAGGATCTTGGATAAGTAAGGGAGAGTGGCAACTGGAGAATATGGTACCATACAGAACTGAGTGAGCTCAAGCAAGGGCAAGATTTTTATTTTTCATTTTGAAAGAACAGAAGAAGATATAACCACCAAAAATTAATGGTAAGGGTACACTGCAGGAGACAAAAAGGAGGTGGTGAGGGTAAGGAGGTTGCAGAACTGGGTGGCAGATCTTACATCAATGGGAATCAGAAGTTAGTGAGGTATGACAGTCGATAGAAAAGGATGGGGAAGAGTTGCTGAGGAGTATTACCAAGGATTATAGTACCAAGCAAGAGGACCAATTTATTTTGTAAATTTCCAAGAAAAAAGATGGATAGATAGATAGATAGATAGATAGATAGATAGATAGATAGATAGATAGATAGATAGATAGATAGATAGATAGATAGATAGATAGATAGATAGATAGATAGATAGATAGATAGAATATACACACAATTACTTCTGCCAAAGATATATAGAGAGTGACTAGAGTCAATAACAGGACTGTAGGTGGGAATAAAATGAGGTCAGACCTGCTCAGAATGTGCCATAGGTTTATCTGTAAAGTCATTAACATTTGAATACAGCTGGTCCAGCTTGTAGTGTCCATGAATGGAAAATGCTGAAAGACGTTTGTTTCCTTGTTTGAATCATTAAGATATTAAAATATTAGTAACAAAGTGAATAATTTCTGTTGCTAAGTCAACCAGGATGATGTAACCTATCTCCCTGGGCAGTAACATGGACAAATTAAGTCTGCATTTCAATGTCTGGATCACACATTTAGTTTAAATTATACTGTGCTCCCTGTTTTCACCATTGCTCGTTCACATAAATCTCCAGTCCTCCTCCTGCTTTTTCCACTCAGACTAATGGAACACATCCAGCATTAAAATAACACTTGAAATGAGAGGTTTAAACAAGTTTTCCACTGTATCCAAAACATCACAGTACCTGTACGCACCAGAACTCGAAATGGAATCATGTGACAGTTCATACAACTTAATATAAAGGCAACCTAACAATTCTCATTATACAGAATCAGGCCAGGTCTGAAGTTTTTCCACTTTATCCATGCTTTCAATCTCTAACTCAGACGAGCTTGTAATTTTTATCTCCCTCTGGATTTTTGACTTTTCTTCCTTTAATCTTCAGACTCTCATCTCCTCCATTAGGGTGGAACAGCGCTGTTTAGGTACTGTAGCAGTACCAGGAAAATATAGGAATATTTAATATATCCCATTTTATATTCCTCAGAGTGTTATATATTCTCAGATATTATAGACTTAGGTAGCCATCAGATCCCTTATGGTCTCTCTGTGATATCTCTCAAGGTCACAACTTGTCTGAAAAGCAGTTGAGATAAGATGATGCATTGACAGCAGTATCCCTTCAATTTTAATTTAAAAATTCTATCAAAAATTGGAAGAAACAAGTCAGAGGCCAAACATTAATGGTAATAATAGCATTAAAAATGTTGATAATTGCAAAAAATAATCGTAAGAAAGAGAGCTCCTGTAATGGCTGCCACATGGCACAACACCCAGTAATATAATCTATTGGTAAGCTTCTTTTAGCAGATGATTACTTAAAGATAACTTTTCAAACCAGTTTTGAGGCATTCAAATATAATAAGAATCAGGTGGAGGAATACGAGGAATGTATGGAAAATGTTCTAGGAGTTCAGTATAGCTGCTAGAGTGTTTCAAGCGTATAAACATTGAACAGCAGTTTCTTAACTAGGATTAAAAAGAAATAATTGATTCTCTTATGACAACTGGATCTAGCATTTAGTATAAATTGATTTCTTCATCTTTTGCACTGTATTTTATCATTTTTTTCTTCATAATGGTTAATCCCTGTAAATCCCAAACTACTACAGCAGTGGTTCTTAAACGTTTTTTCTCAGAATCCAATTTTGCCTTTTTTGTGTCTTCAATGACCATCATCCCCATGGAGTGCTATTGATTACAATTGTGAATCACAACTCAGTGCAACCCAAATTCAGACAACACATGACTCAAAATGGGTCACAACCCATGCTCTAAGAACTATGAACTAGAATATGAGTAAAATGCATGCTGTTCTTCAATAATGTAATAAAACAGAGTTGCCAGTTGGACCCTAAAATCTGTAAAAAAAAAAATTACACAATAAAAAAGTAGCCAATTATTAAATAGATCAACGACTTTTTTTTATAAATTTTGACTTAAGAATTTAACTTTGCGGTTAAAAGTAAAACTAGTACCATAAGCAGAAGACTAAAAGAGAAAGAAAACACACATAGACAGCTAGTTAGCTCTGAAATCATAACGTAGTCCATTTTACACTTTAAAGTTTTTACACTTGTCTTTAAGCTTTTGATATTTTCCATTGCTAGATAAGCACACAAAGCCAGCTAACTCATCATAAAGTGGACAATATTTCAAATATAAGCAATGTGTTTAACTAGGCAGCATTTACCCAGTTCTAAATTGTGAGTTGTGCTTCTTCACCAGTATCTCGACCCTCAAGATACATTCAGCTTTGCTTTGTCTAACCTTTGGCGTTACTGATTTTACTCATATTAAGTACCAGTACTTTACCATGACACTGAATTCCCCTTTTCTTTTCAAGCAACTCCTTCAACAATTTACACATTGAGCTCTGGCATACATTGTTACTGTGAAACTATATTGTGTGTGTCCCTGTAGCTAGAAAACTGAAAGCTTATATGTGTGTGAACCTTTTTTAAAATAATGTTAAAGTTATCTGAGACGAAGGTGTCTAATGATTTTTGTGAAGAAAATGAAAGACCGGGGGCTTCATCCATAACGCTGTGCATAGAATTCACACTAAAACATGGCGTATGGACAAAAGTGTAAATGGGCATACGCACAAAAAAATTCAGATGCACAAAACCATGCATAAGCCAAATTCCATACACTTCCACTTCATAAATACCGGTCAGCATGAAAAGTAATGCTCGTACACACACCTGCCACGCCACCCCACCCCAACTCCAATTTTTGAGTGATACAGAATGCGAAAAAAATCAAAAGTTCAAATTCAGAAAGTCGCACAGTGCCCGAAATAAAAAAAAAGTGGTCAGATATCAAAGTCGCCGTAAAAAGGTCTGAGTGTCAAATGGAAGCGTATTAGGGTGCAGAGAAAAGAAAAAAATAGGGACTCAGTGAAAAAAAGGTCAAAATGTCCGCTACTTTAGTAGTTTATTTTGTCATTAAAGTAGAACGTTGTAAACTTAATCATAAAATCAGTGTTTCTCAGATCCCATTGTAACTAAAGTACCACGTTAAATGCTTCGTATTATATGTGTTCTTCTATGTGTGTGTGAACACATTACTTTAACATGGCTTTCTCATAACTTCATTTTAGTTTAATCCTGATGCTCTGTATATTCAATTAATTAACATTACTATTCATGGTGGCTCCAAAATCCGTACTAACACCTACAGTACTCTCTCTTCTGTTCTTTTTCCAGTTTTCTGGAAATCAAAGCACCGTGATGTCCCTACATTGATGGATTAAAGACCATCAGTCCACATGTCCGTCATCATCAAGTCCTTTCATTAGAACCCTAAATACAATGAGGACTGATCATTTATGTTAGGTAGAATGTCTAGAGGGGGCTGGGCGGTCTCACGGCCTGGAACCCCTGCAAATTTTATTTTTTCTCCAGCCGTCTGGAGTTTTTTTTGTTTTTACTGTCCTCCCTGGCCATCGGACCTTATTTTTATTCTATTTTACTTAGTGTTCTCTGATTTTAATTCTTACTTTGTCTATTTTTCTCTCTCTTCATCATGTAAAGCACTTTGAGCTACGTTATTTGTATGAAAATGTGCTATATAAATAAATGTTGTTGTTGTAGTTATTATGTTCTTCTTAAATGGGCTTTCTCTTATGCTGACAGGACACAGAGTAAACAAGGGGGCATGTTGGTGTAGTGGCACCCTGTCCAGAGATTGTTCCTGGCTCCCGCAAGATGCTTACTGGGACGTGCACATCCTTTGATTAAATAATTTATTGCAGTAGTAATGTCACTTTCAAACGCACTAACCCCCAATTCCTGTCCTTCCTTTTCTTTCTCCAAGTGACCAATTGCATAAATGTAAAGCCATCTGTAAGCTTAGAACGCCCATTCTTCAAAACTTTTAAGAAACATTGAAATATCTTTGTAGTACATGTTTAATTATTCCATCCATCTGTGCATCCAGGGTCACGCCAGTCCCAACAAGCATACAGTGCGAGGCAGGAGCAATCCCTGATCAGAGCGGCAGCTCATCACTACCGCTGCACCACTGTGCCCAGGCATTCAATTACTAACAGTATACATTATTTGCACCAAGTTTAGTTTTTATACATCGCGATGTGAACATGGAAATGGGTGTACACAACATTTTTGTGTGTACACACTGTTTATACATGAGGCCCCAGGAAATGGCAACTGTGGGTAAAAGACATGGTTGGAAAAGTCAGGCATCAAAACTGCAAGATCAAATTAACTGGGCAACCAAAATCAAACGTCAAAAGATCTGGGAGGCACCAGACACTGGGGTCTACTTGAAAAATAAAGTAACTATGGTGAGAAATACAAGATGTAGTTTCATCCACCGAGATACTGTATAAACATTGTTCTGACAGTCACTGCATTTATAGTGTCACATCCCGTGACATCGGCAACATTGACAGACATGGTCTTGTATGGTACATAAACAATAAAAACAAGACAGTACCAAAATTGACCCTTGCCAAATAAATCAAAATATAAAGTAAATGACAAAAACTGAATCCCTTAGTCCAAAACCATTATCTCATTAGATGTATCATTCAGATTTTAGCGCATATTTGGTGGAGTGGTAGCTCAGAGGCTAAGGATCTGTGCTGCTATCTGGAAGGTTGCCATTTCAAATCATGTTACTACCACAGGGGATCCTACTCTGTTGGGCCCTTGAGCAATACTCCAGGGTGCTGTACAATTGCTGACCCAAAGGTCATACAAAAGGACAGTTTCCCCTCAGGGATTAATACAAAAAAAAATCAGTTTCTTTTTATAGTGTATTTTACTATAGTTATATATTGTTTGGTTCCATGATAAATATGTATGAATTCACTGATTTCTTACAAGCTAACTTATTCTAATACATGCTCACATAGGGTTTGAAAATCAAGAATAGGACAGTAGCCATCATTATGTATCACAAGCCACATTTGCTCAAATACAACAGGCCAATCTTGACTTAAGTGCATATTTTTGGAGATGTTGGGAGAAACTAGACTAAATGATAAAACTGATGATACAGAGTGGATATGAAACCATATCAGTCTGGAATCTGAACCTCAAACTCTGAAGGTGTAAGGCATTACATTCTGAATAGGACTGAAATCTGAAGATGGATCCTAATTATAATAACAGAAAAGCCATACATAAACAAGTTCTTTCAAACAAAGCCATAACCAGTGACAAAATGTAAGACATAACTTGTACTCAAATGATAGAAAAGAATTCATAACCAGAAATCTATTAATAACACACAATATCACTACTAGGTGTTTTAGTTGTATCCATAAACATGGACAACCAGGAGGTGCATAATGTTGATCTTTACACTTTTGACCCGGTGATGTCATGTGCCATACATTTCCAGTTGACTTTACCTTGCAATGCCAAAGAAATGATAGACACAGAGTATCACTTCATGGTAGCACCTATACAAAATCAAAATAAGAAAACATAATCCATATTTAACATAAGAAAAAATGTTTTTTTTTAAAAATAAATGTGACCTTTGTATTCACTGGTCTCTAAAATATTCAAAAGGATGTTTAAAATATTTTTAGAGACCAAGGTACAGTTGTGAAAAATTCAAAACAAAAAACAGATCATACCCACCATGCTTCCCCCATTAGAAATAATTTTCCCATAAAAAACCTACGTCCTCAGTTGACTTTATATACTCTAATGTAGTGCAACCTGAGAGGGTGACTTACCAATCCAGACCAGACCAACATAATCAAATAAAAATGTTAATCATCAAAAGGCCACTGCATGGTAGCTCCAAAACCCTGGGTCCAGTTCCTAGCCTGGGTGCTATTGTGTTTCAGCCAGGTAGGGGTTCTAATGCTGTTTTTATTTCCTTTGTGTTTATGGTTGATTCTTTAGTTCATGTTAATACTGTTAGTCATTTAGTTTTCATGTATCTAAGTTTTTACTGTCATGTTCCATTTGGCATGTAGGTGGTTCTCAAGATGATGAGCAACCTGCCCATTACCACAAGGAACTGCTGTCATTCCTAAAAAGGCTGAGGAAAGCCCACAATTCCTTGCACTGTCACGGGTATTGGTGAATTTGTTGGATTCTGATTTACTTCATGCTTTTGGAACTTTTTGGATTTAGACCTTTTGCACTGTTTTTAGACTCTTCTTTGAATACTTGTTTTGGGACACTGTTTGCTTTGGGATTGTCCATTTCTGGCAACTACTTTTGCCTTTTGTGCTCTTCAGAGCTTCACTGTGAACAAGAGTGTTTTTATGATACATATTTTTATTTTTACAGATTCAATGTTTGTCCCTGCAGTGGGCTGGCGCCCTGCCTGGGGTTTATTTCCTGCCTTGCGCCCCGTGTTGGCTGGGATTGGCTCCAGCAGACCCCCGTGACCCTGTAGTTAGTTAATGGATGGATGTTTGTCCTTGTTGTGACTAGCCGGGGTTTGATGGTTTTCCCTCCTCTGGTGAGCATTTTTGTGATTTTTTTGCTGCTCTGTTGCTAGGCTCTCTCCAAGTTCATGACTGTGTGAAGTTTGTATATTCTCCCTATTCTCCTTATATTTGCTTATTTGCTTGGTAAAGGTTTTTCTGTTTTTAAATGTGTTTAACATAGCGAGCACACAATTAAATCCACAGAAAAGGCACAAGCAGATACATCATTTGAGAAAAATGTAGTTTTTTAATAGATGACTAGCCTTTTTATATTGGAAAGTAAAATCCCAGAAGTGAGGGCCTTTAATCAGACAGCATTCTGTAATTTCTGATTTTGAGTATTCTAGCAGGAGGGTTAGGGCAAAGATGATGAAAGCATCAGTTAGATCTGAGAGAATGAGCTGTGAGAGTAAAGCATTATTCAAGCAACATCAATCAGAAGAAGGATATTAATGGTGACAATGTAAAAACAATTTCAGTTCTACAGTGGATTCATCGTCCAAACTTTAGCAGATGGTCAGGTATTTTCTGTTATCACTCTAAGCTAATACACTGGATTTGAGTATCAAAAAATGATACCCCTGGGACACGAGTTGAAATCTGAATATGAGTTCCTTATAACAGTCTTGAGTAGGGAAGATTTTGCAGGGACTGAAATTCTTAAACACATTTAGAAAACTAACTCAACAGATTTCTAAACACAAAAATATGTTCTCAGGCACACCAGGGAAACAAGTAAGTGCATTCTAAACAGAAAACGTAAGCTCCTCTTTACTGCTCCCTTATAAAAGCCTACTGGTTCTGAAGCCATGTACTTCTACCAGAAAGAGTAGTCCCTAAAACAATCCTATGAGTGGCAGAGGTTTGGAGATACTACAGAAAACAAACTTGTAGTCAAAAATGATGCCAAAGTAAGTTGATCGTTCAGTCTTGGTCAAAGTGGGCAAATCATAATTAGAAGTTAGAAATGCATATATTTCAGCCAGAAGCTATTTTATTTGATTCTCTCTTCAAAGAGTAAATCGTTGTTTCTTTATTTATTTAAAGTTCTGATGACAGGCATCAGATGCTCCTCTTTCTTTAATAAAATGACCCTCAATATGTTCCAAACTGAGCAGCTTGCTGATTACTATGGCATCTCTGGCAACTATTGTGACACGTGGACAAGAGTGATGACATTTCACTGAGAATTCATAAATTTTGTAAAAATCTAATTCTAATTTCCAAATAAATACCTACATAATCCTAAACACATGCAGACCCTGACAAAATTTGGGGCAATTAGCCAACCATAAAAACAGGTACAGTATTATTAATTTTTGTTAATATAAATTTAGTACATACATCATTTTAGTTACACCATGAATGAATATAAAAAATAAAGGGAAACCAAATAAATGTTGCTGTTGCTGGCTGCTAATATTTCCTTTATGTCTGAAAAAAATGACAACACCCACAAGGAAAATTCAATTTATTAATTTGTTTGCATGACACTGTTTGAGAGTATAAACTGTTCCTGCCGCTTACTTTCCCTTCATATATTATACTTGTGCAGACAGTATAAATGTTGTGACACGGTTGAAATATTGACTTCAGGTTTGCAAAACATTCAAATGTTTTTGGAACCCTTAAGCATGATCTGACTTCTTTTAAAGTGATGCCCGTATGTTTGTACACATGCATCAGGTTACATGTCAGTGAACATGATATCTCATAAATTAATCACTCAATCTAAATGAATCTTGGCACATTTATCAGAATTGTAAAATAATACAAGCCTATGTATTTATTCTGATCAGATTACTGCAGTAGATCTTGCTCTACAGAGATTGCCACATACACAGCTTGTATCTGTATAGTGAAAGTATTGTGAATGGCTGAAAACCTCAAAATCATACATTTGTGTAGTGGAAGTCACAGTTGTTCTTCTGTTAAGTGAAGTTTGATACTTGTTGTTCAACATTTGGAGTGTGTAAAATCACATCAAAAATGATGATATTGGCAAGTCAGGATATTATTGAGTTTCTTTCTTTCTTTCCATTGTGATATTTCAACAACATTTAACAATGTGTTTTAAAATTTATCTGGAGTTCTTGGTACTTAACCTTGTGTAACAATAGAAACAGAAAACAATAGGAGAGTTGAGACCTGAGACACCTCCATGGTAAAAACCAATACATTGAGGGGAAAAAAGGCAAACAAATGTCCAGAAAGTTTAGCCGGACTAAACTAGTGCTCAGTCTTATTGGTATTGCAGAGTAGCAGCTATGTCTCCTGTCCTCTCTGGTCCAATAATGAACAGCCTGTTCTGGTGGATGGTGGGTTTACGTATCATGGAACCCCAAAGGGCTGGTCATCCGGGGACATAGCAGCATCTGAGCAATCTTTGAAACTGCAGTTGAAAGGGGAAAAAACATTAGCAACTGCACCCCCTCTTGGTGTGCAGTTGTACTTCTTACCTTATTAGAGCTCTGAAGGGGATGCCTAAGCACTCATGTCTGATACTTGAAAGTGACTGAGTCTTATGCTACTTCTGTATGTCTCTGAGTCCTCATGTAAATTTTATGAAGCTTATATTCTGTTTTTTTTTTTTGGATGCTTGTGAATTTTCAGTGAATTCTTTGGAAGTTTACTCTTCCATACCATCACTGGACCAAAGCAGCGCTTTCACCAAATTGTTTCTTAGAGCATTCTCTGCTTGCACGGTTGAACGGAACAACGTGACACAAATGAGACACAGAGATTCTATTGTAAGTTCCAGTTGTTATGGTATTGGTTTTTTTACTTTAATGTCTATAAATTATGCATGTTCTTCTTAAGCTGAATGGTGCCTTCAAAGTTACTAACAATTTTCTAATTTGCCTGTAGAGTTTGTGGAATTTATATAATGCATTCAATAGTAAAATGATGGCTGCAAAAGAAAACAGACTATACTTAAAATATGATATCACTCACCTGCAATTGTGAGAATTGCAATCACGTAGTGTTCTTTTATCTCAATTGGTTAAGATTTTGCTATTCCTCAGGGTTAAAGACCACTTAGAAAATGATTTGCAGGCATATCCTGTATAAATAAACTAGGGGGCAGTGACATCAGACTCAAAATAATGCCTTTTTGCTTCACTAAAGTATTACAGAAGTTTCAGGTGTTACGATATGGATACAGTTTTCACAATAAGTTGCCTAACAAATTTTCTAATTCTTCCTAAGCCAAAGAAAAAAGAATAATTTTGATTTGTTTCTTTGATAAAAATTACAAACTCCTTGCAATACATTTCAGATAGAGATTTGACCAAAGCCAAAAAAAAACGGACCAGATGAAATCTATAACTTTCAACTTCACCACAAATGATGACTGACTTTCACATTGATAACAGGGTCAGTTAAAGAAAATATGCCTTGCTGTTACTGTATATTAGTTTGTTATAAAAAAAATGCAAAAATATCTCATTCTGCTTTGCATATTGTCTACTATGCTATTTTGCCATACAGAAATCTTTCACATTTTTATATCTGAGTCATCCAATTTTAAATTATCGTAATCCAGATTCTGGGTCAAGGTGGCCCATATACCAGAAACTTTGGGAGGCAAAGTTGGAATTGTGTTCAACTCCATCAGGGCACATTCACACAAATACAATAATTATTCAGAAAACATTTTTTTTTCATATGAGAAATTGAAATGTTAGTTGCAAGACTTTCAGTTTGGAGATTTCATAGGAGCATATACTGTACAGGGTGGGCCATTTATATGGATACACCTTAATAAAATGGGAATGGTTGGTGATATTAACTTCCTGTTTGTGGCACATTAGTATATGTGAGGGGGGAAACTTTTCAAGATGGGTGGTGGCCATTTTGAAGTCGGCCATTTTGGATCCAACTTTTGTTTTTTCAATAGGAAGAGGGTCATTTGACACATCAAACTTATTGGGAATTTCACAAGAAAAACAATGGTGTGCTTGGTTTTAACGTAACTTTATTCTTTCATGAGTTATTTACAAGTTTCTGACCACTTATAAAATGTGTTCAATGTGCTGCCCATTGTGTTGGATTGTCAATGCAACCCTCTTCTCCCACTCTTCACACACTGATAGCAACACCACAGGAGAAATGCTAGCACAGGCTTCCAGTATCCGTAGTTTCAGGTGCTGCACATCTCATATCTTCACAGCATAGACAATTGCCTTCAGATGACCCCAAAGATAAAAGTCGAAGGGGGTCAGATCGGGAGACCTCGGGGGCCATTCAACTGGCCCACACACCAATCCACTTTCCAGGAAACTGTTCATCTAGGAATGCTCGGACCTGACACCCATAATGTGGTGGTGCACCATCTTGCTGGAAAAACTCAGGGAACGTGCCAGCTTCAGTGCATAAAGAGGGAAACACATCATCATGTAGCAATTTCGCATATCCAGTGGCCTTGAGGTTTCCATTGATGAAGAATGGCCCAACTATCTTTGTACCCCATATACCACATCATACCATCAATTTTTTTGTTCCAACAGTCTTGGAGGGATCTATCCAATATGGGTTAGTGTCAGACCAATAGCGGTGGTTTTGTTTGTTAACTTCACCATTCACATAAAAGTTTGCCTCATCACTGAACAAAATCTTCTGCGTAAACTGAGGGTCCTGTTCCAATTTTTGTTTTGCCCATTCTGCAAATTCAGTGCGCCGATCTGGGTCATCCTCGTTGAGATGCTGCAGTAGCTGGAGTTTGTAAGGGTGCCATTTGTGAGTAGCTAATATCCGCCGAAGGGATGTTCGACTAATGCCACTCTCCAGTGACATGCAGCGAGTGCTACGCTGTGGGTTCTTGCTGAATGAAGCTAGGGCAGCCACTGATGTTTCTTCATTAGTGACAGTTTTCATGCGTCCACATTTTGGCAAATCCAACACTGAACCAGTTTCACGAAACTTAGCAAGCAGTTTGCTAACTGTAGCATGGGAGATGGGTGGTCTCGTAGGGTGTCTTGCATTGAAATCTGCTGCAATGACCCGGTTACTGCGTTCACCAGACATCAACACAATTTCTATCTGCTCCTCACGTGTTAACCTCTGCGACATTTCAATGGCTGTACACAAAGAGAAACTTGTAAATAACTCATGAAATAATAAAGTTATGTTAAAACCAAGCACACCATTGTTTTTCTTGTGAAATTCCCAATAAGTTTGATGTGTCAAATGACCCTCTTCCTATTGAAAAAACACAAGTTGGATCCAAAATGGCCGACTTCCAAATGGCCACCATGGTCACCACCCATCTTGAAAAGTTTCCCCCCTCACATATACTAATGTACCACAAACAGGAAGTTAATATCACCAACCATTCCCATTTTATTAAGGTGTATCCATATAAATGGCCCACCCTGTAGTTAAAAGACAAATACAGAAGCCTAAACTAAAAGTCATTCATGAGGACAGAGAGTAAGAATTCATTACAAAAGAAGAATTTCATCTAAAGGCAAATCTAAAGGCAAGGTCTGTACAAAAGTAGAAGGAGTCTACTGTAGAGCAGCATTTATCAGTCTTTCTGGTCCCCCTTGGAGAATCGAGCGTGATCATCAGAAATGGGGGTCAGTCTAATAGCATAAAAGGATAGGCTTTTAGGTAAAATTTAGAAGGCTATATTGTGTGGTCTCCAAATGTAATGTAGTGGACTTCAAACCACAAGGTGCTGCTTTTTTTCCCACCTCCATCTTAATGTCTGTCCCTAAGCAAATCATTTAATCCATCAGTGCTCCTTATTTAAAGACAATGTAACTTAACAACTGTTCCATTTTCTGATCTTATAAGACTCTTTGTATAAATGCAATAACAAGAAATACAATAATATTTAACCATAGAGTTAGATTCATAGCACAGTCTGATGATTTTGAGGAGATCTAAATTTTCCTATATATTAAAATGTAACAGATAATCTGAGGTGTTGTAATTGACAGTATTGAAAGTTAATAGCACAATAACTTTAATTGGATGATAAAGTCGTTGATTGCATTTGCTCAATCAGTCACAATCAGCACTCTGTGTGAGAACATTTCATATAGGATGATCAGGTAAAACTAGATCAAAGTAATCTAACAGCTGGCAAATATATTGGATTTCTTTTGTGAATGCATTATTTTCAATATTCAGTTCAATTTTGAATGGCAGCCTTCACTAAATACAGTCTCAGAGTGCTGATACGCTGCGCCACTTGACAGGGCAACGTCTGAGGCTTCACCTCAGGTGCTGACGTCCAAAGTTCGATCCCCACATGGGGAAGCAAAAGTGCATACACCTAATGAGCCCCAATTAGGATGAAACACAAGTCACATACTCTTTGTATTATTTGGCAGGTACTATATAATATGTCTATGATCTGCTTCTCGCAACTGAAACAATGTGGCGGATGTCTGCCAGTTGGTCGACCAACCACATGTGTTACCTGGTAGGTAGCCACCCAAATATCAGATTGTGATCAGACATATGTATGTAATACTCTGACCTACACCCTGTGAAATAAGCGAACCAGCTGCCGTGGCACAATGACTGAGGCCTCGCCTCAGGTGCTGACATCCGAGGTTCTTTCCCCGTAAGCAAAGGTGCATACACCTGATGAGTCCCAAATAGGGTAAAACACGCATGTTGTATACTCTTTGTATTATTTAGCAGGTACTATATAAATATATATATATAGATAGAGAGAGAGAGAGAGAAGACTTATTATGTTCAAATCTTATTGAAGAATTTCATCCCGAAGTGTTATCAACAGAAGAAATGAGTACACGGGCAGTCCTTGCACCAAGAAATGATGAAGTCAAATGAATTAATGTGCAAATTGTTGATCGATTACACAGCAAATTGGTTAAATGTATATCAATAAACTATGCTGAAAAAGCTGGTGGTGATGTTGCGGAAGATGAAATATCCTGTAAAATATCTACAACCGTTAACACTGTCCTGTCTTCCACCAGCCAAATTACTGTTGAAAGAAGATGTATCATAATGTTATTGCATAATTTATGTATGAGTGATGGGCTATGCAATAGGACAAGATTAGTTGCATTCAAGATTGGTCGAACACTTCTGACATGTAAAATGTTAACAGGCGACAAGAAAGGTAAAGTAGTACATCTTCCGCGGATAACATTAGACACCAAAGGAGATCTTGATATGCCATTTGTATTACAGTTTTTCTCAGTTGCTTTGGTGCATTTCTCACAACAGACTTAACATTTGCATAACAGCGAGAGCATTTCTCAAAACATAGTGCAAATGGCAAAACATCATGGATGACCAGCAAAAGCAGGTAACCTCTTCAAAATCCTTAATCCATGCTTTAAAAGAAAGTATTTATACCGCTGAATATGTCAGTGACATCAAAATGCCAAGTCCATGAATCATCGTCCACGGACATGACAGCCAAAATGTAAAGTCATGTTATCAATATAAAATTGGCACAATCTAAACATTTTCTGATGCACAAAACATCTGACTGACAAGGGCAGGAAACATAAAAGTACAAAACACCGATTGCGGGAGATTGATTCAAGAAGAATATTTTATTGATTGTACAGGTATATGGTGACATACCATGCACTGCACTTGGAGTCTAGCAAAAAAATGCATTTCAATACTTTATGCATAACATAAGAAATGAAAGAAAAAAAATTACAACATCGAAAACAATATATACATACTGAAACTCTAAATGCTCTCTTACAATTGCTTCTGATCCTGTATATTGGGCCACATGACTAAAGGTTGTGGGAATTGAACAAGCAGTTTTGAGAACTGCAATTCTGTTGTGAGAAATGCACCGAAGCAACTGAGAAAAACTGTAAAACGTAGAATAGCTTTTGCTGTGACAATTAACAAATCACAAGGACAAACATTTGAAAAAGTCAGTTTACTTATTACAGAGAAAGAAACAAAATTCACTCACAGGCAGTTATACGTTGCGTTGTCACGATGTAAGTCCAAACAAAATTCAATATGATATGGACAAAAAGTTAATTTCAAATATTGTTTTTACTGAAGTTTTACAGTGAAAGTGTAAGTTTAAAAAGTATTTGCATGTTAATTTCAAAGCCAAATAGAACGAAAATGTATAACACAAAGAATACCCCTTAACGCAACATGAAACATAATTTTCATTCAATTTATTACATTTTACTATTTTTTACTATGGTTAATTACTGGCTGTAATGTAAAATAGTTAGTTCTATTATGCATATTTAACAATTCCCATGAAAATAAAAATCTGTTTAAATTTTATATCTGCTTCCCCATACGCAAGTGGCAGAGCCGCAAAGTGGCTAGCGCATAACACCTGCCCGTGGGTTGGCAAGCGAAGCGAGCAGGGGGCAGAGCCCCCTAGTTTTTTAAATTTTAAATTGTTTATACCTAAGTCAAACAGTGTTCAATCAGTGAAAGATGAAAACATTGTGCATTAAGTTTGATAAATAGTTAGATAGTGTGGACTGGGACCCGGACACAGGAAGACGGACAACATAGTTCCACCACACACCGTTTATTTACAATAATATGTACAAATTTGTGCTCACATGCACCCCCAGTACCTCCAGCACCGTTCCCCCAGATGTCCGGGCCACACAGTTTCTCTGCATTTCTCCTGGCCGCCTCTAGTCCTCCCTCCAGCACCGTCCTCTTCCACCTGACTTCTGCCGATGACTGGAGGGAGGCGGCCCCTTAAGTAGGAACCCCGACTGGGCTCCACCTGCTTCCCGGCACTCCCCTTTGGACACACCTCTGTGTGGCGGAAGTGCCGGCTGTGCACCCGGAAGCCGTCCGGGTGTCTCCTGTCTTCTTCCCCCCCAGCACTTCCTGGTGTGGCGGAAGTGCTGGGCTCCAGGGTTCCTCAGGCACCGGGGCACCGCCTGGCGGTGGCCACGGGCCCCTACAGGGTTGGGCTTCCAAGCCTTCTACCCGTGGCCCCCAATACAACCAGGGCGATCACCCCCTTGCGGTCTGGAGGAGGCACAAGCCCTCCTCCGGCCCTCCTGGGCGTCTCGGCTGGGCTCCAGCCCCAGCCAGGTACCACATGGAATATTCCGGCACCGGGACGCCGCCTGGCGGTGGCCACAGGCCCCTACAGGGTTGGGCTTCCAAGCCCTGTACCCGAGGCCCCCAACATAACCAGGATGGACGCCCCCTCGCGGTCTGGAGGAGGCACAAGCCCTCCTCTGGACCTCCTGGGCGTCCCGGCCGGGAACCACAATAGATAGAACTTTATTTGTCCCCAGAGGGATATTTGGCTTTTTACAGAAGCAATTTAGATAGACTGATATAATAGATAGATAGTGTCTGTCTGTCTATCTATGTCAATTACTACCAACAATTTGTTGTTGGGCCCACTAAATATTATTCAGTGCCAATAAAATCAATTGGGATAAATTTGGGAACCTGAATGAAGTGCCAGATTATCGCAGGAAGCATATATTCTAACGCATTTACAAATTCACATATGCAGGACCAGATTAGTTTCAAATCACCCTAACGTTCACTTCCATTATGATGTGGAAAGAAAACTGGACTGCCCTGGGAATATCTTATATAAACACAGAGAGAATGTGCAAACAACCCACAGGCAGTACTGAGCCAACATTCAAACCCAGGACTATGGACCTGTGAGACAGCAGTGTTAGCAATGTACCACAATGATACACATGTTCTAGCAAATCCCAGTTCCTCGATTCATAAAAGTAAAAAGTCATGAAGATTTTCTTTCCATTTGAATTAATGACTTAAACCTTCAAAGTGACCTTCCTTAAACTTAAGGTAAATCAAACATATAAGAGAAGTATGCCCAATGGAATGATCCTACTGCAAGGAAAGCACAGGGAAATACATGTCATTCCCTTTTCCTGCTGTTGTCAAAAGTGTTGCTTTTAAGAGGCTCTGTGGACTGGTTGAAAAACACATGGCTGTCATTTTCTAACAAGAATAAAGAAAGGCAGATAACTAAATAAGCAAAATATATCTGCATCTTTGTCTGTTTTGCTCTTTTGTGACACAGGATGCCAGCAAATGTGTCCTTTGGGGTGTGGAGAGAACACCATAAATTCATGTATATCTTTGTAGCAGAAATTTTCCCCCATCTTCTCTTGTGGTAGGTACTTAATCAACAACAACATACGCTACTATTTCGAACATCAGGGTTTAATTTTTTTCCTAGCCTGCATATTCTCACCACTTATATAAAACATTAACTTAGTAGGGACCATTTTAAATGTCTTCAAAAAGTTTGTTACATTATCAATACTAATCACCTAGCTATATTCTGTTTCTTTTTTTTGCACGTTTTAATCTAAGATTTCCGTGACTATGCAGAAGAACGTAAGAATATTGACAAATGAAAGGACACCATTAAGTCCATCAAGCTTGTTTGTTTAGCTAATAGCTAAACTGTCCCAATATCTCAGCCAGATTTGTCTTATAGGCTGTAAAGGTTTCTGCTTCAACTGCATGTAGTTTATTTCAGACTAGCAAAATACCCGCAGCGGCGAAGTACTGCCTTAAAAGTTTTATTAAGAAGAAAACTAAACCTTTTTATACTGAGGGAAAATATACCAATAATTGATTGTTAAGGATCTCTTTGTATACCACATTGTGAGTTCGGCCCTCCTGTTATAATATGACCAAGCTGTGCGCTGAGCTTACTCTTAAGCCTGCAAGTACAGTTGGCCATGTGAACAGTAATCTTGTTTTAAATCTCACAGCTTGGATTGCTGCTGTCATAATCGGTTTGAGTTTCATGGTTTGTTTCAATTACGACAGTATTTGCAGGACTTGTTGTGTTGAAGTGACATTTGGCATCTGTCAAGCGTTGTAAGCATACAACTGTTTTCATCGATAACTTCGCATCCAGCTTTTGAGAGTTTAAACATTCATAAACATCAAAGTGTCCACTACTGAAATCAGTAGTCACCTGTGAATCTAGGATGTTTAAGAGGTGTTGGCGGTTTTCGAAAGGTGTAAAATATTTGGCCATTTCGGTACACTTGAAAGCAACAACCGAACAATTCAGTGGCAGCCATCAACTCACATGCAGAACCATAGGTAAAGGGCTTAAGCATTTCACTCTTCTAGTGCTCCCGTGTAGTATAATTATCTCCTGTACCGTCATCAGTCCACACCTTGAACCTGTTCCAGTCATTCAATACATAAGACACAATGTTCCTCCGTGATATCAAGAGTGAGCCTGATATGGCCGTGCAATATGTAACACAGAGGATGGAAAAGGCAGGCAGAATCTCCGGGCATGGAAACCACTCGGTAAGTGACAGTTCTTTGATCAATGGTGATCACCTCGATAGACATGTTAATGGGGGTACGGTTGGAACGATAAAGGAAATGGGTACCTGAACAATATAAAGTAAGTCTAAAATACCTACACAATAACTATAATCGTAATAAACGAACAGTAAAACAGCGGAGAAGCCGTGGATTAAATAAAAAGGCTGCAGTTATCAGCAGGGAGATGTGAATCCCATGGCGAAGCAAGGAAGGGAATGTAGAGACCGGAGCAACGGACGGCCTTATATAGGCAGGCAGCCAACAACATGGGAGGCATGGGGATGGGGGACCCAACGGCGCCTCACATGGCGACCGAGCTGCAGGCTATGGACGTATACAGTATATGTACGTAAGTAGGATTAAGTTAGCGTTGGGAACCCGCATACCAAATTTTTTGAAGATGGGCCCATAAGTAACAAAGACCGTTGGAAAGTTCAATATGGCGGCCGACAGTGGCATCATACCACCGAAATAAGTACGTGCATCGGTTTTGGTTAGTGCAAGGAAGCCGCCTACCAAATTTCGTGAAGATGTGGCCATAAATTAGAAAGTTCAACATGGCGGACGTTGTCGACCGTTATGACCGTTATGTGTAGAATTTCGAAATGAAACCTGCTTAACTTTTGTAAGTAAGCTGTAAGGAATGAACCTGCCAAATGTCAGCCTTCTACCTACACGGGAAGTTGGAGAATTAGTGATGAGTGAGTGAGTGAGGGCTTTGCCTTTTATTAGTATAGATTCCCAGACCTCTTTGCATAAAGAAGTGCTCCTTGACTTCAGCTCTAAATGCACTTTCCCTTAATTTCCACTGGTGTCCTCACATCTGTGATTCACTGTTAAGTTGAAAGACTTTTGCTGGACCTACTTTATCAAAGTCTTTGAGAATTTTGAAGACCTGGATTAGATCCACACACAGTCTCCTCTGCTCAAGACTAAACAGTTTTTTTTTTTAACATTTTATTGAATTTATTAAAATCAAACAACATTCCGTACAAGCAAGTCAAATTTTACAAAGCTAGGTTCAAATCAAGTCAACCCCCACCGATGAGAAAGAGAGCTAGGTCAACATAGTGAAACTTTAATAGTAGTAAAGATAAGTAAGTACAGTAAATAAATATAATAAAAAGGGGAAGAGAATCCACTTCCTCAATTTAAATGCTCATTCTAAAATATTACTAATTAGATCCTGCCAGGTTTTAAAGAAGTTTTCACAGATCCTCTGAAAAGAAGAGAGTTAGGATTCTTCAAGTTCAACAAGATAAGTCTACGTACCAATAGTGAAGTAAAGGCGTTTACAGTTTGTTTGTCCTTCTCCTCTTTAAGCCCATCTAGGACTCCACCTAACACAGCTGTTAGTGGATTAGGAGGGATTGTGACACCAAGCCTGTCTGATAGACATTTAAAGATTCTGGTCCAGAATGATGCTAATTTGGTGCAGGCCCAAAACATATGGCCCAATGAGGCTGGAACTTGATTGCAACGTTCACAGATTGGATCTTGCCCTGGAAACATTTTTGATAAATTTAAACGAGACAGATGTGCTCAATAGATGATATTAAGTTGAATAATTGTATGCTTTGGACATATGGAGCTCGAGTGAATTCTGTGGATTGCTGTCTTCCATTCCTCTCCCGAAATATTGAATTATTATTATTATTATTAATAATAATAATTATTATTATTATTAATTGGATCTTTGAAAGCGAGGGACTTTAAAATGTTTTTATATGTTAGAGAAATACTGTCCTCCTATTTTTTCCGGAGTAGAAGTAGGTGGTAGGTGAGGAAAGTCGGGCAGGTTTTGTTTAACAAAGTTTCATATTTGGAGTGGTGAAAGAAATGTGTTGCTGGAAGGTTAAATTTGGAATGTAATCGTTCATAGGATGTAAAGACATTGTCTATGTACAGATCTCAAAGTGATTTAATCCCAAATGTTTTCCAGACATTGAAAGCTGTGTATGTTTGAGAGCGAGGAAAAAGGTGGTTATCATGCCGAGGTGCCACAGATAATAGCTTCTCTATCTTAAAGTACTTCCTGCATTGTTTCCATATTCTGCGTGAATGAAACACAATTGGGTTATTGGCAATGACTTGTATTTACTTGGGTACAAATCAAGGAATATAAAGAAGTACTGCAGCATTTTATTTCTATTGTAGACAAAGCTAGTGTCTGTTCATCCATTTGTGTCAATGTCCAGGTTTTTATAGGTTTAATTCTTGGAGTCTGCCATAGTAGGACACTTGGATCTACTTGGTTGCTCGCCTCTGCAGAGCTTCAAGTACTGCTAGGTCTTTTTTATAATGTTTATAACCAAAACTGCACACAGTACTTCGGATGTGGTCTCACTATTTATTGTATCGCCCAAGCATAACATCCCTCAACTCATATTCAACAATTTTTATGATATAACCAATTGTTTTATTTGCTTTTTTAATTGCTTCTGCACACTGTTTAGATGAAGAGAACGTTGTGTCAATATAAACCCATAAATCCTTATCATAGGTCGCTTCCTGTAGGACAGCATTTCCCATCTAGTTTTTTGTAATTGATGCTGCTGTTGCAATTTACACTTTTCTACATTAAATGTAATTTTCCAAGTGTTCACCCAATTCTGATGCTTGTTCAAGTCTTTCTGAATTCTTTTTGTTGCATCCTCGGTGTCTGCCATTCTTCCAATTTTAGCGTCTTCTGCAGATTTCACAAGTTTACTAATTACCATAATCTATGTCATTAATATAAATTAGACAAAGTAAAGGTTCAAGGACAGACTTCTGAGGAACTCCATAGATGACCTCACTCCACATGAAGTATTCACCTCTTATCTGTACTCTTTGTCTCCTGTCAGTTAACCAACTTGAAATCCAGTTTTGAATTTTACATCTGATGCCTACAGCTTCTAGTTCCAGAAATAATCTTCAGTGTGGGACTGTATCAAAGGTTTTTTGAAAGACTAAGCATATTATGTCAGCTGTTCCAGTTGCCTGTTCAAAAAAAACTAAAGGATTGGTTTGGCAGGATCTTCCTCTCATATACCCATGGTGGCTGTTATTTGGTATGTTATTTTCAAAAAGGAACTGTAAGACTATACAAGTAGCACTGGACACAAGACAGGAAATAAGCAAGGAAGGACCAACAAACCCCTGCAGCTCACACTCCACACTCGCCCAGTTTAAGGTCAACAATTAGGCTAAAATGTTTGGGTTTTGTGAGGAAAGCCCAGAAAGACAAAGGGAGAAGGTGTAAAACCCCACAGAGACGGTGACTAGGCCTATGTAGTGCAACGCCCTATTCACAAGCTGTCGATTCTCATTTGTTACAAAACAAAAAATAATTAAAACGCTGAATTCAACTAAACTGAATTTCTGTGGTTGAGCAACAAATCTATAAAAACATTTTAAAAAATCATCATTTACTATTTTTAAATAAAATATTAATGTAAATGTCTTATACGATATCATTTATATTTGTTTTATTAATAACAAACTAGCTTTGCAAAGGAAAGTTTACCAGAAGAACACGCAATCAGTCACTCCGACATTCAGTTAAAGTCAGTTGGAGGCTCTCTCTCCTCAGTTCATATTTTCTTTAGAAACAATTCTTCCTCCACCCCCTTCACCAACAACTTGGAAGAGGGGAGTCAAGAGAGCTTGATCAGCAGGTTTGCCCCCCTTTACTCTTTTCCCTATCCAAGACAGAATTTTCCATCCAAGTACTATTTCATAATTCTTGAAGTGCCAGACTATCCATTTGTTAGGTTAAGAAATTCCTTTCACTCATGAAGGCAATGACAGCAGAGGCTGGAATGGAATATCTTAATTCAAGTTCACAGCATGTAGAAAAGGCCATCCAAATATATATCACTTTTTGGGCAAATTTTCATATAAACGAATGGATTCTATTGAACCTGTACAAACTTTATCACAGTACACTCTGTAAGCTGTTTGGGACAGTGTCACATAAGTGCCAAGAATGTCAGAGTGTACAAAATAGATCAATTTATTTTGCAAAATAAACACAAGGGATAAACAAATTATTGGAGGACAATAAGCAAATGTAAAGAAAATAAAAAAAAAAACTACTGACTTCTGTCTTCCTAAATTGTCTTGGACCCTTCTTTCTTGAAGTAGGCTATGTCAGCCCCTGTTGGTGTCCTTTTTTCTGCACTGGGTGGCATATCATTCCTACCACTGTGGGATTCTTTGTTTTTTAAGTCACTGCTTTGTGTATCACCATCCTGCTTGCATAATCCTTAATGAACACAATGCATTCACATATGAATAATAATGCCCAAACATCTAGTCATCTTCTCAACTGTCAAATGGTTTCAGGTTCTAAAACATTGTTATGATCAGTTGTCACATCATGCCAGGCCTCTTTATTTGTCTAACATCTTATCTGTTGTGAAAATTGCCTGTGGTAAACCAAAGTAGAGTGGATATTATATCCTCTGGTACTGTAACAAAATCTAAACGTTCTGTCATGTTGTATTCTCATTTTAGAATTGTAGATAGGCTGTGCTTATTCTTGCGTAATCAGACTCATGGCAGAAGACAGTCCTGGACAGGGTGATGTGCATGTTTGGTTCATTGTTGATTCAAGGTTGAGTATGCTTGAGCTAGATTCCCAGACCTCTTTGCATAAAGAAGTGCTCCTTGACTTCAGTTCTAAATGCACTTTCCCTTAATTTCCACTGGTGTCCTCACATCTGTGATTCACTGTTAAGTTGAAAGACTTTTGCTGGACCTACTTTATCAAAGTCTTTGAGAATTTTGAAGACCTGGATTAGATCCACACACAGTCTCCTCTGCTCAAGACTAAACAGTTTTTTGTTTTTTTAACATTTTATTGAATTTGGATACAATATCCACTCTACTTTGGTTTACCACAGGCAATTTTCACAACAGATAAGATGTTAGACAAATAAAGAGGCCTGGCATGATAATCAGACTCATGGCAGAAGACAGTCCTGGACAGGGTGATGTGCATGTTTGGTTCATTGTTGATTCAAGGTTGAGTATGCTTGAGTGGGTACTGCGATGGACTAGAGTTATATCCAGGGCTGATTCCTCCCCATCACCAAATGTGGCTAGAATAGGCCCCAGCCCTACTGACGCTGAACTTGGATTAGGAAGGTCTGAGAGTATTACTTTATCTTACGTAGAACGTGAGACCATTCATCACTTTAACTAATTGTTCCACAAAATACAAAAACTTGACCTGGTTATTTAGTAAAACTAGGGGGCCTTGTCCCCTGCTCGCTTCGCTTGCCAACCCCCCTGGCCTGCGCTATGCACCAGCCACTTTGCGTCTCTGCCACTCGCGTATGTGGATTTCACTTTTACCAAACAACAAATCTTTTAATTCTCGCGGGTATGCCTCTTCATTGGGAAGAAACACTACTTTTCCCCGATGGCAACACGAATTAGACGATCTACAAGTCTCTGATTTAAAGTTTAAATCAGAACAATATATTCAATCTCTTTTTGATGTTCCATTATTTCACTGAGTAATAATTTCCATTTGTTTACGCTAATGCGATCTTTACTATAATTTTTCTGAGACTTTCGAATTTTAGTACTTTCATTATCTCTAACCTGCTCTGCATGTGTATTGCGGCAATGTTTTTAAACCACTTTACAGCATTCTACTTTGTCTTCTACTCTTTGTCTTTTATTTCTAGCCCTGAGTGTGGTTAAATCTCTTGGCACAAAGTCTCGTCTTGCGGGACTTGAAGGTATCTGTCTCAAAAAGTTACATCTCATTCCAGTATAAAAAGTCTTGTCTCGTCCCTGGATTTTTTTATGTAATAGAGAGATGTTTAAATATGTCAGCTGGGTGACAGATTCTAAGTATTATTTTACTGTTCCAGTGATTCTTTATTTAATATAATTTATGGCATTCATGTATCTGCTGGACAGAGATACCAGCCCCTTAGTCAAGAAATCCAGCCGCAAATATTATACAGCCTTACATTAAAATGCTTCTTAATGATTAAGAGACTTCCTGAGAAAAAAGAGAATATTAAATAAACAACATTTTTATTCAGTCTATGGTGTTTTTTAGTGTTGGAGTTACATATGTTATGATGATTGAAGTACTTTATGTATTAGACAGCTAGTTGATTTATGCTTCATTCTTTACTTAAAAAATAAAACAATTAAACCAGTAATACAGTGAAAGGAGACTGGCAATTAGACAGATACTCTTCTCTTCATCCTGCATGTGTATACCAATACACTATCAGCAAAAAACTATTTACACCCATATACAGAAAATAGATAAGATAGATAGAGAGATAGAGAGTGTAATGAAAGGTACAAAAGAAAGGGAAAATAAAGTGCTGGGGACTTGCCAGTACCCTGTTTAACAGAAACCAAAAAGGTTGTGAAAAGATAATTTAAGCATTCAAGTTCACAGAAATGCCGTCTTTTGCAGAGCTCCTTGTTCAGTTTCCTTATGTTGTTGTTGGTTTAGCAACCTGTTAGATGGAAGAGGTGGATTCTTCTGATCCAAGCGCATCAGCTTGGTCTGTCCTCTGAGCTACGGTCAAAAGGAGAGAGGCTGTTAGTGATCATTTTCATCCTGTCACAGTCTGTGATAGTCTTGCCTCATCTGAGGTTTTCCTGATCAATTGCGAGATTGTTGATCAGAGTCGTGAGGAAAAATGAGCTTTTACTGGTATTTATACAATGCAGTATTATGACCCATTATTCAAACCCATTCTCCTCCACACTATTAGCAAGTTGTTCACCAGTGGGAGTTGCCTGCTCTTCAGACCTTCATACAGTCGTCCTCACAAGTTTACATACCTGACAGAATTTGTGAATATTGGCTATTGTTTAGAAAATATAATTAATCATGCAGAAAACTTTCCTTTTAATTAGGGAGTGTGCCCAGGCGAGGCAATTTATTATCACATAATTGTGTGTGCCCTTTTTAAATCATAATGATAACTGAAATCTCCCAAATGGACTTGATTCTACAACAAATCACAGCACAGAAACTGCACTCGTTAAAGTAGTAAATGATTTGCGGATGAAAGCAGACAGAGGCCATTTATTTGTTCTCATCCTCTTAGATCTGAGTGCTGCATTTGACACCATTGATCATAATATTCTTAGAAATTGCCTTAGTCAATGGGTGGGCCTCTCTGGCAGGGTCTTAAATTGGTTTGAATCCTACCTGGCAGGGAGAAAATTCTTTGTTAGTTGTGGTAATTACAACTGAAAGACACATGATATCCAATATGGTGTTCCACAAGGCTCTATCCTGGGTCCGCTGCTCTTCTCAATCTACATGCTTCTATTAGGTCAGATTATCTCAGGGCACAACATGAGCTACCATAGCTATGCTGATGACACACAGCTGTACTTATCAATAGCACCTGATGACCCTGATTCTCTTGATTCACTAACAAAATGTCTGACTTGTATCTCAGAATGGATGAATACTAACTTTCTCAAATTAAATAAGGAGAAAACTGAAATCTTAGTGATTAGCAATAATGGATACAATGAAGCTATTAGGAATAAACTGGATACATTAGGATTAAAAGTCAAGACTGAGGTAAAAAGCTTAGGGGTAACTGTTGACTGTAATCTGAATTTTAAATCGCATATTAATCAGATCACTAGGACAGCATTTTTTCACTTAAGAAACATAGCTAAAGTTAGACCTCTTATATCACTGAAAGATGCTGAGAAATTAGTTCACGCGTTTGTTTTCAGTTGACTAGATTACTGTAACGCACTCCTCTCAGGACTACCCAAAAAAGACATAAATCGTTTGCAACGAGTGCAGAATGCAGCTGCTAGAATCCTAACTAGGAAAAGAAAATCCGAACACATTTCTCCAGTTTTGATGTCACTACACTGGTTACCTGTGTCATTCAGGATTGACTTTAAAATTCTGCTTATGGTTTATAAAGCTTTAAATAATCTCGCTCCATCTTATATATCGGAATGTCTGACACCTTATATTCCAAATTGTAACCTTAGATCCTCAAATGAGTGTCTCCTTAGAATTCCAAGAACAAAACTTAAAAGAAGTGGTGAAGCGGCCTTCTTCTGCTATGCACCTAAAATCTGGAATAACCTGCCAATAGGAATTCGCCAGGCTAATACAGTAGAGCACAGGTGACTGTAAAAATTGATGTCAAGATGAATGCTGCATGTTACCCGAAAATATTGGAGGACAACTTGCATTCATCAGTCCGGAAGTTGTGCATGGGATGCACTTGGATCTTCCAATGTGACAAAGATCCAAAACACAATATCAAGCTGACCATTCTGTGGCTACAACAGAATAAAGTGAAGGTGCTGGAGTGGCCATCACAGTCTCCTGACCTCAATTTCATTGAGCCACTTTGAAGAGATTTCAAACATGCAATTCATGAAGGACAACCCAAAAATGTATGGGTCCTGGAGGCTTTTTGCCAAGAAGAATGGCAGCTCTACCTCTTGAGAAAAATCAAGGCCCTCATCCACAACTATCACACAAGTCTGCATGTCATCATCGATGCTGCAGGGGACAATAAACAGTATTAAGGTGCAAACTTTTGAACAGGGACCATCTCATTATTTTCTTTATTACTATGTTTTGTTTTATGGTTGTACTATTCTGTGATGCCTTATAGTTCAACTTGGATTCCATTAAAATTAAATGAAATGTTTTTTGCCTCATCAGTCATCTTTTCTTTAAAATATGGTACACATCTTACAAATCATGTAAACTTATTAGCACAAGTGTACCTAATTTATTGCTCTCAAATATCTGAGGGAGACCCACCCACGCACATTGTGGTATATACTCATTCTATCAATCTTAAATCTCCAAGGGCGACCACACTCTATTGTATGTACCTAATCCATTACCCTTAAATAGCCAAAATGGCCCTGGCCCCAGATTTACGGTGTGTTAATTTAGCATTAAATTGGTTTCTTGTGCCTCTGTGTGGATTCTGAACTGTACTTCAGTTGAAATTTTTTCAGGACTTAGCAATTCTGGCCAGTGAGCTTACCTCCATAGAGTAGTGTCAATGCTCCCGACGCGCTTGTGTGCAACAATAAACAGATTAATAGATATTTTGTTAAACTGTTTAGCCACCTATTTTTTAATTTACAGTACGTACCCAGTTTACAGTAATGTAGACGAAGTGCACACCCAGAAGTAGAGATGAGCATATAGGGCACGTTTCGATTTGCATACAGTTTTGCAAAACTGATACTAACATTTTTTTCACTAGCAATGTCACACTTGCAAAACACTAAAGCTTGTTAGTATTTTGGGGGTTTTGAGGGTTTTTTAGGGTCAAAACAAGCAATATTGCTTTTCTAAAGCCTCACTCAAACATCCATATTTAACTGTGTTCTTTTCTGTTGCTGCGTGAAACATGTAATTTATACCACACACATAAAATCTGTTTTATTTATGTGTATTGTTTACATCACTGTGGAGAACTGCAATGTTTTTTTTTTAAAAATCCATCATGCTGTATATTTTTAACATGAAGACACATCATCATGCACATCACTGTGTTATCTCCACAATAAACAATACATAAGCTACGCTGCCAAAACCCACCTCTCTCCCGCTCCCCATTACCTACCATTGACCTCATTCTAGTTAAGGATATGCACACTTTATGTGATTTTCTTTTAACGAGAGATATTTATTTACAGTGGTGTGAAAAACTATTTGCCCCCTTCCTGATTTCTTATTCTTTTGCATGTTTGTCACACAAAATGTTTCTGATCATCAAACACATTGAACCATTAGTCAAATATAACACAAGTAAACACAAAATGCAGTTTTTAAATGATGGTTTTTATTATTTAGGGAGAAAAAAAAATCCAAACCTACATGGCCCTGTGTGAAAAAGTAATTGCCCCCTGAACCTAATAACTGCAGCAATAACTGCAATAAAGCGTTTGCGATAACTTGCAATGAGTCTTTTACAGCGCTCCGGAGGAATTTTGGCCCACTCATCTTTGCAGAATTGTTGTAATTCAGCTTTATTTGAGGGTTTTCTAGCATGAACCGCCTTTTTAAGGTCATGCCATAGCATCTCAATTGGATTCAGGTCAGGACTTTGACTAGGCCACTCCAAAGTCTTCATTTTGTTTTTCTTCAGCCATTCAGAGGTGGATTTGCTGGTGTGTTTTGGGTCATTGTCCTGTTGCAGCACCCAAGATCACTTCAGCTTGAGTTGACGAACAGATGGCCGGACATTCTCCTTCAGGATTTTTTGGTAGACAGTAGAATTCATGGTTCCATCTATCATAGCAAGCCTTCCGGGTCCTGAAGCAGCAAAACAACCCCAGACCATCACACTACCACCACCATATTTTACTGTTGGTATGATGTTCTTTTTCTGAAATGATGTGTTCCTTTTACGCCAGATGTAACGGGACATTTGCCTTCCAAAAGTTCAACTTTTGTCTCATCAGTCCACAAGGTATTTTCCCAAAAGTCTTGGCAATCATTGAGATGTTTCTTAGCAAAATTGAGACGAGCCCTAATGTTCTTTTGCTTAACAGTGGTTTGCGTCTTGGAAATCTGCCATGCAGGCCGTTTTTGCCCAGTCTCTTTCTTATGGTGGAGTCGTGAACACAGACCTTAATTGAGGCAAGTGAGGCCTGCAGTTCTTTAGACGTTGTCCTGGGGTCTTTTGTGACCTCTCAGATGAGTCGTCTCTGTGCTCTTGGGGTAATTTTGGTCGGCCACTCCTGGGAAGGTTCACCACTGTTCCATGTTTTTGCCATTTGTGGATAATGGCTCCCACTGTGGTTCGCTGGAGTCCCAAAGCTTTAGAAATGGCTTTATAACCTTTACCAGACTGATAGATCTCAATTACTTCTGTTCTCATTTGTTCCTGAATTTCTTTGGATCTTGGCATGATGTCTAGCTTTTGAGGTGCTTTTGGTCTACTTCTCTATGTCAGGCAGCTCCTATTTAAGTGATTTCTTGATTGAAACAGGTGTGGCAGTAATCAGGCCTGGGGGTGGCTACGGAAATTGAACTCAGGTGTGATACACCACAGTTAGGTTATTTTTTAACAGGGGGCAATTACTTTTTCACACAGGGCCATGTAGGTTTGATTTTTTCTCCCCAAATAATAAAACCATCATTTAAAAACTGCATTTGTGTTTACTTGTGTTATATTTGACTAATGGTTAAATGTGTTTGATGATCAGAAACATTTTGTGTGACAAACATGCAAAAGAATAAGAAATCAGGAAGGGGGCAAATAGTTTTTCATACCTCTGTATATACTAAATGACAAGCAAACGTATCTAGAATTAAGTATGAAAACGCTTCTAGATATAAACTAAATATCCTTTTCCTGTGAATGGCACAAATTTCATTTATTTTGTGATTTTATTTTACAAAGCAAAACACTCAGTGTTTCTGTGAATTCAGTTTTTCACAAACCATTTCACTAATCACTTCCCAGCAGTACTGGGGCGAGGCACCAGTACAAGGCAGGTCACACTTTTGCTGAAAAACATCATCTGTCATACAAGTTTGTGACATCTGTTTGGGATATGGTAGGAAATCAAAGTACTCATAGAAAACCCCCATGGGCTTATCGTACTTATCAATAGCGCCTGATGACCCTGACTCTCTTGATTCACTGACACTGACACAATGTTTCTGAATGAATGGGTATTAATTTTCTCAAACTACATAAAGAGAAAACAGAAACTTGAGTGATTGGCAATAATGGATATAATGAGGTTAGTAGAGATAAACTTAATGCATTAGGATTAAAAGTCAAGACGGAGGTAAAGAATTTAGGGGTAACTATTGACTCTGAGTTAAATGTTAAATCACATATTAATCAGATTACTAGGACAGCATTTTTCCATTTAAGAAATATAGCAAATGTTAGACCTCTTATAACATTGCAAGATGCTAAGAAATTAAGTCACACTTTTGATTTCAGTCGACCAGATTACTGTAACACACTCCTCTCAGGACTACTGAAAAAGACATAAATCGATTGCAACGAGTGCAGAATGCAGCTGCTAGAATCTTAACTAGGAAAAGAAAATCCGAGTACATCTCTCCAGTTTTGTTGTCACTACACTGGTTACCTGTGTCATTTAGAATTGACTTTAAAATTCTGCTTATGGTTTATAAAGCCTTAAATAATCTCGCTCCATCCTATATTTCAGAATGTCTTACATCTTACACTCCAAATCGTAACCTTAGATCCTCAAATGAGTGTCTGCTTAGAATTCCAAGAGCTAAAATTAAAAGAAGTGATGAGGTGGCTTTCTGCTGTTATGCACCTAAAATCTGGAATAGCTTGCCAACTTTGGCAACTGGGTCATAAGCTAACACTGCCATCAAACTGCATAACTTTGAATTGTAGAGCGTGTTACACTGCTGTTACACACGTGTACCTGCTTTGAGGATGTCAGATTACATACAGTAACCAGGAATTGCAGGAGATCACAGACTACATGACTGCCTTTTCAGTGCAGGTTCAGATATTCTGTTTCACAGCATTGCAAGTTCACCTCATTTTAACTGCCAGTGATTATACAAATATTTTTCTGGTACGAATATTTTTCTACCGTGGGACCAAAAATAATTGACATTGGACAGACAAGCCTCTCCTCTGTTTGAAAGGTTCAAAAGACCCATTTTTCTTTATTCCCCATGGCAGCATTATATGCCTTGTACTGTCAGCTGAGTGCTGATTATTATTGGTTGCCAACTCTCCCCCACAAGGGTCTCTCCCAGTGACTAGTGACAAAATCAGACAAGTCATAGAGCATTATGATCACGTCACTTGAGTTTGTTCATCTTTTACTAAGATTATGTAAATGAAGGCTATAATTAAAAATCATTAGAAAAATGATGTAGTGTGATGGGAGCTTAAAAAACCATCTAATAATAATTATTATTATTAATTACATTTACATAGTGCTTTTCTCTCTACTAAAAGCTCTTTACATAGAGAGTGGGGAGCCACATCAACCATCACCAATGTGCAGCCTCCACCTGGATGATATGACAGCATTAATTTTGCAAAACATTTGCAATTAGTTAGTGAATGAGTAAGAGAAATTGTAACTGTTTGGAAAGGTTGTTGCTACCTATAAGTTTTTGAGTTTCTAGAGCATACCTGATCATAAACCTTCTATTAAGATGAAGAGCAAGGTTCAAGCTGCGTTACTTAAAAAAATAATCTTATAATAAACCTTAGCTTTATATATATATATATATATATATATGGAAGAGAAGGTCTGTGATACGGTTTGCATATTTGCAGCTGGAGATCCACAAAGGAAGAAAATGAATCACGTATCATAAAGTAGTTTTTATTCCTGAGCTTTCAACCCCTGCCAGGGGTCTTCATCAGAGGATAATGCTTAGACTTACAAGAATCAAAGGCAATATATAGCAAAAAATTACGTGGTTGGGGGGCGGAAAGGTGGCTAAGTCAGTGTGATTAGGAAGGGGTTGGGTATTGGTTGTAAAGTTTTATTTATTATGAATATGTTCTTAAGTTTGCATATGCTGGATTTATGTCCAAGTGTCTGTTGATGGCGTTCTCATTTGATAGCCAAGATTCAGCCAGCTCTCTGGCACTTTTAGTACTGCCTTTAAATTTTACTCGTACATTGTCCCAATTAAATGTATGTCCTGTTGATTTAGTATGCGTATAGATCAATGATCGTAAGTCCTTTCTACTGACGGCATTGCGATGTTCCTGTATACGTGTTGCAATTCTTTTTGATGTTTGTCCTATGTATACTGCTGACCAAGAACTGCATTGAATGCTATAAACTGCATTTTGTGTTTCTGCCGTCGATTTCTTGTTTTTAGCATTGAAGAGGACCGTGTGCAGATTGTTCGTGGGTTTGTGTGCTATTCTTACGTCTGACCTGGCCACACACATGCGATTTGGAGGCAGTCAAAAAGCTCAAAGGTGAGTGAAATATGTGGGTTGGCACCCTGCCCAGGATTGGTTCCTGCCTTGTGCCCTGTGTTGGCTGGGATTGGCTCCAGCAGACCCCCATGACCCTGTATTCGGATTCAGCGGGTTAGACAATGGATGGATGGAAGGATTGTCACGTGGTGCTTACCTGAACCTCTTCTCGTCACAGGAGAACCAAAGAAAAATAATTGCGGCTATTTCCGGGCTCCAAAATGCCCACTGTGATGTCACTTCCGGCTCTCATGTTGGAAATCACTTCCAGTTCCTCCCCCATGACGCCATTTCCTGCCAACCATTTCCTGTTCCTATCATCCACCATTCTATAAAAACGCCATTTTGTAAATGCCACATTGTCATCTGTTATAATACATGTACTTTTGATCAACTTTTTGCATCTCTTGCTTTCATTTGTCCACAGGACAATATACGGGGATGGTCCCCAAACCTTTATCTGGTGAAGATTCTTTTTTGTTTGTGGTATTTCTTCCACAATATATATATATATATAGTGAAAGATTCTGCCCGGACACAAGCAGACTCGGACTGTGACTGTTCTAAAACACACACGTTTATTGCACAATTTTTCACCTGCACAACACACAGTGCACAAACCACCATAATAAACCACAATAATGCTTACAATCCTTTTCTTCTCTCTTTCTCTCTCTATTGCTGCCTTTACTCCACTCCTCGCAAGCTCGCAATGGTGGAAGTGCTGCAGATCTTGTTTCCGGAGCTGTCCAGGCACCCCCTGGCGGTGGCCACAGACCACAAAAGGTTTGTTCTTCTAACCCCCAAGCCCATGGCCCCAGTGCAACCCAAGGGGGTCTGCCCTCTCAGGTCCCGGGGTATAATTTGCCATTCTCCTGGTCCCCTGCTCCTCCAGGTCTCCCAGTAGGGCACGATCCCCGGCCATCAATCACAATATATACAGAGAGTTGCAGCATATTAACCATGATATCCTGAAACCTGGTGGCAACTTTCCTTTTTCTCTGGCATGCAGACATACATTAGTTCACCCAGTATATCCATCTCTCTCTCTGTCTCTCTCTCTCTGTCTTTCTTGAGGCTTTGATGGACCCTGTCCTCACTTGGTGTCTCTCTGTACTTTCTGCAGTCGTCCTGCTGACTGGGCCATCCACCCCAATACCAATGACGTGGTGCTCAGTCAGACCAATAGTTAATGTTATAAAATTAGTTTCTCATTTAAAGTTTGAACAAGTATGCTATAGGCTTCAGCTTACCTGAATGATACTTAAATTATCCTTCTATGGACAAACCCTGGTTTCAATAAGTCTAAAAAAGAAGCACCAGTGAGACCCTATTGCAATAATTTTATTTAAATTTACTATATTATTAAAAGTGGCAAATTATTTAAAAAATGTTTTTGCTGATCATTTTACTGTTCTTTAAACCTTTAATAAGTTGAAATTGTGTCTTTTCCTGCCTTTTACTGTAAACATTTTTCTTTTCTTGAACTTTTATCCATTGTAATTCATTAACTTCTAAACAGCCAAAATGCTACTCTTGCATTGTTTACTTTTAATATTTCATATATATTTCAGTGCAAAATGATGCATTATATAATTCAAAAATAAGCTGTTAAAACAAGAAAAGAGTGCTGGAATTTTTCGGGCTTCATGGCAAAGTGAGATCATTGCAAGTTTCAAATTATTCACATGAGGCTCTAAAATAATATTATGATTTGCTGGCAGCAGCACCATCCACATTTGTGTTTTCACAACTTGTGGCTGGTCTTGCTTGCTTGCTTTTTTAAACATTGAGCCCGTAAGAATGTCAGACATTACTTTCTGTGGTGCTTGCCGCGTAATAGGCAAAACTAATTAAATATTCTCAACTCTGTCTTCAGTTACAGCTTCCAAATGGCTTGACAGATCCAATAGTACTCAATTAAACCGAAGACTACCTAAAGAAACTCTTGCCATAGTGAATTTCATCTTAATAAGTACACTTCAATTATCTATTCAGGTACCATTATTAAACATGCTTAGTATAGGTTATGACTGGCAATTCCTGGTTGTACTGGGTCCAAGGCAGGAACCAGCCCTGCAGATGATGCCTCTCATCTTCAGGTCACATTTTTATGTCACCAGTTTAAAGCAGCCAGTTAACCTAAGCTGCGTGCAGATGGAGTCTTTAGTCCTCATGGACATTTAAAAGACCATTGCACCATTATAATCCACTCAAAACTAGTTCAGTTTCTTTTTTTTTCCTTTTCTTTTTATTAATTTTATTGCATTCCATACAAATCAATCAAGTTTTTACAAAAAGAAAAATTGAGTTAAGAACAAATCGATCCCCACCCCTATGCATTTCTAAATATTGTCAAATTCAGAGGGTTTTGCTCATCATTAATGGGCAGTACAGTGGTAATAATGGTTAGTGCTGATGTCTTACAACTTTACTTTTCTGGGTTTGAATTCTATCCTGGTTGTTGTCAATTGTCATGGTCCAGCCTGGATTTTATCCCTGGCTTAAATGTGGTTTCCATTTAATCTTTTTGTTATGTTTTAAATACTATTTTATAAAAAAATGTTTGATTTTGCTTTTGTTTGTCAGGACTGGTCTGGCTTTTTTGAGGCCTATACCCATTTTTGAGCCTTTGTGTGACAGGATCATAACAATTGGATGGAGTCTACAACATGGATACAAAAGATACAAGCACATTGATATTTAAACTAAATAAATCTAATTGTGTTTTTCACACGTGTCAAGATACATTTAATTGTGTTTGTGGTAGCCCATTAATATTATACCTAATGGCCTTTCTTTGAGGTGGTGAGGGGGGGCAGCTATGCAGTTTCTTGGGCATTTCTACTAGCAGTTTAAGCCCAGTCTAGCAACTTCTCCAAACAATAGTGCCACCGTCACTAGCAAGAATGGTTTATGTGTAGTCACACTGCGGGAGTTCCTGTTTTATTTTAACCTTCTTTCCCCATTAAAAAGTTGTTTTTTCCCATTATTCTTGCAGTCTATTAAATCCTATTAGACTATTGCAATATTAGCTGTAAAAGTGAACCTCAATCTGCAGTGCCAAAACCTAAGACAAAAATGGACTAAGAAAAAGGACTAAAACATAACAATGTGCAAATATAACGGACATATGGCTTGATGTACAGTATATATTGTAAAGGGGATCAGGTTGGGATTAGAGCTAAGCATAGTTTAGAAAGGTGCTCATATGGTACTGCCTCTGCATTTGAAACCCTATCTGTTACTGAAGAGGATTCAGTATGGACCTACTGCTTTAAATCAGCAGGAAATAATAATAATTCTGTGTATTATATGTATTTATGTCTTTTTACTGCTCTCTTTACACTTAAGAATATTTTTGCTACTGAATTTCTTTTCGATGTTGTAGACGCACCTTTAATGAGCTCTGATTTTAAAGCTTATCTAGAGCTACCATTGTAGAAATCTTTTAAACTTAACTCATATACTGTATGGTATCGGTATAACCATATCCCTGCCATTGTTTTTCATATATACTGCTCTTGAGGTACACTGCCCTCTCTTGGGAATGCTAAGTGACATTTAAATTGTGCAACTTGAAACCTTGTATCTACTTTTGGTATTGTATCTAACAACACTGTATTTAATATACACACGGATTGTTTCAGTAGCACCTGATTTTGTGCAGTGGGTTACAGATATGATGTGTTTTCTTTACCATAACAAATTTGGTTTTCACTCCTTTACTTGAGTGAGCAACCATACATAAATGTCTTTCAGCACTTACAGATTGATCCAGACACTTAAGGGACTGTGAGTGCATTAGTTTGTCAAGTAAAAGTGTAAAGTGAGAATAATGGAGGTGACTGACAGAAGAAACATCAAGAAAACCAGCTAAAAGTTTGTTACCAAGAATCTGTCCTATCTATTGTCAAAACCAATACAAATCCAAGAAATCAAAGCCAAAGCTGTTGGGTGTTGGTGCAAAGTTATGGGGCTTTTTAATATACATTTTTGAAGTAATTCTTTTTCATTTCTGTTGGGTTCCTTTGAAATGCTCTAACGATGTTCAATCGCTTTAAATGTTCTGCTGTTTCTTGTTTTTTGCCGTCATGATGTCACTAAGCACCCACTATGGCTATATGCTGTAGGTGAGTTGAGAAAGCTTTGGAGCAGGAGATCATTTGATTTCTGTAGAGTTTCATTAAGTACAGCTTTCTTTGGGACATTTACTGTATTTGTAATTTTATTTTTGCTTCTGATTAAGGATTATGAGGCTTGCATATCATATTTTGTGCATACTTTTGCTTATTTGAGCTTTTCTCCTTCTTTGCTCCTTGATCTTTCTGTTTTCCTTATTTTGCACAAACATGGTTTTACGGGTATCCTCATCTGTGTGTTTTTTATATCTTTTGACACATTTTGTGTTATTTTGTTATTCCCCTATTTTTCGGGCCTACTCCTGATTAAGGTTTCAAGTAGTACTAAGAGTCTGTCTCTGTTGGACAGACATGTTAGGATTCTGGCCTGCTCACTTGAATGTTTTAGGATGTCTCACAAACACAAAAGATTATTACTACTTATTATTTGACTGACATCTTTATCCAAGGCAACTTACAACATTGGAGATATTTTGAATTCACAAAGGGGGCTATAACCAGGACAACAATAATCAAATAACAAAGGTCAGGACATGTAGCATGAATTGTGGTCAGAGAACAGAGAGGGTAATTTTAAGTCAAACAATGGTAATGTGCGTGAAAAATATGATGCCGTCTCTCTCTCTGTCATGGTATTGAATTTTCATTAAGGCAAAAATGGTTGAGGCCTCCACAGGCTGCTGCTCAAGCAGTCCAAGATCGTTAATGTTCTACTTGAGGAGTGCATCAACTAACTTCAGCCACATTCCTAACGCTATCTGCAGGCCTAAAATGTGGAGCAAGAAAAATAACCATAAATATTCCAAAAGCCCCAGAACCCTCAGCTTGTATTAACAGGACAAAGAAAGAATACTTATAAATAAAAAATAAAGCATAAAGCCCAGCAGAGCAAAAGAAGGAAAACGAATCCTCAGGAAACAAAGTTCAAAGCACAATTCAGAAGTCAGAATCCTTGAATCAGAAAATACACCCACAAAGCACAGCAATACTTACAGAAAATCCGGAAATAATGAGTGATTCCCACACCTAGACCTTCTCAGATTACTTATATAGCCAGAGTGAGAGCCCATGAGTGGTGATGTCAAGTTGGCCCTGCCTCTTGGAGGGGGCTCCACCAACAAAGACATGGAACATCTAAAGAGATAGTATGCAATAATTAACATAACAAAAATTATGTAAAAATAAAGCACATTATAACTCAAAAACAACAGTAATGTAAGCAAATACGTCATAAATTAATATTGTTCCTTGTGCTGAACGTTACTTTTTTAATATGGAGAATTGCTTTTATGGTATTTTATGGTGTTTTTATTATTTGGACAAAGTTGAATTTTTCATGTTGGTCATTTCTGTCTATTGTTTATGTGACATGCAGTTCATGTCACATAATTGCGAGCAGTGCATCAATGACATATGCAGAAGTTGCAGTATAAATATGGAAGCTCCTTAATATAGAGTCACCCCTCGGTGGATAAATTCCTTTAAATAAAACCTTTAAGAACAGTTACTTTATCTCCGAGTAGTTTTAGTGCTACCTTTGTTTTTGGTTTTGATGTCCTTCTGTAGCTTCAACTCCCATCTCCGGCAGAACTTCGACCACGTCCCTAGGGAGGTGGGGGACATTGAGTCCGAATGGGCCATGTTCCGTGCCTCTATTGTTGAGGCGGCTGACCAGAGCTGTGGCCGTAAGGTGGTCGGTGCCTGTCGTGGCGGCAATCCCCGACCCCTTTGGTGGACACCGGCAGTGAGGGACACCGTCAAGCTGAAGAAGGAGTCTTACCGGACCCTTTTGTCCTGTGGGACTCTGGAGGCAGCAATAGGTACCGACAGGCCAAGCGGAATGCGGCTTCGGTGGTTGCTGTGGCAAAAACTCGGGCATGGGATGAGTTTGGGGAGGCCATGGAGAATGACTTTCAGACAGCTTTGAGGAGATTCTGGTCCACCGTCCGGCATCTCAGGAGGGGGAAGCAGTGCAGTGTCAACATTGTATATGGTGGGGATGGTGCGCTGCTGACCTCGACTCGGGACGTTGTGGGTCGGTGGGGGAGTACCTCAAAGACCTCCTAAATCCCACTAACATGCCTTCCAGTGAGGAAGCAGAGCCTGGGGACTCCAAGTTGGGCTCCCCCATCTCTGGGGCTGAAGTCACTGAGGTGGTTAAAAAACTCCTTGGTGGCAGGGCCCTGGGGGTGGTTGAGATACGCCCGGAATTCCTCAAGTTTCTGGATGTTGTAGGACTGTCTTGGTTGACACGTCTCTGCAACATCGCATGGACATCGGGGACAGTGCCTCTGGATTGGCAGACCGGGGTGGTGGTCCCCCTCTTTAAAAAGGGGGATCCAGAGGGTGTGTTTCAACTACAGAGGGATCACACTCCTCAACCTCCCTGGAAAAGTCTATTCGGGGGTTCTGGAGAGAAGGGTCCGTCGGATAGTCGAACTTCAGATTCAGGAGAAACAGTGTGGTTTTCGTCCTGGTCACAGAACAGTGGACCAGCTCTACACCCTTAGCAGAATCCTGGAGGGTGCATGGGAGTTTGTCCAACCAGTCTACATGTGTTTTGTGGACTTGGAAAAGGCGTTCGACCGTGTCCCTCGGGGAATCCTGTGGAGGGTGCTCCGGGAGTATGGGGTACTGGACCCCCTGATAAGAGCGGTTTGGTCCCTGTACAACCAGTGTCAGAGCTTGGTCCGCATTGCCGGCAGTAAGTCGAGCCCGTTTCCAGTGAGAGTTGGACTCCACCAGGGCTGCCCTTTGTCACCGATTCTGTTCATAACTTTTATGGACAGAATTTCTAGGGGAAGCAAGGATGTTGAGGGGATCCGGTTTGGTGGACTCAGGATTGGGTCACTGCTTTATGCAATTGATGTTGTCCTGTTTGCTTCATCAGGCCATGATCTTCAGCTCTCACTGAATCGGTTTCCTAGCTGAGTGTGAAGCGGCTGGGATGGAAATCAGCACCTCCAAATCCGAAACCATGGTCCTCAGCTAGAAAAGGGTGGAGTGTCCTCTCAGGGTTGGGGGAGAGATCCTGCCCCAAGTGAAGGAGTTCAAGTATCTCGGGGTCTTGTTCACGAGTGAGGGAAGAATGAAACATGAGATCGACAGGCGTCGGTGATATGGGCTTTGCATCGGTCTGTTGTGGTGAAAAAGCAGCTGAGCCGTAAGGCAAAGCTCTCAATTTACCAGTCGACCTACGTTCCTACCCTCACGTATAGTCATGAGCTATGGGTAGTGACCAAAAGAACGAGATCATGAATACAAGCGGTTGAAATGAGTTTCCTCCGCAGGGTGTCTGGGCTTTCCCTTAAAGATAGGGTGAGAAGCTCAGTCATCTGGGAGGGGCTCAGAGTAGAGCCGCTGCTCCTCCACATCGAGAGGAGTCAGATGAGGTGGCTCGGGCATCTGATCAGGATGCCTCCTGGACGCCTCCCTGGTGAGAGGGAAGACCCAGGACACACTGGAGGGACTATGTCTCACAGCTGGCTTGGGAATGCCTTAGGATTCTCCTGGAAGAGCTAGAAGAAGTGGCCGGGGAGAGGGAAGTCTGGGCCTCTCTGCTCAAGCTGCTGCCTCCGCAACCTGACCTCGGATAAGCGCAAGAGGATGGATGGATGGATGGTCCTTCTGTCTCTTACTTCTCTTTTGATTCACCCTCGTGCTTTGTTTGCTGGTTTCATTTTGGCTCTAACCTATGCCTGTCTCCATTTCCTGCCTGCCTGACATGACATTTCCTGGGGCCTCATGTATAAACGGTGCGTACACACAGAAATGTTGCGTAAGAACTTTTCCACGTTCAAATCGCGATGTATAAAACCTACACTTGGCGTAAAGCCACGCACTTTTCCACGGTACCTCATGCCTTGTCGACGCAAGTTCTCCGCCGGTTTTGCAAACTGGCGGCACCCAGCGTCAAAGCAATGGTACTGTTCTTGTGTGATTACTCATTATTTTCATGACGCGGCTTTATAAATACACAGAAACTAACCGCATATTGTTTATTAGTGTAATGCATCTGATTGTAATTAACTCGTAACAATATAATGGTCCAGGGAACAGCCATAGTATTCCAAATACCATAACTGCTTTAGCGTTGTTACTCTCACTTCTCCTTCTTCTTCTTCTTCTTTCAGCTCCTCCCATTAGGAGTTGCCACAGCGGATCATCTTTTTCCATATTACTCTCACTGCACGACTCGGAGTATTTATATCACTGTATCTGAGTGTGAATCACAGCAGCAGCTGATCGGAAAGAGAATTATCGGTATACAGCTTTAAGGACACGCTGTCTCAGCCACTGCAAAATGTTTTAAAGCCTTTCCTGTACGGACCTCGCGGTTCAGAAACAGTTTAATCCCAAGAACTTTAAATGCACTCAATCAATTGCTCCTTGTAGAACGGTTTGTACTTATAAGTACAATCACCCCACTGTAAACTTGCACTACAGTTATAATATCTCACAACCTGGGCCACTTTATAAAGCGCGATTTACATATGATGACGATATCATTTTTAAGGTGAAATGCAGCAAAATATGTTTGTTAAATTATACACATAAAACTTTAACTTCATTTAAATAATCTATATTCTTCACTGGGAGTGTCGTGAAGGATAGAATAATTAAACATGTACTACTAAGATATTTCAATGTTCTTTAAACGCGTTTTGAAGAATCGGCGCCAAGCTTACAGATGGCTTAACGCCTATTACAGAGCTGATTGTATGGCGATCGGTTACTTGGGGAAAGAAAAGCAAGGACTCTTGGGCGCTACGCCAATATATATTGAATATAAAACAGAAAGAGAAAATAACAACACAGCTAAAAACGCATGCGACAAATTTGACAAAAGATAAATGCTTGTCATGAGCACGAGGCTCATGAAACACATGTTTAATAATGTGCTTTAGCTCCTATCATCATGAAAATGACATCATGTATACATCTCAGTATTTTAGTTATTCAGAGAGCTGTAATATCACAAATGTAATGGACTCTGTGTCCAGTTGGAGGAAGAGAGCCAGTTTAAGAAGCAAGTAGTGATTCACACACATAGATCACATACAGTAGAAGATCAAATACAAAACAAAGCATTTAACGTGCTACTTTAATTACGATGTAATTTTGAGAAACTGGTTAATTAAACGATTTTAAGATGAAGTTTATAATGTTCTACTAAATGACAAAATAAACTACGTGATTAAAGTGGAAAATTCGAGATTAAAGTTGACATTTTGTGCTTTTTCCCCACCGTGTGCCTTTTTCTCTGTACCCTAATAAACTTTCATATGACACTCAGACAGTGGGCTTACAACTCTTCTTTTCACGGCAACTTTGATATGTGACTTTTTTTATTTCCGGCACTGTGCGATTTTGTGAATGTGAGCTTTCAAGTTTCTCCAACACGCTATGTCACTCGATCAACTTCATTTTGTTGATTATACCACGGTTTATTTGAACAAATAGTATGTTTTTCCTTTGCCTCCACTTGGTATTCGCTGAAATTCTTATATTTTCCCCGTGCTTTTCCCATTGTCTTTTCACAGAAGGCTGCGCTTAAGGGCGATTTATATTGATTTGCATATTCAAATAGGCGTAATTCTGGGAGGATTTGGGCGTTACATAATGCGCGTGCACGGCGTTAGTTTTCACGCTGATCGGGATTTATGTAACGGAAGGACGTGGAAGTTGGAGTATGCACAGATTCCTGCATCTGGATTTTTCTGTGCGTAAACACATTTCGGCTTTTGTGCTTACGCCATGTTATAGTGCGAGTTCTACGCACGGCGTTATACAGGAGGCCCCTGGTCTTTCTGTAACTTACAGTAATTTATGGAGATCTTGTCTTAGCACATGTAATACAATATTACTGTCTTCTTTGGGCTTCTTTACCTGCCTTCTGTTTTTGTATTTTTTCCTTCTGTATATGAATACTGTAATTCTACTACATTTACATCCAGCTTTGTGTCTCTACTTATTTCATTGATGATAATGTTTGCTGTTCATTTCTGCATATGAGTTATTTCTCACTTTGCAAAAACAATAAATAATTGAAATTAAAAAATGTCAGGAGAGCTAACAATTGTATAATGTCTCCAGGCTTTCTTTTATTAGATAAATGGCTGCTGAGACATTTAATGCCAACACACACAGCCACATGCACATTCTCTCGTCACTACGTCTTTGCTATTCTGGATACCAGGAAACAATGGGAAATTGTCAGGAGCAAAGAAAAAATAATAATAATTGAACAAAAATTTTAAAGCATTAAAATAGTATGCAAAAGGGAGCAAGCGGATATTAAACTTGACAACAGTGATTACAATAAAGAAAATTAGAATAATTAGAATGAGGTTGCAAACAGATTTTTTCCAGATATCTCCAAGCAGTACTTGTTTCCTTTTATAATATTCCCTCTACTGCTTTGAAAAATCAGGCAGAATGACATTGTATCTCACTTCAACAAGTTTACCACTCTACTCAAATAAACTCTTCTAACCACTGGATTTTCAAATAAATGTTACACCATTGCTCCCAATAATTCATGTGTAGTAAACAGTAAAGCTAAGAAAACTAATCAGCATCTGAAAGCACTTTATATTTTACATGTTATCAAGATATGTATGTTTTTTTGTCACAGTTACATATTTACACACAGATTGTGCTTGCATTTAAACTCATTTTTGAAAAATATTGTCACATCTGGCAGTCAAATCAGCTTCAGATCAGATGAGGTCAGCCACCTGGAGTGGACAGTGCAATGGGCTGGCAGATTAAGCAGTTACCAATAAGGTGGATCCAGCTGCCTAGTGTGAAAGTAAATGTTCCAGAATTTATTGGAAATCCTTTCCAAAACCATTTACAAGGTTGTTCTTAGGGAGCAGGGGACTTAAATGGGAGCACTGCAACTATCAAGTTGGTCTGGTGGCCCAGCAGTAGGAGAAAGCTTTTGCATGCAGAACACCCCCCCCCTTCCCCCAAAAAATGAATGGAAGGAGCTAGATAATCTGCCATGCAAGAGGACAGACTGACAAAAATCTGCACAGCTTGAGGGAGATGTGTGAGAAGGAGAGGTCAAGGAGGTGCAAAGAGTTTCAGAGGTCAGGAGCAAAAAGAAACCATGTGCTGGAGACGAGACTGTGAGGAGTGAGTTCCTCCTTCAAAATACACCATGGCCCTTGAAATGAATAAACCTCCAATAGACCTGTGCTCACTGGTCACACAGCTCCTCAACTGGCACTTCACCAACAGATAGACAAAGATGCCCAGGCAAGCCTCAAAGACTACTGTTTTTTCACAAATAAAAATGAAAATAAGGCTTAACTTGTTAAAATCACAAAACCAAGAGGAATGCAGCAAGATTAGATGATTTTTTGAAATTTCACTTACTTCAAGAAACAGTGCTTGGCATTCCCACTCCTGGAAGTGCATAGTCCCAATTTCTAATTGTGCATCATTATTTTAGAAACTTCTGTCTTACTTTTTGTAAACAGAAAACAATTATACCACAGTGTTATGATAATAATATTAATTTCACATGTTTCAATGAATAAAAAGTTAGATGGAATAGAGAAAAAACAGAAATGTTAATAATTGGGAGAATGATTTACAGTAAACCACAACACTGTTCTGTCCCTGTCATGATCTGACTTTGCTTTACATTTTTTCAGCCTTCACTAGGCCTTGAAATATAATGGAGATATCATTCTGGTCATTTTAGAGGTCAAGCAATTAAATGGTCTTATTGTTTTTTTTGATTTGGAATGTTTTGATTACGTTATTATTTACATTACATTTGATTACATTATTTATAAATCGTATATATATATATATATATATATATTTTGTTTTGTTTTTATTTTTTGGTGCCACCATTGTTTGCTGATTGTGATGCAGGGTTTCCAGGCTGTTAAATGGGAGGACAACCAGAAAATGTGCAACACGTTTATTTATTTATTTATTTATTTATTTATTTATTTATTTATTTATTTATAAAGCACTTTAAAAACAACATCAGGGCTGACCAAAGAGCTGTACAATAAAATCTAACATACTGTATAAGACACACAATGACCAAAAGAGTAAAAGAAACAGAAAACCATAAGAGCTGAAGAAATTCATACTAAAAAAGTACACAGATAGTCAACTAAGGTCCCAGTCAACATCTCACAAGTGTATTTTTAAATAATATTTAAAGACAGCAAGTGAAGGCGCCTGCCTAACATGCAATGGCAGTTTTGGAGCTGCAACTGAAAAGCCCGATCACCTCAGAGTTTACATTGTGTCTTAGGAACAAGTAAAAACATCTGGGGCCTCATGTATAAACGGTGGGTACGCACAGAAATGTTGCGTAAGAACGTTTCCACGTTCAAATCGCGATGTATAAAACCTAAACTTGGCGTAAAGCCACGCACGTTTCAACAGTACCTCATACTTTGTCGTATGCAAGTTCTCCGCTCGGTTTTGCAGACTGGCAGCACCCAGCGTCAAAGCAGTACTACTATTCCTGTGTGGTTACCGTTTCTTTCTTAGATGCACATTCCTGACGCGGCTTTATAAATACACTGAAACTAAATGCATATAGTTTATTAGTGTAATGCATCTGATTGTAATTAACCTGTAACAGTATAATGGTCCAGGGAATAGCCATAGTATTCCAAATACCATAACTGCTTTAGCGTTGTTACTCTCACTGCTCCTTCTTTTTCTGCTTTCAGCTGCTCCCGTTAGGGGTTGCCACATCGGATCATCTTTTTCCATATTACTCTCACTGCACCACTCGGAGTATCTATATCACTGTATCTTAGTGGGGAATCACAGCAGCAGCTGATCAGAAAAAGAATTATCAGGATACAGCATCAAGCACATGCATCCTGTACGGACCTCGCTGTACAGAAACAATTTCATCCCAAGAACTTTAAAAACAGTCAATCAGTCCATCAAGTGCTCCTTGTAGAACTGTTTGTACTTATAAGTACAATTACCTCACTGTAAACTTACACTACAGTTATAATATCGCACAACCTGAGCCACTTTATAAAGCACGTATTTACATATGATGACGATATCATTTTTAAGATGAAATGCAGCAAAATATGTTGTTTATATTATACAGATAAAACTAACTTCATTTAAATAATCTGTATTGTTAATAAATAAACGTGAGGACACGGTGCCACAGTGCTAGCTAGTTCACAAATTGATCCTGATTGATTGCTGTATGTTGGAAGGACAGATGGATAGCATAATTAAACAGTACTACGAAGATATTTCAATTTTCCTTAAAAGTTTTGAAGAATCCTATGAACAATTACATTCCAAATTTAACATCCCAGCTAGACATTTCTTTCACTATCTTCAAATCAGGGACTTTGTTAAACAGAACCTTCCAGATTTTTCTCATCTTGCACCCTCATTCATGCTGGAAAAAATATTGCTCAATCTCAAGGACTTAGACTCCATCTCTACAATAAATAAAATCATTTTACAATCCCTCCCTTTCAAAGATCCAAGAGGACACTGGGAAAAAGATCTCTCAATTAATATATCAGAAAAGGAGTGGAAAGTAGCAATGCAGAGAATTCACTCGACCTCTATATGCGCAAAGCATACAATTATACAACTTAAAATTATATATCGAGCACATCTGTCTCGACTAAAACTCTCCAAAATGTTTCCAGGGCACAATCCAACCTGCGAACGCTGCAATCAAGTCCCAGCCTCACTGGGTCACATGTTCTGGTCCTGCACCAAATTAACATTATTCTGGACAAAAATTTTTAATTACCTCTCAGACAGCCTTGGACTCACAATCCCTCCCAACCCATTAACAGCTGTGTTTGGGGTTCTTCCAGATGGGTTTAAGGTGGAGAAAGACAAACAAATTGTGATTGCATTCACTACACTGTTGGCACGCAGGCTTATTCTGATAAACTGGAAGAACCCAAACTCTCCTCTTTTAAGTCAGTGGGAAACCGATGTGTTATATTATTTGAAATTGTAAAAAATCAAATACTCAGTAAGAGGATCCGTACAGACTTTTTTCAAAACATGGCAGGATCTAATCAGTAATAATTTAAAATAAGTTCATAAAGCACAGAGAATTTATTAATTTAGGTATGTTTACAAGCCTTAAATTTAACGCTTTTGCTTCTCTCTCTCAGGGGTGGGGATCGATCTGTTCTTAACTCAATTTTTCTTTTTGTAAAAACTTGATTGCTTTGTATGGATTGTAATAAAATTAATAAAAATAAAAAAAAAAAAGTTTTGAAGAATCATCCTTGTAAGCTTACAGATGGCCTAACGTTTATTACAGAGCTGATTGTGTGGCGATTAGGTATTTGGAGAAAGAAAAGTAAGGACAGGAATTAGAGGTTAGTACATTTGAAAGAGACAGTACTGCCACCGTATTCCCATATTTAATAACATGCTTTCATTCCTATCATCATGTAAAAGATATCACGTATACATCTCAGTATTTTAATTATTCAGACAGCTGGAATAACACGAATGTAATGGATTCTGTGTCCTGTTGGTGGAAAAGAAAGCCGGTTTAAGAACCACATAGTGATTCACACACAGAGCACAAAGAAGATCAAATACAAAACAGCATTTAACGTGTTACTTTAGTTACGATGGGATTTGAGAAACTAGTAAATTAATCAATTTTAAGATGAAGTTTATGATGTTCTACTTTAATGACAAAATAAACTATGTGATTAAAGTGGAAATTTTGAGATTAAAGTTGACATTTCCTGCTTTTTTCCCCACTGTGTGCCTATTTTTTTTTTCTCTGTACCCTAATAAACTTTCATACGACACTCAGACGTTTTGCGGTGACTTGGATATGTGAAAACTTCTTTTTTATTTCGGGTACTGTGCCACTTTGTGAACTTGAGCTTTCGAGTTTCTCCGACACTCTGTCACTCGATCAACTTCCTTTTGTTGATTATACCACTGTTTAAACCAACAAATAGTAAGTTTTTCCTTTGCCTCCACTTGGTATTCTCTGAAATTATTATATTTTTCCCCGTGCTTTTCCCATTGTCTTTTCACAGAAGGCTGAGCTTAAGGGCTATTTATATTGATTTGCATATTCATAGAGGCGTAATTCTGGGAGGAGTTGGGGCGGGACAGAAGGTACGTGCACAAACGTTACTTTTCACACTGACCAGGATTTATGTAGCGGAAGAATGTAGAAGTTGGCGAACGCACTGATTTTTCTGTGCGTAAGCACATTTCACCTTTTGTGCTTACGTCATGTTATAGTGCGAATTCTATGCACAGCGTTATGCATTAGGCCCCCGGTCTGCTGACCTGAGAGAGCGAGATGGTACATAAGGTTGCAGCAGTTCCGACACATAAAATAGGCCACAACCATTAAAGGATTTAAAAACAAATACAAGAATCTTAAAATGGATTCAAAAACGAACTGGAAGCCAGTGAAGGGAAGCCAAAATTTGGGTAATGTGCTTGTACCAGTTAAAATTGAGCAGTGGCATTTTGCACCAGCTGTAGGCAAGCAATGGACACATGACATCTTTATTCAACAATGTCAATGTCACACATTTCCTAACTATCCAAGTCTGTGGATAAATTAAAGCAAAAAACAAAAAACCCTCAAATCATTATTGGTAAGACACCTCTGGTTATGAATTCTTTTTCATTCTTTGACTTCTTTGCCTAGGCTGTGTAGGCTTGGCTATGCAAAATATTCTGGTTATTGACTCTCTCACTATGATTTGTGTTCTACAATTTTGGTTCACATCCTCACCTTTATTTAATACATCTTGTCTTGCTATTGCCATCATATCCATTTTCTGATTCTTTCTCACTTTAAACTACTGACACCCTGAACCCTGCCATTACAGTCACTTTTTTAACTCAGTAATTCTAAATATTTGTTGAACACAATTTAGGCATGATCTTTGATACCAGTCTACCTTCTAAAACACACATTACAACTGTAGGAGCCACTCAATAATAATTAATGCTGATGTTAAAATGCACATGAGAGATTGCTTAATTTGTTTATTTGGTAGAATGTGAGTTTCTCATAACAACATAGATAATGGATGATTCTGTTTAACTACTAAAGCTAACTTATAATCAACCTTCCTTAGTGCTTAGCTTTATCTGAACTCCAGTAACAGAATTTTAGTCAATTTTTAGTTAGCTAGAAACATAACTGTTTGATTTGCCTTGTTTTCTTCGGGGTAACAATGGCATACAGTTTTCTGACCATTCTTGCATTGCATCTTCAAGAAACATAACAGGATATGCAAGCCAGGAACAGAAACATCTTATATAGGAACTTTTCTTTTGTATTATCCTCTTTTCTCTTTATTTTTGGTTTGAATTTTTACTAAAACGTTTAAAATGATGACCGTTGAACTGTGAAATTATTTGCACTCATTGCTTGAACCCCATTAGAAAGCAGAAGCTTCCGAAATTTTTGAAACCATATGAATGCAGCCACAACATCAGTATCTAAAACCTGTTCATTTTCAGCTTAAAATACTGGAAAATCATGACCTTTCTAAATATGAAGAATACTAAGAAATGAATACATGCATTTATTTGAACTGGGATTAGCCACTGCAATGTTTTATTCCCAGGTTGTTCAAATTATTCCGTAGCTTTCATTTAATTCAAATTCTGCTTCCAGAGTCATTACAATAACTAGAAAGAACAACCACATCACTGCTGTTCTTAAGTCTATACACTGGCTTTCATTTAAGCCCAGGACTGATTACAAAATCTATCTCCATTTTATATATTTGCTTTAAATGGACAGGGTCCTACTTATCTAACTGTATTTATCATGCATACAAACCCGTGTACATTAAGATCTCAGGGGTTGATAAAACAACAACAGAAGGTCGATCTTTTAGTTACAGAGCCTTAAACCAATGGCATAATCTTCCTCTTTGTATAAAAGGTGCTCCTTCAAATCCAGGATAAAGATCCTACCTTACTCTAGCATACCCTGATTAGAGCTGCCGATATACTAGACCTATTGAAATTCTGTTTCTTAGTTAAAAGAACAAAAATATAAATATTAAAATAACTGTAAACTGTTATTGACACTTCTCTATTTTGTTTCTCTTCTCTGCTGCTATGGCACTTGGTGTCATTGCACTTTTTCCATGTTGTTACCCTAACCATGCAAAAGACACCAAAGATACTGTGACACACAAGAGGACAGCTTTGTAAGTGAGAAGTGGATGGTGAGAAAGGAAATGCTTTAGTGTGGTGCTTGAGGGGAACACAAATGGACAAACTACCCCAATAGGCAGAAATGGATTCAAGCTGTTTAGTTTGAACCAGTTGAAAAAAAGGCTTCCTCTTATGTTTTATTTGAGTAATAAACACATCATGATCACAAGGTTAATCAAGAACAGGACACGATTTAGTATTTATCCACAAAAGGTTTTAAGAAATTAAAAATATAACACAATAAAATTATTTTATGTAATTTTGGCACAAACTGGAAAGTTTAGCTGTTGCTGTAATCTTTCTCCATTTCAAGACCTTTAATCCTGATTGTAGTTTTGGACCTGTACTCTGATTTATGGTTATTACTTCACTGTGAGTATAAGACAATAAGTTTTTTTGCATGACATGGCTGCCCTAATCATTCATTATTACTCAATGATTTATTCATACATCTGGATATTTTCTCTTACATAGACACCATTTGAAAATTGAACTAGATACATTGGTCATTTAATGGGCAAAACAGCACAGCAGGCTATCTAACGCCTCAGTGAATCCCAGCTTATTCACCATCTTCATGTTTTCTTTGTCTACATTGGCTTTTCCACTGGTTCTCCGCACAGTCTGTTTTCCTCCCTAATCTCAGAGTCATGTATGTTAGGTTAAATGAGGATGCAAATTTGGCCTGTTAGCAATGGGTTTTGGCATCGGTGGTTTGGTTACTGCCTTGAGTCTAATCTTATTTAGATAAAGCTACAGCTACCCATGATTCTTAATTGACATTAGTAGGCCTGACAATGGATGGATATATGAATATTGATAAGTAAATTGAATTTACTAATTAATAAGTTATCCTTTTCATATTGTGACAGTGCTTATTATGCCTCTTTCCTCACTGTCCACACTAAAGAAATTAAAGCTTTGGTGTACTGTTCACTTAGACCTGCTTTTTATATAACATTAAAGCCTTTTGAAGGCCAAGGTTAAAATATGCAAATCCACAGACAATCTGAAAACAAACAGTGTTCTAATTTCAATGTTTAAATTAGTTAAGGTTCAATATGGGCTAGTCTTCATAACCTATAACTTTTAGATTGCTTCATTTTTTTCACTTTCTTGTCTTCATTAATAATATAAACTGAGTGTGAATCCTGTGATTATTTTATCAAAACCCTGCTTCTCATAGTCTGTCCACACTTTTGCAATGCCGTTGATCCTGTGTCCATGAGCAGAGATAATCTGAGAATTCAGATTCCAAGGAGACTACAGGGTACAGCATGAATTTGTCAAAGCAAAATGGCATAATGTCTGCCAAACAGATGCACAAATATTTGTAAATACGAGCAAATATTTCATTCCTTAGCAGAAACATCACACCAATGATCTAGCATGGTCATGGCAGTGTCATGATTTGAGGATGTTTTGTTGGAATCAGGACCTAGATGATTTGCTGTCTTTTAAAGAACCACAAATTCTACTCTGAATCATCTCTCTTTTTAAGGAAATATCACTCCATCCATCCATCAGCAAAAGTTCAGGTGCATTACTTAAAGTAACAAGACAATGGTTCAAAATGCAAAAGTAAGTACACAGCAGAATTGTTAAAGAACAAAGAAACTTTTGAAAGGTCTGCTCAAAGGCCAATCCTACACCCTGCTGAGAAGCTGCAGCAGGCCCCAAAACAAGCAGTTCATGCTGAAAACCCTATAAATGTCATTCATTTCAAACAGTGCTGAAAGCAGGAGTGGTCTACAACTAACTCTTCCACAGGACTTTAGAAGACCAGAAACTGCTGGAGATGTCTTGGTGTAGCAATGCAGCAATGCCATCTGCTTAAGGCCAGCCGATGCCCTAAGCACATCCCAACAATGGCGATGTCCGTTTGGCCCTTCCATGGATAAAATGACAAGAATTTAAGACTTAATAAGTCCTGAAAGTGAAATAACAAATTAAAAACTCAGTTTTCTTCCAGGCCAGACCTCGCAACTATATTAAACTTTTTTTGCAAATTGTATTTTTTTTTAACTTTAAATGGCAGTACACAGTATATGCAAATACTTTACTTAAAGTAACAGAAAATAATGCAGATTTTCAACATTTGTTTATGCATTTTTTAATAAAACTGTTATGAGGAGAAAAATGCAAAAGAATATTAAAAACAAATTTTTATCAACACCCCTAAGATTATAAGGCAAAATAAGATCTTATATGATCTCTGCTGAAATTAGGTGATCCCGAGACCATACTTTTCAATTTTGAAAATCCTCTTTCTACAGAAATTGATGTTGGTGGGCAATTTAAAAAAAAATATCCTAATGGAGAAATATCATTATGTGTGCCTAAAAATCAGACTTTTAAACTAAAGTTGTTCAACATGCCAAAGAAAACTTTTTTTAATGTGTCAAATGAATGTCAAACATGGCAGATAAGGGTAATTATTGGCAATGGAAATTGTTATGAGCACGACAGCTAGAAGGCAAAAACTCTGTGGTGCCCCCTTCCATTAAGGTGCCCTAAGCACATGCTCAGTTTTTAATGGCTAATCCAGGGCTGGGTTGCAGTGGTTAGTGCTAAAGATGAACAAAATGTACTGATTTCATTAGTACAGTTCCTTTTTTCATATTGGTCAGTAGGTACTCAATATTTTCCTCTGGTAAAAAAAATGAAATGACTATAAATGTTTATTTCTTTAGTCAGAGTTTTGTGTCATATTTTACTGTATTGGGATTGGAGATCTAATAACAATCAAAGTGTTGATGGCATACATATATATATAAAAAGAAACCTACTGCCTATAATAATTTTTTTTCTGTGTTTGAACGCTGAACTGGGCTGCAAATACAGGACCAGAGCATTTCTGCATATGTTCTATCTATTTGTCTGTGGTTATAAATGTAGCAGTAGCAGAAGATCAGGAGACGTCAGCAGAGTTAACAAGTTAATCACGGAGGTTAGTTTTGTTTTGGGCATTAGCCTGGACTCTCTGGAGGCAGCATTGAGAAGGATTTTCACTAAACTGATTCCTATCATGAATACTGCCTCCCACACTGTGCATGACACTCTGGTCAACCTTTAGCACAGAAGTGAGACCATAATGTGTTCTAGATGAGAATTTTGGTTTTAGAGTTTTTTCATATCAGGATTATGTTTCTACAGTTAAGCTTGGGTTGGGATCTCTATTGATATGGTTTTAATTGGCATTGTTTAATGGGATGCACTGTGAATGTGTCACAGGATTGTGATCATCACAGTATTAATTTGAAAGAAGTTATGGTATAAATATGGCTGCAGTTTACAGTATTTATTCAGTATTTTCTACCTCTTAATGGAAAAATAACACAATTGAAATCATTAGTATGTAGATAGTATCACAGTAGATAGTATAATAGGATAGTAGGCCCTAGTGCTAGGTTTGGCTGCAACTCTGCTTTTGATTTTGACTCCTGATTCATCCTTCTGTTCCTGGTTGCTGTCAAATGTCTACAATTTATCATCTCCTCTCCCACAAAATTACATGGGCACTCTTCTGCACCATAAATGGAGTGCTTATGAAAGTCTTTGTTACCAGCTACATAAAATCAATGTTTTCAGCAAATTACATTTGTTAATTTTAGATTATATGTATTTATTATTGTTCATGTGACTCTTTTGTCTTGAGCATAATCTTTGTTTTTTGGCTGCTGCAATACTGTAGTTTCTCATTGGGATGACTAAGGTCTCTGTTTATCTATCCCTCTGTCTATCACTTGTGTTAGAAAGTGCACAATTCTTCTGATTCTTTAGTTTATATGAGTTCGTTTGGGGACATGGTTAAGATGTCATCTGGTAAGATGAAGTAACATGCTGCCCACAGAAAACCTTTTATGTTTCCTTTTGTTTTTGTATTTCTCTTTCCTGGAACCCTCTAGAAAGGTATTACCAACATACCAGTGACTATATAATATATTAAACCTAGATAGATAGATAGATGGATAGGGCACTATTAGATAGATAGATAGATAGATAGATAGGGCACTTTTAGATAGATAGATAGATGGATAGATAGGGAACTTTTAGATAGATAGATAGATAGATGGATAGATAGGGAACTTTTAGATAGATAGATAGATACGGCGCTATTAGATAGATAGATAGGACACTATTAGATAGATAGATATATAGATAGATATATAGATAGATAGATAGATAGATGTTTTGTTTATATTATATATCTGCTATGTGTTGTATAAGTTTTTGTTATATGCATATAAAGAAAATACATTCATTAAAAAAAAATCCAAGTAAACTGCAGCTATCTATCATATACCTTCCACACTCATGTCCTTATACTGCAAATCCATCTAAACTACTAACAGCTTCCTCTTTCACTGCAGGTTCATAAAATTGCAGTTGATAGTAGTTGTTCCCAGTAGAGGATGCTAAGAAAAACAAAAGAATGAATGGCTCGCATTGATTTCAGTAATTCAGGGATTCTGGGGTCACAGCCGTGTTCCTCTTTATAGACAAGTTCGTTTCACTGAACAACTATTCATAGCGTTTGGACAGAGGCCAAAGAAACAAGCATAAATTCACTTGTATCTTTCTCTTTTTTTTAAGTAAGTGCAATGTCTGTCACTCCCTTGGGATTCTGAGCTTAACTAGTAAAACCTGTGTATGTGACGGATTTGTAAAGATTTTATGCACAACTTCAGCCCTTCTTCAGAGGGTGGGCTGATGCTTAAGAAAAAGTGGCTGTTTTATATTATTAAAATACACACAGAGGGGCACAGTGAGAGCTCTATTTACAAAAGTGTAAATGAAACCACTACCAAAGTGGATTAGGTTAAATATTTAAGATACATTATTAGCCTTGCCCTTCAGAGTTCATTTCTTTATAAAGTGACAAAGCAAGGCAGAAATGATTTGGTTCACTTTGTCCCATATGTTTATTGAAATTCTTTAATTACCTGCCTAAAGGTATGTCTCATTTTAATGAACACATAACAACATATATAAACTTTATAATGAACCAGTTATTTAAAAATGCAAAATTCAGAAACAGACTTTTTGTTTTTTATTGGGACCTGAAGTATGTCAGACATCAATGTTAAATGCAATGAATGTTTAAGTGACATGTGAATTGTTAATACTTTATGTAGGTTTTGCTAAACCAAATGAAGCAGCCAACACTAACAAAGACTGTATTTAGATGTGTGGATTTATTGGTGTCATCTGTAGCATCCCACTTCCAGCTGACCACTGCTACATTTCACTTAATTTCCTCAAGGAGTTGTAGAAACCCTATCCCCCAGTTTGTGCAGCGCAGGTCAGCCAAAACATGTTAATCTGTTTAGCATATGTGCTGGACCACCACAGCGCAATTGCTACAGCAAGAATGTACGCTTAGCTGAGGAGGTGTCGAGCTGCTAGACATGCAGAGGGAGATCTTTAATCATTCCAAGGACTTTGCCATATAGTCAGAAAACAGAAGAACAAAATAAAGGATATCTAAAAAGGGCAAGGGCTCAGAAGGCAATTCAGAAGGAAAATGTGTTGATTCTTTGGAAATGAAAAGGAGGAGCAGCTTTAGCAGTTCAAGCTTTTCTGAGTATACACTTGGCAATCGGTCAAAATCTCGGTCTGTTGAGGGTTACAATAATAGTAACATAGAAAACGAAATCATAGAAAATGCAGAAAATGAAGTCATACATATTGAGGATTTGTCTCACTCTCACACTATATATGATTGGCATAAATGTGTATGATCAGATTTGTTTTGGCCGTACAAAATGACATTTATTTTGCGTAGCCATTTCTATTACCATAATAACAGAGCTATGAAGTTGACAGAGTTAAAATCAGAATCAATACTACTATCTTGTGAACTTCATTCACTATTAACCTTTCAGCCCTATATAAATTTTGGTAAAGTGCCCATACTTAACATTTTCATCTACTCCTGACCTGAGAAATGAGTAGCAGCCTTTCAGAGTCCATGAGCACTTAGCGTCTTTAACACTATTATACTGTATATCCCATTACACTTGCCTCCTTTACTTTTTTTTTTTAAGAGTAACTATTGAAAAGAACATAAGCAGCCAATGTGTAATCAAGACATTTAAAGCTAGTACTGTATAGTAGACTTTAACATAGTCAAGTGCCACACAATTATGCGTTGTATTTTCCTCACTACTAAACCCGGTAGTTCTGATACCCAAGCAAATTTCCTGTAGTCCTGAAGTAAGCCATAAAGAAGCCTTAACTAACCTCACCACCTTAAATTTAATGCAAACCCCTTACACTTCAAAACACTTTTGCTTTGATGGCTAGTAATTTTCATGAGCATTTCACCCGTCCAGTTGGACCAACTGAAGTTACTTCTCCTTTATTTCAGAATCAGAACGTTGCTGTTCATTGAACAAAAGCCCACAGAAATAAATCCTCTTTTTTGCAGTTTACTTAAAAATCAACAATTCATTTGAAGGTTCCCAAGCTCTGTTGTACCAGTAAACATATTTCAGATTAGTGGAAATCACTTTTTTAAAACTGTGGATGGGGTGCCAGTTCCTTAGAAGGGAACACTCATGCAGACACACTGCAATACTGAGCTGGAGAACTGGATTGGAAAATAATGAATACATTATTATTAATACATTATGAATGCATGAACGGTCTGAAAGCCTCCTTTCCAAAACATGTCCAGGAACACCCTTTGATCGTCAAATTATTCAGGGTGGAGATTCCCTGTCTTTCATTGTGACTTTGTACCATTGAAATATAAACCACAACATCACCAGTTTAAAAACTCACTAGTGACTGTTCACTGTGCAACACAGAGAAGGTCAGTTAAGTTGTGTGTTATATGTGATCCACTGCAATTCAGTCCTTGTAAGATACCTTGGGTTGGTGCAACTCAGAAAATTGTGCTGAATAAAACATGTTTCTTTGTCCCTTTCTAGTTATTTAACTAATAAAAAAACAACAGTAAGCTCAGGTAACTTCATGTATCTAGAAACCAAAGTGGATTGATATTGCAATAAGCTATATACTACATCCTGGATATAATTTATTTATTTAGCAGTTTTTTGTTTTGCAATATTTTGGAAGACTCCATGCAGCCTTTTCATTCCCTGTGCTTACCAGAGTAGGAGTTGCACTTTAATTATGCAATATTGACTCTTGTTAACAAAATGACCAGAACTGCACACCCGCGCTCCCGGTGTGTAATCACGAGTGCGCTGCACAGTCTGAGCACAACGGTACTGACAAAATGAAAAAATGGCAAGACATTAGGACCATGAGATACAGTAATCCCTCCTCGATCGCGGGGGTTGCGTTCCAGACCCCCCCGCGATAGGTGAAAATCCGCGAAGTAGAAACCATATGTTTGTATGATTATTTTTATATATTTTAAGCCCTTAGAAACTCTCCCACACTGTTTATAAATATTCTCCGCACAGTTATACAGTAAACCCTTGTTTATCGCGGTTAATCCGCTCCAGACAGATAAATGAATTTCCACGAAGTAGGATTCTTTATTTATAAATCTAATCTTTTCGTAGTTAGAGAATAGAAAACCTGTTTACAACCTTCTAAATACGTTTTTTAACATTATTAGAGCCCTCTAGACATGAAATAACACCCTTTAGTCAAAAGTTTAAACTGTGCTCCATGACAAGACAGAGATGACAGTTCTTTCTCACAATTAAAAGAATGCAAACATATCTTCCTCTTCAAAGTGCGTAAGGAGCAGAGAATGTCAGAGAGAGAGTAAAGTAAACAATGAAAAATCAATAGGGCTGTTGCGCTTTTAAGTATGCAAGCACCGCGATAAAGCAGCGGCAATGAAGGGATCAATGCGAAGGTAGCCTTTCAGCATTTTTACAGGAGCGTCCATATCTTCTAAGCAAACAGCCTCTGTGCAAAAAGCCCCTCTGCTCACATCTCCTCCGTCAAGCGCAGAGAACGTCAGAGAGAGAGAGAGAGAGCGCGAGATTAAAGCAAACAATCAAAAAATCAATAAGTGAGCTTTTGGACGCACCTCGATAAAGCGGCATTTCTTAGAGGAGCGTCTGTATCCACTAGGCAAACAGCTTCTGTGCAAACAGCACCTCTGCTCACACCCCCTCCGTCAGGCGCAGAGAATGCCAGAGAGGGCGAGATAGAGGCAGAGACAAGCAAACAATCGAGCAAAGCGCAGGAGGCATATCTTATAGCATTGAGGAGTTTTAGTTAATATGTAATACGTGCTCTGATTGGGTAGCTTTTAAGCCATCCACCAATAGCGTCCCTTGTAAGAAATCAACTGGGCAAACAAACTGAGGAAGCATGTACCATAAATTAAAAGACCCATTGTCCGCAGAAATCCGCGAATCAGCAAAAAATCCGCAATATACATTTACATATGCTTACATATAAAATCCGCGATAGAGCAAAACCGCGAAAGTCAAAGCGCGATACAGCAAGGGATCACTGTATACCCAAACACTGTTAGTTCTGGAAAAGCAGAGGTCAAAAGGCAGAAAAATAACAAGTCCTAAATAACCAAAACCTAAAACACTGAATAGAAATCAGAGTCAAATAAACAAGCAAAGGCTGAATTCCTTAGATCATTTTGAATCTCAAACTAAACACTCTTCTGGCAAATCCTAAAACTTGAAAGCTCAGAATAGTGTGACGCCGTCTTAACTGTGTCCTGATGATATCACAAGATAGCAGGACTATTGCCAACAGCAGCATGGCTTCGGCCATTTAAAAATAAACAAAATGGTGGCACCTGTTATTAAAAATAAGAAAAAAAGGTCAGTGTGAAGGCAGCTATAGAAAATAATAACAGACTTCAATTGAAAATAAAATTACAGTATTTGCAGAAATGAATCCTTGAACCTCCAAAACCCTTAAATCATAACATTAAAACCCTTTGATTTATATTCAACAGTTTTCACAATATACCCTAACGTTTCACATTTGGTTAATGTGAATTGGCTCTGTGTAAGTGGGAATGCTCAGTGAGAGGCTGGCACCATGTCCAGTAATTGTTCCTTACTCCTTTTAATCCTACAAATGTGTTAAACAGGTTTGTGTCAAGATTTACTTTTTTGATCTTCAATTTTTTTGTTGTGCCAAGATGGCAAAAAGAAGAGAGGGACTTAAGAAGGCTCACCAGGAGTTGGACGAGACAAGAAACAGGGACCATAAACCAAATTGAGGTCATTACCAATTAAACACGAAATATCCTTCACCAAAACCCATGATGTTAGTAAATACTCAAAGTCAGGAAAACCCAGAAAAGTAATTTGTCCTTTGTCAAAACTGAAGTCACTATTTCACACTTCAAACATTTTTTATTTATCCAAAATACCAACAGACACAAAACTCCAGAAAATGGCAGCTCCCATGAGAAAACAAAAAGGCAGTACAACAATATGTGAAATATTTTTAAAACCCTTAGAATGACTTTTAATCTGAAAAATAATGAAATTGAATTCCTTCATGTTCAAAAAGCACAACTAGAAATCCTATTTTGTTTTCCATCTTTTTTTAATAGTTTTTCTCTGTCACCTTATGTGTTCTTTATTTCCACGTTTTGTATTTAGTGAAATTAGGGTGGAGTGGTGGCTCTGAGGCTAGGGATCTGCACTCGCAATCGGAAGGTTGCCGGTTTGAATCCCGTAAATGCCAAAAAGTGACTCTGCTCCGTTGGGCTCCTGAGCAAGGCCCTTCACCTGCAATTGCTGAGTACTTTAAGTAGTGAGAAAAGCTCTAAGAAAAGGAATTATTATTATTAAATTTTGCCCAAATCCCTTTCTCCATAATTATATGTGTATGGGGCTTTCAATTCCTTCCTGAAACCCCAATTTATAGCTTATGTCACCGTAGTTCTTTGTTGAGATATTAGCTGCCCTTGGCAAGTATTTTTTGACACACATTTCATTTTTTGGAATGTTTATTTGTCATATAACCATTTTCATTTACATTTTCTAGGTTTGTAACTTTTGTCTTTCATTTCTTAGTTCTTCTTTATTGGCTTTGTAATCTAGTTTTTGTCCATTTTTGGAGTGTTTTCTTTTCGTTGGATATTTAGTTTATTTGTCAAATAACTATTTACATTTACATTTTCTAGATTTGTGACTTTTGTCTTTCATTTTCTCTTTCATTTTCTAGTTCTGATATTTTATTTTGCTTTGTAGACTAGTTTTTGTTCATTTTTCAAGTATTTTCTTTTCCTTGGATATTTAGTTTTTTCCTGTTTATTTAGTTTTATAATGCAGTATTTTTAAAATTATCCTTTGTTGGGAGATTATTGTGGCAACTTTTGCATCTCTGGAAATTTTAAGCTCTTTAATTCACCTTTAATTAAGTTTAATTTAATTTTATTTATGTAGTTACCTCTTCCTTTTTGGGTTTTGCTTATTTATACTGTTTTAAAATAGGCTGATGTATGTTTTCCATGTTCCTAATTTTTAATCCCTTTTTTTCTTTCTTCCTTCCTTTTCTGCCAGAGGTGAAAAGGCCGTAAGAAATGCCAACCAGGAGATGAACAGTTTAATAATCAAAGTCAAAGTTGTTACAGAAAACAAAGATTGACCAAAGACAACTAAGCCCAAAATGTTAACCAAACTCAAGTTGAAAAAAGCATGTGAGAATTTCTAAAGCTGGGCGGCACGATGGCACAGTGGGTAACACTGCTGCCTTGCAGCTAGGAGACTCGGGTTCGTTTCCCAGGCCCTCCCTGCGTGGGGTTTGCATGTTCTCCCTGTGTCTGTGCGGGTTTCCACCCACAGTCCAAAGACATGCAGGTTAGGTGCATTGATGATCCTAAATTGTCCCCAGTGTGCACTTGGTGTATGTACTGCAGTGGGCTGGCACCCGACCTTGGGTTTGTTTCCTGCCTTGTGCCCAGTGTTGGCTGGGATTGGCTCCAGCAGACCCCTGTGACCCTGTAGTTAGGATATAGCGGGTTGGATAATGGATGGAAAGCCCAATGACAAAACACTCCACCAGAATCTTGGGCACCGACCTTTATGCCATTGCAACTTTGACATCACATGTTGAGGTTTCTGGTTGTTCTAAATCAGCAACAACTACCAATGGGGCATGAAATCTAGCCAAATTGTTGGCATCCATGAAAAATCAAGGTTTTTATCATTAATATCAGAATGGTGTCTTAGAAAAAAACTAATGTCAGAAATTGGTTCTTCATCCTCCAAAACCTCTACTGTGAAAAAAATAATAAATAAATATCAAATAGATCAGTAGAAATTTCAAAAAGAGTACAAACTTTTGACTCTTCTATCTCTTCCCTTATGTACATATGCAGTGCGCTATGAACAAAAGGATTTTCTATATCAGGTATTTACTCAAACAATAAGTTTAATTTCTTTACATCTCCAAAAAGTAGCTTTGGTGAAGAAATTATCATTCTAATGTAGTCTGTTACCTTTTCAGGTGAAGTAAAGACCAATGTTTGTCATAACAGAGTTCATAAAATCTATCTACATAATTGCTTCAAGGCAGTTTGCAAGGTGCATTTAAAATTATGTGAAAGGTTCTTTTATAAGATATACACTAATGTAATATATTTTTGCTTTGTTCTGTATTTGTTTTATATGTTTAGAAGTGCACATATACAGTACATTATCTAAAATGTCGAGAAACAATCTGATAAAGAGTGCTCTGTACATGTAAAACAAGTTTAAGTTTCTCATAAAATCTTGAATGTCTGATATACCGCGTATGTCATATTTTATTGTTCTGCTACACTATACTTTCTGGGAAAAATGATAGTGTGTTGTATCGTAACAATATGTTATGCAGTTGTAAATCAAGGCCTTATTTCTTAAATAGCTACAACACACAAACTGATGTGTAAAATACATTATACACTGCAGATAAGCAAAATATTGAATCAATTACACCAGCATTTATAGAAAAAAACAACTGTATCCCTTATATTTTCCGAAGTGTTTGCCAAATCTTGTGTGAGCTGTCAATTTTTACTTTGGACATATCAGTCATTATCATATGGGTTGCACTTGCACAAAGTTTCTATAATTGTAAGCAGTTCCAAAAAATGATATTTTTTTAATATATGAAAGTCAGTTGTAGCCTTCATAGCTGCTTGAAAATTTACTGTTCAAAAGAGAGAGTTTATAGAGACAAATTCCTCATTTTGAAATGATAATAACCGCTGTTATTGTACACAGATTGAGGCCTACGTATAGATGTTGGCAGCTGGGAGTGACGTCTTTGCTGCAGTCACAGGTTGTAGCCCATACGAGAGATTTAATCCTCCCAAATGCCATATGAACCATATTCCAAGTGGCATTTACTAGGGAAAGAACTGTAAACTCTTAACTCAATTTTGTACTTCTGTGTTCATGTAAGCTTACAAAAGTAAAGAGGATATGTGTGCAAGCAATAAATCTCTAGCCTGGACTCTTTTTTTTTTTACAGTTTTTCATGACCTGTGATTTATGTAACTGTATTTAATATTAAATTAAAACACTAAATTTAAACAATGAGCATGTATTATTAATAACACATTACAATTGTTTTATTGGATATTCTTCAAGGCTTTCAAGTTCATATTTACTGTGTTAATAGTTACTAGCCCTTTCGCACATATTATCCAGGACGTTTTGGGGATTGAGAAATTATTTTTGTTTTTTTTTCTTTTTTTACTTACCAGGGCAGTCTTCCTGGGACAATAGTATTCATATTAAAGTCTCATTTCACGTAAGGTGGTAATTATCCTAACAGTCTGAAAATTACATAAAACTATTATAATCAGCAACTTCACCATCATTTTGGTAGATGTCTAAAAGAAAATATATTGTTAGGCAGAAATCATTGAGCATTTCATTCACTTTATTTTTTGTCATACTTACAGTGAACAGATACATTCAAGACAAAAATCATACATCTGAACTTTTGGAAAACAATAAAGCAGCCAGAATCCAAAGATGCATAACTCTCCATTTCCTCCAATTCACAAATGCTACAAGAAAAGCCTGGTGTCCACCAGATGAGTCCCTTACATCTTCTACTTTCATCAGTGCTTCACTAACGTTTGTGTGGACAGTTACTTTGCTGATGGTAAAGAAAGTCCATAACGTAGAATGTGCACAACTGCTTTTGGAGCTAAAAACATTTTTTAAAATGTCCTGTTTTCTTTAGACATACAATAGATCCTTTATTTCAAGCTCAACATAATTTGTGGATACATTTGAAACTTTAAAAAACAAATTAGCTCACACAAAACAATAAATTAAGGCATTGTCCTTCCAATTCCAATGACAGAGTCTCTAATGACTGCTATACTTAAATGAACCACAGAGCGTATCACAGGATGTTGCAACATTTTGCTCGTTTCACTTAGCAATAGCTGTTATGGTCTATATTCTATGTCAGAAACTTCAGAGGAGTTACGGCATCCCGGAGAAATGCAGGGATTTATAATTCTGCTTTTTTCACAATGCTTGAGAAAATGTTTATGAATAATCCTTAAAATCTACATGGTGTACTAGCTGTGCTATCCATCTAAGATGTCTTGAAATCTAAATATTCAACATACACCTCAGTGTATTTAGCATTAACATTTGCAGTGCACAATCTATTGGAATGTATTTTGTAATGCATTCAGTAATAATATGAACTGCATTTTCCATTCCAACAGATGGTGCATCACAAACATTTTTAGCAATAAAATGTATTATTACAAACGTTTGTGATGTGCCATCTGTTGGAATGACAAATGCAATTTATATGTCTTTGTTATATGCCATTTGGTATGTGATTCCAAAAAGCAGTGTTAATGTTTCTGATGCACCATCTGTGGAAATAACAAATGCAATGCATTTTATTACTGTAAATGTTTGTGTTTGTGAATGACAGAGACATAGCAAACAAAAGGACACACAGATACACAGACAATTAAAGTGATACAGTGCAAGTAAATATGAATCTATGGATTTAGAGCACTGGTCATTATTACTGAGCTAGTGTAAAGTCTCATTTTTTTGTATTCTTCCACTAGCCATCCCCCGTGGCTCCGCCCACGTAGCAGTGAAACAGGACAGGGAGGAGGGTCGCGCCCGGCTCCACACTCCTGATGTCCTGATTCCCCCTCCCCTCGGCCTGCGGCCTCTGTCTCGGATTAGCGCAAGTATATCGCTCCTGCACGTGAACTATGATAGAAGTCACAAAATCAACCGGAATGTTCAAGTAAATTCTAGAAAAAAAAATCTGTTAAGTAGTTCTCTCCTGGAAAGTGGACAGACATACAGAAAGACAGGCAGACAGACAGATGTTGGATTTTATATACAGAGATTGTTTACTGTAATTTCCTTAAAACAAAGCTATATTAAGGTCTAAGATGTAGCATATTACATCATGAATGATATTACCATATTTTCATGTTTAGCAACATTCATCTGTTTTTTTGTAATGGAGATACCATGTAAGTTCAGGATAAACAATTTGCAGTTCCTCTGCTTTTAGTTAAAGGATGTGATATTGATTAGAAGCACATGTTCGTAATCCTAATTATCTTGAGATAAAAGTATGAATTTGTCACCATGACATGAAATTGGAAATCCATTCTCCCTGGATGTCAAAGTCAGAAAAAAGAAGATTCATTTTATGCTTGTCTGTCTAAAGCATCACATACACTGCCGTACTTCCATGGTGGTCATAATAAAAACTCATAAAGTAAATGATAGCAATACGAATAAGTACAAAGTAAAGAGTTCAACATTTGCAAATGTAGCACTCAACTTCAAATTTACTACTTTTATCACAGCCGGGAATCTCACAGTAGTTGAGCAACAATGCAGAGTGCACTCTCTGCTCAGGAAAAGGCTCTCACTTTGAGTACTGCCTTTCTACTGCTACACCATCAAAACTTCACTTAGTTACTCTCTCAATATTAAGACACAGAAGCACAAGGCACTAATATTGCCAGGTAGCACATGATGTCAGTCTCCATGAATTATTGCAAAAGAATTCTTGATTTCAAATCGCAGTGCTAAGGGAATTTAACTACTCTGTCCACAAAGTTGACATGGATGATAGTCAATTCAAAAAATGCACAGTTGAACGGATGCGAGTGTGAAAAAAAAAAAAAAATGCTGATGTTTTGCTTGAATCATATAAAGTAATTAGATTAGCCACTAGGTGGTCTTTCCACTGTCACACACGCATGATACAAGAGTGTGTTGGATGCTCAGCACAAAAAAGGAAACCAAGGACAAGTTTGGATGAAACACACATATTAACTTCTCTTCCTCTTCTAGCCCTGGAGTGCAGGAGGAGCCAACAGATGTGAACTCTGGAAGTTCCAGTCCCATCCCTAAATAAGAAATGAGATTACCGTTCATTCTTGAACCAACAAATGCTAGAGCCACATTAGTCCACAGGAGACACTGATTTGAAGACAGAAGGGAATCAATTATTTTGGTTCCTTCTTTTTTATTTGTGTGTGTTTTAAATTAGCATCATTACTATTAAACATGAATCTCTTGAGACCCCAACTCTTTGTGCTGTTTCAGTTCTCTTCTCAAGTAGTGTCTAACCAATTGGCAATTTTATTTCAAATGTTACAGAGTACTAGTATGTATTCTTTAAACAATAAAGTCATTAATTCTCAGTGCCATTGCATCTATTGCTGTATTACAGCATGCTGGCCTTCTCTTAAGAAATAGAAAAATAATTGAAAAGTAAAAGTATATTTTATTAATGCTAAAAGTAAATGTATATGTAGAAACTGAAATCCACAGCTCTGCCCGTGTAGTAGTGAAACAGAACAAACTTTAAAAATCAATAAACAAAAAGAGGGTGGCATGGAGGCGCAGCGAGTAGCGTTGCTCCCTCACAGTTAGGAGGCCCGGGTTCGCTTGTTCTCCCCATGTCTGCGTGGGTTTCCTCCGAGTACTCAGATTTCCTCCCACAGTCCAAAAACATGCAGGTTAGATGCATTGGCAATTCTAAATTGTTCCTAGTGTGTGGGTGTGTGCACCCAGCCCGGGGTTTGTTTCCTGCCTTGCACCCTGTGTTGGCTGGGATTGGCTCCAGCAGACCCCCATGACACTGTAGTTAGGATATAGCGGGTTGGATAATGGATGGATAAACAAAAAGGTATCGCTAGCTAAGCGGAGGCAAGTTACACTCCAAAACGCAGAGGTAGACCAACTCCCCACTCCTGACATCACGCTTCTCCTTCCCTTTGGCGTGCAGCCTCTGTCTTGGATTAGTACAAATATATTGCTCCGGCAAGCGAACTATGATTCTTAGCTTGATGAGAGAAGTCGCAAAATCAACTGGAATGTTCAAGCAAATTATAGATAAAAAACCCAATCTAAATCTGTTAAGTAGTTCTCTCGTGAAAAGCGGACAGACAGACAGAAGTTGGATTTTATGTTCGCTAGCTAACCAGGAGGTAAGATACGCCCCAAGGCTGGCACGTGAGGAGGGCCGTGTCACCCTTCCCTCAGCCCATTGCGTCTCTCTTGGATTCACCCAAATAGATTGGTACTGCTACCGAACTGTGATTCTTAGCGCGATGAGAGAGGTCGCAAAATCAACCGGTAATGTTCAAGCAAATTATTGAAAAAAACCCGATCTAAATCCGTTAAGTAGTTCTCTCGTGAAAAGCGGACAGACAGACAGAAGTTGGATTATATATTCACTAAATGTTCTTTTTTTTTAACTGAGTTACTGCCGTACAGGTTGTGTGAGACTAAAGTACAGCAGCTGATATCAAGTTATTGGGAGAACATGCATAGGCAGCAAAGGCCAATATTTGAACTCAGGACCCTGTAGCTGTGAGGCAGCAGCAGTTCCCCCATGATACACTGCAATCTTACTAATTGCTTCTGTTTTTGAAAGAAAATAATAGCTTACAGCTGTATGGACACCCTCCTTACCTGGTTCAGGAGGTCTTTATAAGAGATGGCCAGGGAGGGAGGCTTGGACATGGTGTTGGAAGGATGTTGGGAATGTCTGGGGGTTTGGAGCTCAGTAGTGCCCACCATATACCACACATGAAAACAGATTAGACTTTTCATTACTAAATATGCGGACTCACCAAGTGATTTGTAGCATCACATAACTTTATTAGACCCACTTATTTAATTTAAGAGTCACAGGGAGCCTAAGCCTATACCAGCAATACTTGGTATAAAAAAGGAAACATCTGTTCATTTCTGCAGAAGGACTCTTCTCTTCTTTTTTACAGATGCATCATCCCAAACCATGTTTCATGGCTAGGAATTGACTTCTATTGGCTTCTTTTCAAAGATTTGGAAGAAACACACATGCAGCTTCTTTGCTGGCTTTTCAAGTCAGAGGTTGATGTCTTCCCCAGTAGCAGCAACGTGTGAAAATTAAAAGATATCCCCCAGCCACATTCTGATCAGCATAAGGCAAAACATTGCTTGTACAAGATTTGCTTTATTCACTCAAATTATTGTAGCCTCCTTTTTCAGAGAAGATGGTATTGGACTTTTTGTAACTCATTACTGCCTTCCTTTGTATTGTCTTGACAGTGAAACTAGTCATAAGGCACAGGCATAAGCACACAGTTTTCTTGAGAAATAAGGTGAATAAGGAAATTAGCCTCAACTCCCAACTGTAAGACCTAAATTTCTGGTTGCACATGCCTACACATATGCAACTGTCTTTCTAGAACACTTTCAAGAACACTGTAGGGTCAATAGAGCCAACCACGCTAACCAGAAACAGTGCAGTAGTTCTCAGCAGAAAATAATTTTGTTTACTGCAGTTTTAATATTTTTTCTAGATAAAAATTTCCAGTGAGCATAAAATGAAAATTGGAAAAAATTACTAAGAAGGCAATTTTAAATTACAAAAAACTAATAATAAATTTAATTATTGAGGAACACTTGTAGTAGTAGGGTGTTGTACTGTGTTAGCCATTATGAATGTTGTGAGAAGTCAAGCAAAATGTCCCCTTTTATTGGCTAACTAAAAAGATTACAATATGCAAGTTTTCGGGGAAAGCTTGTTACATATGTTGCACAATACTGCAACATGGTGGAGCCATACCTCACTGGCCTCCAATGCAGAAATGCCACTAGTACGGTGACCATTTTAGCTCACCTTCCTCCCTTCAAAACATCAAATCTTCCTCTGGCAAAACTCAATCCTACGTCTTGTCTCTTTCAAAACTGCATGTGTTCTCCAACAAAACTTCCATGCTCCCGGCCAAACTCCATTTTACCTCCTGTCATTGTCCTCACTTTGATAAGTGGGTTAGCAAATGGATAGATTGTTCGGCTTTTACTCGTCTGACCGTCTCTCATACAAATTAAGTAATTGCAGCACATTGTAATGGGTGCTGTTTATGACTGTGTTTACTAAATAAGATGCTAAATGTAAATATATCTGCTTAAAGTATGTATTCACTTAGATATATTTTAAAATATATATGGGATGCACTTTCTTATTTGAAATTTGGGAACAGTTTTCCTAAATGATTAAAAACAGTAGAAAAATGCATCTCTGCAACAAAATTCAAAAGTCCACCTATAATTTTAAATGATAGAAATACGAAAACAATGCTTTAAATGTCAAAGAAATAACCGCCATCATTTTACATTTTAAATCTTTTATCATTTTTGTAGAGCAGATTATAAAAATGCATATTACAAATAATCGTATATAATCCGAGCATCAATAGGCATAATGAAGCTGCAGCATCCAGGAGTATCAATGAAAAACATTTAAAGAGGATGAACATGATTGGTTGTCTAAAGTGTATTCCTGCTGATGTAAAAATGATTGACAGCTACACAGCCCCGGAAGCACCCAGCTGTCACTTTTCTTGTTTTTGTGTCTGAAGTAAAAGAAAGGAGAGGAATTTTTGACTGGAGATTGGAGGCAGAAAGGAGGATGACTAAAGGCTTAATGGAGATGATGTTTAAGTTGGAAGCCATTTTGACAGTGAAAGGAGTTAGGATGGAGTTTTGCTGCAGAGTGCATGTAAGTTTCATCAGAAGATGGATGCTTTTTTGCCATTGGTAGATGCCAGGCTGGTGTTTTGTCTGCAAAGAGGAGGATGACCTAAGAGGTACACCATGCACTACTTATAAAGAATATTATCTTTATCATACCTATCAGTCTTCCTCTTTATCAGCTGTACATATTAAAGAAGCTTGGAAATGCTTATCTATATTGCCAAGTAAAGTGGTTAAACAAAACAGGTTATATCTAATGCTACAAAAATGTCTAGAAATATTTTTAGCCTCACAGAATAGCATGCCACAAAATTCACTGGCCATAAACTGGAATAATTTCCATGGGAAAGCATTCTTAAAAAGTATGTGTGGTTTGGGTTTCTGGTTTAATTTTGATATGAGAGAATGAGGCAGCATTTTAAGTGTCCATTTTTCCATATTGGTTACATCTGTTTTAAACTTTGAGATCGCCAGCTTCCTCATGGGTTAATGGTATTACACGAATCTCCAAGCACAAAGCGTTGAGGCTGCCACACACTCTGACACCGGATTCTTGCACGTTTAACTTCTATAAAAGTGAGGTTATTATTAAGACAGATTCTGTGGTGTATCATCAATTCTGCATTTTTGAACCCTGCCAAACCAGGTCTTGTTTTTTTAACTCATGAAAATTGCAATTGCCTTTTTTGAAGATTTTTTTTTTCTTTTTTCAAGGTTTATAATGAAATATACTGTACATTCTTACAAGAAATGTAAGATGTATATACTATATCGTTGTATTAAGTAAGTTATGAAATCAAGCACTCCTTCAGCACTTGTGAAACATCTGGTGCAATCAGCTGTCATCTTTTCATCTAATCTGTCAGATTTTAAACCCATTTATTCAGGTCTCAGTTATGAGGGGCCACGGCCTACAGCAGCATCAGCTACACTATGCTACACTGAAAGCACAGAGCAGTGCAGGAATCTGTATTGGGGTAGTTTAGCAATGGGGACAAAACCCACAGGAATACACACATAAAATGAACATGTGCACCGTAATATTAGTCCCAAAGTTACTCTACAAACTTGTTGTCCTTAGTTTTATCCATTATGGATAGGGAATGGAGATCATTTAGAAAAGTTAATAATGTATCATCTTGATGTTGCAGTTTATGGCCGGCTTGTCATCACGGCCAATACCCCCAGGCCGCCAGATGGAGCTCTACCTGCAGCATGGAGGTGCCCCGGATGCCAGCAGGGCATCATGCACTATGGAGTTTTCCCTTACAAACCTGCTGGATACCCCAGGGGCCAACAGAGGACACTGCAGGGAGGCATAGAGAGTCATATGTGCCCTATAACCCAGAAGTGTGTCATAGGCAGAGTGACAGTAGAAGTGACGTACTTCTGGGGTGAAGAAAAAGACTTGCATTTGACCTGGAAGTGATAAAGAATCACATGGACTGGGGATTAAGAACACTTCCGGGTCAGGGAAGACAAAAGGACTTGGGGAGCTCCCAGACGGAGAGCTGAGCTGGGTGAAAGGGTGGCAGCGCGTCTGGGAGTGGAGGATTGTTTATTACTGTGATTATTATTGTATTTATGAGTATAGTTGAGGAGAGGGTGCTTTGTGCACTGTACTGTGAGAATAAAGTCAACTATTGGACTTTTTCCTGGTGTCTGAAGTCTTGGACAGGGGTTCAAGGGAGCGATAGCACCCCCTATCTGTCACAATGTCTAAAAAATAAGCCAGTATTCCATTTCCTAATACACTTTTTCATTGCAGGATCCATAAAATCCCAGTCTGTCCTTAGAGTATTATGGAAGAAGCAATAAACATTCCTGGATTGGGTCCTAGTCCATCCCACTCACACCACTCATCCATCTAAATTAAAGGACAAGTTATCTGTGTGTGTGTGTCTGGGCATCTGTATGTCCAGCTGGTTGTTATGCCTTTGTTATATGTCATTTGGTATAGGATTTGCAAAACCAGTGCTAATGTTTGTGATACTCCATCTGTTGGAATGAAAAATGCAGTGCATTTTATTACAAGATGCATTACAAAAATTTGGTCTGGTATTCATAAAAGCAGTGCTAATGTTTTTGGTGTGTCATCTATATTAATAAAAAGTGCAATGCATTTTATTACGTAAATGCATTACAAATTACATTACAATAGTTGGAGCACTGCAAGTATTAATGCTGAATATGCTGAGGTCTACATTGATTACTTAGATTTTAATCTTAGACAAGAAATCAAATCCTAGTCCCTGAAGATGAAGATAAGTGGAGATAAGCAGTGCTCTACAATGCCATCCATAAAGAAAATGCTTTACAAATTTATGGCAGTGTGCAACAGAGACCAGTAACATTTTCTAACAAGGGAAAGAATCTAAATGCTAAGGACGAACAACAACTGAGAACAATAAGAAAAGCTATCCAAAAATGAATGGATGGTCATCTAGCATGCTTTGCTTGTTAGCCATGTATTTTATTCAAAAAGTGTCCTTTATATGCAATTTGATAAGATGTACCCCATCACACCTACATAGAGTGCTGTTCACCAATTGTTTACATGTACACGTGACATTAAGAACAACTGCACACAAAAAAAACAAAGTATGATCTAATAGTATAATGTTTCTCCCTTTTTGAAAGGTGGGGTGAATCTTTTAAGGCCATTGCAATCTACGCTTTTTCAATTTATTCTCTAGTTCTTTCTCAAATAGAACAGCATGGTTACACAATGCTGCCTCCCAGCTCATGAGTCTGATGCCTTGGTTGGGTGTTGTCTCAGTGGAGTCTGCACATTTCCCACACATCCATGTGGGGTTTCCTGGTACTTCAGTATCCTCCCACATTCCAAAGATATGCGTGTTGGTTTACCTGAGATAATGAGTGGGTGTAGGTGTGATTGTACTCTGAAACACAACGCTGTCCATTCAAGGATTTCTTCTCAAGTCTGCTCAGTGCTGTTTAGTTATGGCTCCTATCAGTTGGTTCAGAAAACGAACAGATCTGTAGGTCTTGTCAAAACTGTTTATTTTCTTTTATGTTCTGGCCATGTTACTTTCGCAACCTGCCCCTGCGTGGTATAGGAGTCCTTGCTCCATCCTCTGTGTGTGTGTGTGTGTGTGTGTCTGCACTGAGTGACAAAGGGTTTCTGGTACAAGGACAGACCCTCAGCTCACTTCTTTCTTTTTAGAAATCCCTGTAAAAGGCAATACCTTGGACCAAACTTGATTCCTTGCAGCCAATGCTATTTTCTCAAGGAGCTGTTCAAGCATATAAGGAAAAGAACTCTATATGACCCATTTGAAGCCTTTACACAGTCTTCAAAAAAGTATTTGAACCCCTTGATTACGTTAGCAGAGTGTTACAGGAAGAGTAACTATCTTATCTTTTCCCAATTATTACACTGTACTAGTATGCTAATTTATTTTTTGAACCAACTAAATTGGTATATTATACACATATAATGTCACATTTTCTGAATTTCGTTATACTAATTAAATGATTTTATTGTCCTGTGATAATATGCCATGAGAGCTGCTTCTGGAGATGTTTCTTTTATTAGTTCTCACCACCCACCGACAAGACCAGTGGTCAGTTTAGGCCCACATATATTTTCATAGGTTGTACATTTTTTGACAACATTGCAAACTGTACAATCATGACATGGATCTGTCTTTAAAAATGGAGCTCTGGCTTTCAAGCTTTTTATTTCTGGCAATGCTCCACACATTACCCTTTTCCCTTAACTGATTCTAAGAGCTGGGAAAGAATCACTGCTGTTACATCTTTAAAAAAAAATAATTCATGTGAATGGTTACTTTAATGATACACGCAGCTTAATATAGGTGACATGATGTACACAAGAAATGATTATTATCAAAATCAGCTGAAATTTTGTAATAGCTGAAAAAGATTTTTATTTTGTGAAATGTTATGCTTTAATTTTTTTTATTGGTCTGCATTTTTAAATAAATGTAGCTATAACTACATGTGAAAATACTAAAATAAAGAACACTAAGCAAAATATGCATAGCTTGTTGAGAAACTAACCTTAAATCTCTGTACAATTACTGGGTATAAATTCACGCCATCTATCCTGTAGCCACCCATTCCACTAACAGCAATAAATTATTTCTTTGGAAATCTGCAATTCCAAAAAAAAAAATAAATCTCTGTAACTTTTAAGACACCTCAGAAGTTCTGAGAAAGTACAGGGAAAGTCAGAATGTCTACTGGTTTTCACTCCAACCAATTTCATTATTCACCTCAAGTGCAGAAGAAATTAGGTAGAATTATATAAATGAGGTTGTGAGGTTATTGCCTTATGAACTTTGAAATGTTTGCATTTAAATTATTAGAGCATCAAATGGGTACCACATGTACTTTTATGAGTAATGTTGAATGAAAATGCCTTTATTCTAATTACTCTTGAACTGTACTGGTAATACTGTTATTGTAATTATATTGTATTAGTAAAATTTGCACTTACTTTATTAGCGTATTGTGTTACTTTTTGATTATGTTGGCAATGCTTCTACTCCTATAAAAAGTTGATTATATCAGCAATGTTTGTACAAATGGACTTCTGTTGTTAGTACAGTATGGTGGTTGTTCTTGTACTTCAACAACAACAACATTTATTTATATAGCACATTTTCATACAAACAGTAGCTCAAAGTGCTTTACATATTAAAGAATAGAAAAATGAAAGACACAATTATAAAACATTATCATTATCAACATTAATTAACATCGAATAAGAGTAAGGTTCAATGGCCAGGGGGGACAGAAAAAACAAAAAAAACTCCAGACTGCTGGAGAAAAAATAAAATCTGTAGGGATTCCAGACCATGAGACCGCCCAGTCCGCTCTGGGCATTCTACCTAACATAAATGAAACAGTCCTCTTTGGATTTAGGGTTCTCACAGAAGGGCTTGATGATGATGATGATGGTCACGTAGACTTCTGCCTTTTAATCCGTCCATCATTGTTGGAGCATCATGAAGCTTTGAGTAGGTGGAGGTGGCACAGGCCACCGGACAAAGAAACAGAAAAGAGAGTAGGGGTCAGTACGGAATATTACACTTTATTACACACAATATTACTTATATTACACTGCATGATATGCAAATATGTATCCTATTTTGATAGATAGATAGATAGATAGATAGATAGATAGATAGATAGATAGATAGATAGATACTTTATTAATCCCAAGGGGAAATTCACATAATCCAGCAGCAGTATACTGATACAAAAAACAATATTAAATTAAATAGTAATAAAAATGCATGTAAAAGCAAACAATAACTTTGAGTAATGTTAGCATTTACTCCCCCAGTTTATATGGGTATTGTTTGTACTTTTATTCTTACAGTACTAGCATACTTACAGGCACAATGGTACAATGGTAGATCCATCTGTTTTGATCACGTCATGCATTTAGGAACCTCTGTTCATCAGATACAGTATGCTAGTCCTTACGTCCTCTTTCTTTGTGTGTCTCATTGCCCCTGTTCATTGGACATTGCAGCCCTCGAGAGGGCGCCAAATGAATGACATTTTATATCGATAGATTATATTGATAATGTTTATAAATTCTTATTAGTTATTATATTTACAATCGCTAATACTGTATATCCATCCATCCATTATCCAACCCACTATATCCTAATTACAGAGTCACAGGGGTCTGCTGGGGCCAATCCCAGCCAACACAGGCCGCAAGGCAGGAAACAAACCCCGGACAGGGCACGCACACACCAAGCACACACTAGGGACAATTTAGGATCACCAGTCCACCTAACCTGCATGTCTTTGGACTGTGGGAGGAAACTGGAGCACCCGGAGGAAACCCACGCAGACTCGGGGAGAACATGCAAACTCCACGCAGGGAGGACTCGGGAAGCAAACCCAGGTCTCCTTACTGAGAGGCAGCAGTGCTACCACTGCACCACCATGCCGCCCCTAATACTGTATAGTATATATTATAACATTTATTATTATTTATTGTACATTTTTATAACATTCATAACAAAATTTATTGATAATATTTATACTCTTATTAGTTATTGTATTGATATAATCCTGTGATGGACATACATTTTTGGGGCCCTAAATCTTGAATCTTGTTATGGGGGCCCTTTTGTAACCAGCAATGAGTTCTGGGTAACCACTGTTATCTTCTTTAATTGGGTTGTTCCATTACAGATCACCACAAATTTTTAAATAATTTAACCACTACATCTTCAACTTTTGAATAAAGCTGCTTTACAGGATCACATGTCAAGGTCACTGATGTGAATGATGGTTTCCTGCGTCTTATAATTTTCAAATTATGGGAGGGATGAAAATTAAAGTTGCTTCTGTGGCCCCTCCAGGATTAGGTGCCCTAAAGCTTAAGCTTCATTAGTTTCACAGTAGTTCTTCCCCTGAACACATCATTTGTGTTTTATATTGTTAAAGATTTTTTCTTTTGTTAATAGGGTACTATTCTGAGAATTCTTTTAATTATGTTACTCTTACTGCTTTATCCTGGCAATGCTAGCCTGTTTTATTAGTCTGTTGTATCAGTACAGTATGGCCAGACTTAGCCCCAATACCATCATTAAATTTGTTCATATTATCACCACCGTAGGGATGATTTCCAAAGGTGACGAGATGGCTTACAGAGAAGAGATTTACCTTCTGACACAGTGATGCCAGGACAAAAAAAAACTCTCCCTTAATGCCAGAAAAAGCAAGGAATAGATCCTAGACTTCAGGAAGCAAGAGAAAGACTACACTCCCATCTTCATTACCAAGGCTGACATGGATGGGTCAGCAGCTTTACATTTCTTTAGGTCGCCATTATTAATAAACTATAGTGTGTACAAAACATTATGACTATGGTGAGGAAGGCTCACCAAAACCGGCACTTCTTCAGGTGTTTGAAGAAAGCCTGAACATCTGTGTTTATTGCCACAACGTCTGTAGATGTGTAGTGGAATTTATCCTTATTTGTGTGGTGGCATTACATCCTGGTATGGTCCCTGTTTGGTAGTAAGGTCAGCTTAGAATAACATTGGTACACATCTGAAATCTGTCCAGGACATATATGACACTTGCTGCCTTAGAAAAGCAAAACCTTATTAAAGATACCGGCCATCCTTCAAGGTTATTTTTTTCCCTCCTCTCTTCTCCATTCCAGCAATTGGTATAGGAACATTAGTACGTTAAATTAATGAAAAAATGTTTACACTCAGGCTGGAAGGCCACTTAACAGTATCAGTATCAGTATCTAATCTAATATATGCTGTGTTATATTCATTGTTTGTAATTTATATTATACTACCGTCACTAGTTTAGTAGACTTTGAATTAGGTATCACATTTTACTGTGTGCATTGAACTTACATATTTAAATGAATATTTATCATATTTCTAGTGAACTACTTTGGCAATGTTTGTGTTCTAATTGGTGTATTACATTAGTCTCTTACTAGTAAATGACACTGGTTACACCTATACTCTTATTAGTGCTGTCATATTGGTTTTATGTTGTCAGTGTATAATAATAATAATAATAACAATAATACACATATTCCTATTATCAGTGCATTATAAGTATAACCAGTAACAGTGTACTGCACGATAACGTGCAGTGAATACACTTGACTTGAGCATTCCTAGTTTTCATCCTCTATCTCGGTCTCTGTTTAGCATTCGTTTGCTCAGAGGTTGATCCGCTTCCTGCTTCCTGAGCAGCTCTTCTTTTCTCCACATTAACGGCCGCTTCTTCTCTTCTTTCGTCAGTATCTTTTCACGTTAAAACTGATTAAGTCAGTGTTTGTGTTGCAATTACTTAGTATGTTTTGTTTAATTTTTCACTTAAACTGGCATTTAAGTCTTCAAGTAGGTGAAGTGACGGTGAAGGTGGTAAGGAGGAGAACGGCGCCCGTACACATGTGCCACACTGCCGCCCTGCTGGCCGCTGCTGAGAGTTGATTCTACCATAAAATTAAAAAGAGGAATAACCTTGGAGGTCAATCGTCATCCCGATAGTAGGCGTCACATCAGTGGCATAGCTGGGGGGGACATCTGTCTCCGGGCGCAGCATCCAGGGGGCACCAAATTGATGTTCCGAAATTTTAGAATGAAGTGTTTTCCATTCTTAAATGCACTAAAAAGTAAATAAAAAACATTTGCATACTCAGTCCATGAGGATATCGTTTTCCTACGTTTTTTGTCTCTTTCTGATTTTGAAGCACATATTAGTTTAATATACCCAACAGATAATAATTTATCCCCTCCACTACTCTAACATGCTTGACTCCCACCCAGAAACATTTTTAACGTTATTAAACTGGTCGCGCGACTGACATGAGGTATTAGTGTATCATTGTCTAAGTTGTTGCAAACGCCATTTCTGCATGCCAAGTGATTTGTGTTTATGTGTTGGATAGAAAATTGATTGGACTGTGATGAAATATTCTAGTAGATGGCTGCAAAAGTCTAGACGTTTCCCCATCATATTTTCGTACAGATAAATTGTAAGTAATGCAGTTTTTATAAATATATAATTATTTCCCTGTATAATTTGCTATATACTTTCTTTAAAATCATTTTTAAATGTGGAAAACGAATTTTTTCTTGCAAAAACTAATGACGGATTTAGATTTTAAAGAACACGAGGCGGCGTTATCATTTTCGGAGACTTATATGACATTTTTTTCTTAAAATACTATAATTTTATATATATTTGTTACATTTTGTATTTTGGCAAACAGGAGAGGGCGTGAAACCTTCAGTTGTCCCCGGGCGCTGAAAACCCTAGCTACGCCTCTGCATCACATAGTATATGTGTACCAAATTTCAGGTCAATCGGTTTGTGAGCTACAGGTGATTTAAAATCCTGGGCAGACAAAGAGACAGCCACGGTAGCATATTAGGTAAGAAGATGCTTATTCACAGATTATTACAGTATTTGTTGTGTACCAATTATGCTGACCTCTTTGTATTATCCGATCCATCCATCCATTAACCAACCCGCTATACTACAAAGACTAACTACAGGGTCACGGGGATCTGCTGGAGCCAATCCCAGCCAACACAGGGTGCAAGGCAGGAAACAAACTACGGGCAGGGCACCAGCCCTTTGTAGTTGTTTTATCCTATTCTACTGTTAATCTTTGAACTATTTTTATGAGTTCATTACATCAGCAATACTCGTACTCTTCAATGTATTGTTTTAGTAATCATAACATTACTGAATTATGTTGCTGTTATGATTCATGTTCATTATTTATTTTTTATGTCTTCCAGGACTTATTCTAGATTTGTCTTTTGTATAATATAGGTTTTCTGAGTTGCTGAATCCAAATTAGTTTTCAAATAGTTACACATTTTTTGCATCTTGGTTTTCATGCACACCACCATTTTAAGCAATGCTTGCTACAAGGCTGGAATGCAACTTCATCTTGGAGTCATCATCACAATGTGATGAAAGATTGGATCCTTGCACTTCTTGGTCATCAGAGTTTGTGGATACAAAACAAAGAATTCTCTATGTAGGTGTGCTTAGTAATTGGCCATGTTTGGCATTTTGGTGTGAAGAAAGTGCGAACGGACTTGATAACAACATTCTTATTAGTTTTCTTGATGTTTCTTCTCTTGGTTTTCTTCATTCCTTCCCTTGTGCCGTGTATCTCATTAGGCATAACTTGATTAATGCTTGTTGAATTGTTATTTGGCAGACCGTGCAGTGACTGTACAGGCGCTCTATTGTTTTTTAGTGGTTTTAATTGTTAGGTAGGTGCACTTTCCATATTGATTTTATAGTGGATTTAGCAGATGGTGGGGTTATTATTGTCCGCCTATTGGCTCTACAATAGACAATTTTTTTTTCCTTTGTCCTCTAACTTTAAATGTTTACCCCACCAAAATGTTTTTCCCATACTAACTAGTGTCTTTCCAGTTAATTACGAACAATGGTAGGCAGTTAAAATTATACAAGTCAGTTTTCACTCATAGCAACCCTATGTTTACACACAGCTATACACTAATTTTAGTTAATATGGTGGCTGTATAGAGAAAGCTTTGTCTGCATTGGGCATAATATTTGTTAGCCTTGCACTGGGGTTTTTTCCAAAGGTGTGGCAACACTGCTACTGTCAGGGTATATGTTTTGTGTTTCTGTGCAGCTGGTTGTACTGTAAGAGTAACTTTTCCAGGACAGATTTTGCTATCATAGTAAAGGAGACATGGCCAACTAAGAAGAGCAGAGGAATTTGATAATATGTTTTAAAAGTGTTACATTTTCTCCCTATTTGAGTCCTAAGAAAGTGAGAAAGCAACAGTCAACAGTAGTACACATGAAATGCTGTATTCGCATGAAATAAAGAGACATTTTGCTACCTTATTATTACATTACACTGGTAGTATAATACTAGGAAGCACTTGGAGCTCCGGTCCTTGAAGAAAGATGGTTCAAGTGGTTCTTTTTCCTCCTTAACTATCATGAAGTTCTCCTGAATGGTGGAGTTTAAATTCATGCCAAGCACTTTGTACTATAGAGGCTGTCTGACAAGGTGATGGTGTTAGCAAGTCACTCAATGGCTCTATATTCAAGCTAACCTTTCACTTTGGTATGTGCGGCAACGTCCTGCCATTTCATCACTGGTCGTAAGCAAAATGGCTCCTGCTTTTAAACTGATGATGAAATGAGTTGGCAGATTCTGTTGTTTTTCATGGCATAATGGTGTGGATGATTTTGTTTTGCAATTGGAGTATATGAATTTTGGTTGAGATGAAAATGACCAGTCAGCTATAAAGTCCGACAAGATGACATTTTACACAGGCAGCTTGTCCATGCTTGCCATGTCTGCATTGTGTATCCTGCTGTTAATACACATCTGATTGGCCTGTGCAATGTGTTTCACTCTCAGCAGATGTCGCCACTGTTCTTTTTCAATCAGTTATAGCACATGCCTGTGCTGCCTTTTGCCATGAGAAGGACCCAATTACATTGCCAGGTTAGCACACATATTTAATTTTTTTCTACATTTTTTAACACATTATGTCATAAGCTCTCGATCTGGATCAAGATCAGTGTTCTAAGCCCAGTGGTTTACAAGTTTTTGCATGATCTCAATATAGATTTACAGATAAGAAATTAGCAGTTTATTTGTGCACATTTCATTTTTTGCCAGATGAAGAAAATACAGTATGCACTCTTGACATGTTTACTACAGAGCTGAAGTCATAATGCAAAGATATTAAGGAGTAATCTAATCATAGCATTTAAAAGACAACTAATATAGTATTGCATGTGTCTTACATTTGGCCTAATATATACATAATAATTATTTTCTTTTTTCTTCATTGTTAATATTCCAACTTATAAAAATTGAATTTATTTTTTTTTAATTTAAAAAGAGCAAACATGCACAAAACATTTTAAAGCCTGAACGTGCTTCTCCTGCGTTAGCGGTAACCATTCTTATTAATGTTTCAGCATTGTGGGTGAAAAATAATTGCACTTTCAGAAAAGCACAGGAAGAAGCAAAAGGCTTAATTGTTAATATGGCAGTACAGCAAAATTGAAAGGAAGGGGGCTCAGAACTATTGCTGACAAGTAATAAAACAAGTCGTTTCTATAATACAGCTGACTAAGTCTCATAAACAGAGATGTGCCTTCGTTGCCAGTCATGGGTGTTATGAGCTGGGGATGGCACTGATTGCTCTTTATTTATTAACTTAAACCACAATTACCTCATTCTGTTTGCAGGAAACCAAGATGTAAAGTAAGAAGAAATGCATCTTTTGAATAAAATGAGAATTCAATTCAAAAGAGAACATTTTTAAGTAATAATTTATTCTTCTTCTTAACAAATACTACAGAAGACTAGGAATTGGACCCTTTGCCCTTTACTGAAAACAGTAAGGTTGTACTCATTTAGAAACGTATCTTCATTTTAAAAGTTCATCCATCCATCCATTATCCAACCCGCTATATCCTAACTACAGGGTCACGGGGGTCTGCTGGAGCCAATTAAAAGTTCATTATAGACAATATTATTTTCAGTCCTACATTTTGATTTTTTCATATAAATTATTTTCATTATTATTTCATGGTTAATTTAAGTTTGACAACCACCCACTTAAAATTGTTTGTAACTTTGTCATTTTAAAGTTACTTGTTTTTTTCCCCACCATCTTTAAATGTTCATTGGCAATGCCCTATTAACTGTCTATAGTCTTTCAAAGTCAGGCAAACCATTTTACCAATTCTTCACATTTACTTTCTATTCCTCTGGGTTCTTTTTGGGGGATGTATTTTATATAGCTGGATTTGTCATCTTTGTGGAATGATGTGGTTTGTGTTACCTGCTGAGAAATGTATTGGTCATTACTTTTTAAGAAGACATGAGAGAACCCTGGCTGACTTGCTGTCTGTAGCAGTGCCACTGCATAATTACCAGGAGTTTTTTTTACAAGTTTTTCCTTGACTGCTCATTTGGTGTCATGCTTTTATAACAAAGGCCTTCTAATTGGACCTACTCAACATTTAATAGCAGTTATCAGTGCCAATGCTCTGTATTTAGAATGTCATTATTTTGAATTTGGCTGATGCCTTTACCCAAGGCAACTTACAGTACAACATTTTCATATTAGACAGATTTTCATTTGTCCCCAGGGGATATTTGGCTTTAGATAGATAGATAGATAGATAGATAGATAGATAGATAGATAGATAGATAGATAGATAGATAGATAGATAGATAGATAGATAGATAGATATGTAAAGCACTATATAATAGATAGATAGATAGATAGATAGATAGATAGATAGATAGATAGATAGATAGATAGATAGATAGATAGATAGATAGATAGATAGATAGTGTCACAAACTCCACAAAGAGCCAGGTTTGGGGCAGCCACCCGTATATTATTTTCCTGGCTGCAAATCTATATATTTAATTTACTAAGGCAAGACGTGGATTTACTGAGCCGCCGACAAGTTAGACACCTATGGCGCACGCAGGAAGGAGCTACGCCCACCAACTCCTGGCACCTACGAGCCACGTTGACTGTTCATAGAGGCATGTTTCTCGCGGGGGTGAATCGCCATATGCAGCGTGTAAAACAGTTTGTGAGGGGTATCCCATGGGATCTTTAAAACAATCCTTTACAACTGAGGTTAAAACACAATGAAGTAAGCAGTCTTTAAAAACCGAGTTTTCGGTTACGACGCTGTGTGTTGGTTCGTTCCGTGCATTGTTACAATGTTGCTTTTCTTGCTGATTTATTACATTACCGATTTTTCAAATGTTAATTTTCTCCCTGTGCTTAAAAATCATTAAAAAATTGGCCTGATTATGCGGCGTATGGTATGCCGCGGGTTGGCTAGTTGTGAATAAATGATAGCACTGGTGTGCACAAACTGGAGTCCAAAGCAGAACTGAGGGAATAAGGAAGAGGTGGAGGCTTTTAAAGGTCAGGGCAGGAAGTAACGTCAAAGGGGCCAGGATCGGAAAGGTCTTCAGCCATAGGCTCCAGCCCGGACATGACATCAAGGGGACTGGAACCAGAAAGGTCTTGGTCTATACATTCGGACCCGGAAGTGACATCAACAGGGCCAGGTGGAACTTCCCGTGAATGGTCTGCAGGAAAGCGAGAAAAAGAGTCGGTGCACTCTGCCCCATCCCGGTCAGATTCGGAATTGCCCTCACTCAAGCCCTTTAGCTACCTCCCATGTGCACGTGTGTGACAATAGATAGATAGATAGATTGGAAAGGTACTATATAAAAGATAGATAGATAGATAGATTGGAAAGGTACTATATAAAAGATAGATAGATAGATAGATAGATAGATAGATAGATAGATAGATAGATAGATAGATAGATAGATAGATAGATAGATAGATAGATACACCGTAATATGAAAACAAATCAGAATGACTAAAATGGAAGAAAATTAAAAAGAAAGAATAACTTCTGACTTGGCATATGCAGTCACAGTGAGGAGTTATGCAAGTGAATTGCTGTTGGTATAAAGGTGCCCTGGTAGCGTTTCTTCACACACTTCTACTGAATGATTCAGTTTGTGTCAGTGAGAGGATGTGCAGCATTGTTCATAATGGAACTCAGTTTAATTTCAATTCTTTCTTTTGCTATGACCTCTAGGGAGTCCAGATTGCATCCCATAACTGAGCCTGCCCTTTTAATTAGCTTGTTGATTTGGTGGGCCTCTCTTTTAGTGATGTTACCAGCTCAGCACACCGCAGTGTAGGAAATCGCACAGAGTTATAGAAAATATGAAGGATGTCACTGCCCACATTAAAGGAATGCCATCTTCTAAGGATAAAGAGCCTGCTCTGCCCTTTCTTGCATAGTTCCTTTGTGTTCTGAGACAAGTCCAATCTATCATTGATGTGGTGCACCATCTTTACATGCACTCCTTAAATAGTGACTCAGTGTAAAGGCTCTTTGATGATTCCTTGATTTTTCTGATGTTTAGTTGTAGACAATTCTTTCTGTACCAAGAAACAAAGTTGTCTACCTGACTCTTATTCTCTGCCTTATCTTCTTTATCAATGCAACCCATAAGTGCAGAATCATTGGAGAATTTCTGCCAGTAACATGGCCTGATGTTATATTTATAGTCTAAGGTGTGCAGAGTAAAGAGTAAAGGAGACAAGACTGTTCCTTGTGGTGCTCCAGTGTTGCTCACATCCATATCAGAGACACAGTCCTTGAGCCTCACAAACTGCAGCCTGACCAACAGAAACTCCATTATCCGGGACACCTCAGGATCATCCACCTGCATATCTCAGAGTTTACCTGTTTACAGGGATGTCTGGATGGTATTGAAGGTGCTGTAGAAATCAAAATCAAAAAAGTGCTGTTAGCTTTTTTCCAGGTGAGACCCTGTGAAGCAGATGGATGATTGCATCCTCCACCAATCTTTTTCTAATCGGAAGTTCTTTAGTTTTTTGGCAGACAGAGAGGTGAAGTGACTTGCCCATGGTCACACAGTGTCAGAAGCTGGATTTGAAAACCAAAACCTGTGGGCGTAAAAGGCTCTGAAGCTAAGAATCTGCACTAGTATCTAGAAAGTCCCCAGTTCAAATTCCCATTACAGCAAAAAAGGATTCTATACCCTTGGTCACTTGAGCAAAGCCCTTAACCTGAAAATTGCTCCAGAGGTGCTGCAAAATGGCTGACCCTGCGCTCTGACCCCAAGAAGTCATACAAAAAGACAATTTCCCCTTTGGATTAATAAAGTATATCAAAATTAAAGCAAAAAATTGCACTGGTATTGTCATGTTATTGTTTGTATTTACCATTACACTCCAGATTACTTCATATTGTACATTTGAACAAAAGAACAGGTCATTTTCAGTCGACTGCACTTTGACTGCGTCTGTCTGTTTTTTGTTTTCATAAAGTAGGCCATCTTCCTTATGTTTTTATTGACAATTTTTTACTGCAGCTCAGTTCTACTTTTACACTAATAAATGCCACATCATATCAAGTGGATGGGTGACTAAGCCCTCGTTGAAATGGTCTAAGACCCTACCCAGAGCTGGATGCTGTACTTGATGGGGCTGGGATAATTAATATAACACCACATAACACGGGTGAGTGACTGAGGGGGCTCTCAAAGTGCCATGAAACTTTGTGAGCCCACGCAACCTCAAAATGGAATAAGCAGATCTTACAAAATGATGGGTGGATGGTGGGATAGATGGATGGAAACCATGAACAACACAATATTGTAATGGATACAATGAGCAACCTCAGAGATTCAAACCCACAGTCCCTGAAATCTTATAGTTGTTTGTCAGGATTATGACAGCTCTTTAGAGTTTCATATTATAATATGAGTTCATTCTGATAGATAGATAGATAGATAGATAGATAGATAGATAGATAGATAGATAGATTGTGGTGGGCTGGCGCCCTGCCTGGAGTTTGTTTCCTGCCTTTCTCCCTGTGTTGGCTGGGATTGGCTCCAGCAGATACCCTGATAGATAGATAGATAGATAGATAGATAGATAGATAGATAGATAGATAGATAGATAGATAGATTGCACTTTATTTGTCCACACAGGGAAATCAGGCATTTAAAAACCCAAATAAATAAATTTATAAATTCATCTTAACATACATGAATGAAAAATCATATAAAATATAGCATATTACTCAACACTATCTTTCTGGTCGTTGGGCCTTTAAGATGCCATTGCAGATAAGAAGAAGATTCTGTTATACTTTAATTGTTCACAGCAGCAAAAAGTGAAATGACATTTTTTCCATTAGCTAAATAAGCATTATTTAGTGTTTTGTTTTATTTTAATTAAAAGCATGTTTGATTTATTTGGTTTTATTAACTGTAATGAATTTTAATCTTGGGGAAAAAAATAAAGAGAATACTTGGATTAAAAAAAAACAAATGATCTGTTATAATATACAGTATTTGAATAGATGCTTTGCTCATTAAGATGATCAGCAAGAATTATGATAAAAATGTAGTTGAGATTCATTAGCCTCAGCACAGCCATTCATGTATTTCAGTCTTGAAAACTCCTTGTCAAAATTTTATCCAAAAATTATTTTAAATTAAAAGGATCGTGGCGCCACGTCTTTATTCCATAAAATACTTCCATGAAGAACAATATGTACAGTTTGATTATGAAGAAGAATCTAGGCTGTGAATAATTAAAATGTAAAGGTTATATGATGTTTTTGGTATTTTTGTTAAATGAAAAAATAATAACGATAAACAGTTTGACCAAAAAAATGATATAAGTTTGTACAATGCATTGGTGAACAGGAAATTCACTTTTTCTGCCGTAACAACACATTATAAGATTTTTGAAGGCCTGGTTTATTGCATCAAGTCATTACCATACCCATTCTTAATAGAATATATCATATTTTAATTTGTTTAAAGGATACTTCCCTCCACTCAATGTCAAGGCTTGTTTTTCATATTGTATAAGCACACACTGATCTTCTTTCATGAATACTTGTAAATTGATTATTGACAAGATTTTATTCTTCATACATTTCAATAGTTCAAACTTTTGTTAAATTTAATACATTTTCAGCACATATTCTGTCATATTTTCCCATGTTCAGATTTATTTACAGTACATAGCAAGTAATGATGTATCAAAATGCAGTGTTCAGTAAAATTGTGTTAATTGGAAGTAACAAGATGCTGCTTCATGCTACCTATTGAGAGTGTAAATACAACAAGTGAAGCAGATGAGCTAACCTTGTGCTTTCAGGTCTTTGCTTTGTTTTTGTTTTTTTTTATCCTTGAAATTGAAATAAAAATGAAATATAATCTGACACATTTTTAATAAAGAATATTCCCTTAAACTGAAATTGTATAAAAGAAAACTCGGCTGGTAATTCAAATAATGAACTGTACCTTGAAACACTCACTCTTATAGACCTACAAAATCCAGAGAATTAGATATTCTTCATCCGTGGAGACTCTGACATTCCCATCCCTGTTTCTCACAACAATTAGATCCTGATCTGACACCCCTCATTAAACACAATAAAAAAATAAAACACCATATAAAATGCAAAATTAGGAAAAGTATTATTTTAGATATAAAAGTGGTTTTTCATGGCCTACAAGAATTGTTCAACAAACTCTGCACTTGAACTGTATACATTTTTATACAAAAAAAATCTGAATGTTGAAGAATGCTGAGCTCTGTGTAACGTGTCCATCATTCCAATCATTGCCACTCACGTATCCAGCCCAGGCATTCCAAGACATACTTCAAATGCCTCCTGGATCCTTCTGACAACACACATATGCCATGGAATTTAAGCGCTTGCAGAATTTCAAATGATTTTGGTAACTCTGTTGAAAAGTGAAGCAATAACCTTTGCACATAGTTGAACTTGGATAAAGCAATACTTTGCACTTATAACAAATGGGTTGTTTCAACTGGATATCATTATGTCATCGCACACTGTGTAGTTCTATTTGGGTGCAAGTGTGATTGATAACCTGGATAAATTGTTTGCAAGAACATGAAAAGTGCCAAAGCAAACAAGCAGGAGGAAAGCCTGGTGAAAGGGAGCAGCAGTGCTCTGGAAAGGACTCAGTTTGGGGAGTTCATGTTGAGGTGAGGCTGCAAGATGAAGAACAAATAAAAACACCCTGAACACTTCATCTAAATAAATTACACAGCAGAATTAGCCATTAGGGCAGTAAAACCACAAAGCACAGCTTTTTTGATATGCCCTTCAAATGGACTAGGCATTCTGCCAGAACTTAGGAATATGATGCATTATTATTTTTGGTGGCTTACCCTATTAATATTGTAGTCATGACTTATTTATAGACACTATAAACCAAGGTATGAAACTGTTAAAGATTCAACAGTCTATATAAATGTATCAAATAACTAGAAAAGTGTAGACTCAGGTGTAAAAGAAGAATCTCACACACTTTTGTTTTGATCAGATTATGATGCTCAGTTAAAAGAGGGGCTGAACATTGAAAGATCCTCATGCCTTTCCAGTCCCAGCTTGTTTAGATAACCTGCGCTACACTTACACTCTCTGTTAAGACTATTACTTTTTTTTTCAATCTACCATCACTAGGCTTTAAGCAAGGTCTTTGTGTTATTCTTGCATTTGACTTTACTTTCTGTAGTTGATGTTGCTGACTTGGTCTGTTCATTCTAACAGATGTGCAGACCTCAACTGAAGCCTTGATTTAATTTACACTTTTTTGTAATCTTCCTCTTTAGTCATTGTCATAAACATGACAGGGACTGTGTGATTGAGTGAGATCTCCAATGTACTGGTGTCCAGGTTTGGTCTCTGCCTTGCCCCAGTGGCTGCATTTGAAAAAAATATATATATACCAGTAACGGCGCACTGCACATTATACACTTGACTTGATCTTTCATAGTTTTCATCTTCTTTCTCTGTACGTTTAGCATTCGTTTGTTCAGAGGTTGATGTGCTTATTGCTTCCTGAGCAGCTCTTTTTTCTCCACTTTAGCAGTCCACTTCTTCTCTTCTTTTGTTGGCATCTTTTCGTGTTAAAACTGATTAAGTCAGTGTTTGTGTTGCAATTTCTTAGTACGTTTTAATTTTTCACTTAAGTCTTCAATCTGCCTCAAGAATGATTTAAGATATGAAGAGGCAGGGGAAGTGACAGCGAAGGTGGTAGGGATGAGAACGGCGCCCGTACACATGTGCTACACGGCCACCCTGCTGATCGCTGCTGAGAGCTGATTCTACAATAAAATAAAATAAAAATAAAAAGAGTAATAACTTTGAAGGTCAATCATCACCCCGAAAGTGGACAGTAGACGTCACATAGTATATGTGTACCAAATTTCAGGTCAATAGTTCAAACAGTTTGCGAGCTACAGGTGATTTCAAATCCATCCATCCAACCATCCATTATCCAACACGCTATATCCTAACTACAGGGTCACGGGGGTCTGCTGGAGCCAATCCCAGCCAACACAGGGCGCAAGGCAGGAAACAAACCCTGGGCAGGGCACACACACACCAAGCACACACTAGAGACAATTCAGGATCGGCAATGCAACTAACGTGCATGTCTTTGGACTGTGGGAGGAAACTGGAGCACCAAAGGAAACCCACGTAGACATGGGGAGAACATGCAAACTCCATGCAGGGAGGACCCGGGAAGCAAACCCGGGTCTCCTAACTGCGAGGCAGCAGCGCTACCACTGTGCCACCCTGATTTAAAATCCTGGACAGACAAAAGGACAGCCACAGCAGCGTATTATATAGAAAGATATATATATATATGTGTGTGTATGTGTTTGTGTGTGAATATGTGTATATATGTATGTATGTATATATATATATATATATATATATATATACTTGAAAAGTGTTGCTCATACTGAAGTGCTTAAACATTCATAATTTCTTATACTGTAAATATATATATATAAACAGAAGTAGGCACAAGTGGGTTTACAGCTGTATGGAAAAATACATGCACGTTATTACAATAGCGAATAACAATAATAATAAGAAGAAGAAACAAACAAAAAAGACAAACAAAAAATTAATATAAAAGTTAAAAAAAATAATAATACAAGAATAACCTCTGTGTTTCACATATACTTACAACTGTATACCTACTTTGCCCACCCCATTAAAAAGCTGGCTAGCTGTAGTGCATATATATTTATTTGTATGTGCCCTGTTTATATTCTGTTTAACTGTATGTAATGAAAACCTTATGCCATTTGAAAATATTTGTTAAAGAAATTTATATTAGGTTTTGCTATGTTGATGCACCTTTCAAAAAAAAAATATTTATATATATATATATATATGATACTCTTTTCTTTGGTGTTTTGCTGTCAGTTTTCATGATATCCAAAGTTAGCTTGACATCGATCTCATAAACTCTACTCCTGTAACTGCTCCATGTCACTTCTTCATGGGAAGTTCAACTGACACCTAACAACATTATTAAACATTCTACACTCATGAAAATAAATGTGCCAACGTGATTCTTCAGAGTGATGTCACTGGGAGCCATTTTTAGTTCCCAATAGACCCATCCAGTAAAGGTTTCAGGAAGAACCCTTTATTTATTTAGATCCTCAACAGATTCCACAAATAAACATGAACAGACGGTAACAGATTTGTGAGATAGCAATGGGTTCCTGATTTTTAAAGGACTCTTGTTGCATACAATACCACCGGCTAGGTTCCAAGTTTTCTTGATCTTTCAGTATCCTCCTCGGTACCCTTCTATACATTAAAGATTTCTGCTTTGTCCACATTTTAGGAACTTTTTCAAAGCCCAAAAAACAATTTCATATGCGAAGACCACTTCACACAATGGAATGGTTCTTTGTCAAACAATGCTTCTACGAGGACCCAGTGTGGTAAGTTCTTAATTACTTTAATCTAAGTACTTAATTACTTTAATCTTATTATTTATTAACATTTGTTATAATTTACCTCAACAAAATTTGCAAGAATATCATTATAGGTGAAATGTTGAAAACATGAATTTTACACAATTGGTTCTCACTTCAATATGTGATAAGCTAAACTTACCACTTGCTTACTTAACGTTTCCTTTAAGAACAGGGCATCTGGACAAGAAATGTTTTATAGTATTCTGTTGTCCACAGTAAAAACGCAGAGAAAATTCTCCAAGTAATACATAAACTTATATTTTACTGCAGTAAAGTTGCTGTAGGTGTGGTACTATAATGGACTTCGTTTTCTAGCCCAGTGTTTCCCAAACTCGGTTCTGAGGACCCCCTGTGGCTGCAGGTTTTTGTTCCAACCAGATTGCTAATCAGTGACAATGCCTGATAACACTGAGATCACTTGATTAGCTGCTTTTCCCCCCTCTTCTCTAATTCTAATTCTAATTCAGAAAAGCACAGCAGCATTATTTTTACATTTATAAGACATTTAGGAATATTTCTGCTTTTAAAATAAATTTAAATGCTTAACTCTCTTTTGTTGATTTCATTATATGTTGTCCGTTCTCTGTGCAGTTTCCCCCTTTGTTGGTTCTTATTAATGACAATTATCAATGAGTAGCGCAGACACGTTGGCAAACGCTGAATAATCAAAGGCTGCAGGTACTTTAGCATCAGACCCACTAATTATTAAATAATGGATTACTTAAACAATTAAAACACCTGGAAAAGCAGAATGAAAATATTGTTAAAAAGAAACAAATACATTATTCCCATATAACTGCTTGAGTACATTTTAATTTTTTTTACCCAAACTTAGTTTTCTAATTTCTAAATTGTTCTCTAAAAACAGAACTTAGGAAATACCACATCACGTAATTAGCGCAGGAGTCCAATTAAAAACAGAAGCTGGTCGAAACAAAAACCTGCAGGCACAGGGGGTCCCCAGGACCGAGTTTGAAAACCCCTGTTCTAGAGTATTGTTTCTGAACACCTAATCACACAAACGTAGTCCGGCCTGTTTAGTGTCAGCTTTCTGTTATTTTTGTGTATTCAAGGACTAGAAAACTCAGCGTGTGTTGCAGTTTTTTGTGCACTAAACTGTGCAATAGCGCAAGTCATGATATTCTTCAGATTGCTAATGTGGGCTGTTGTGCATTGCAGATTGTTTTAGAATGATTCTTCTTACACACAGAAAAAACTAACATTTGTTAATATTTTTTATATATATAATTTATAGTGGCTAATACTGTTATGAAAAAGTTGAGTTAAATTATAAAACAAATAAACTGGTAAAAGTCTGAAGTTAACAGAATGTTGCAGTGTAACATTCTAGCAGGTGCAGGAAACTAATCATGTACAATGAATCCTTACTAACTGCAAAGATGATCATAAGCAATATTTTTGTTTTTATTGAAAGTTCATCTTCAAATTATAAAAACTCAATCCCAATGCACATGTGCTTTGATTCTGGTAATGTTTGCCATTATATGCGTGATTGTTGATTTATAATTAAGTGTATATACAGTATGCCATTAAAAAGAAAAAATATATATGTGTATGTGTGTCTGTATATATATATATATATATAGATATATACACACACACTGTATATATATAAACAGAAGTAGGCAAAAGTGGGTTTACAGCTGTATGGAAAAATACATGCAAGTTATTACAATAGCGAATAACAATAATAAGAAGAAGAAAAAGACAAACAAAAAATGAATATAAAAGTTTAAAAAAATAATAATACAAGAATAACCTCTGTGTTTCACGTATACGTACAACTATTTTGCCCACCCTTGTATATATATATGGTTATTTTAGAAAACGTTACAGAAAGATTTAACATGTCCCTCATACTTATTTGTTTTGTTCTACCTTTTCACAGAATATTATAGTTACTAAAAACATTCCCTCACATTATACAGTTATATATTTAAAAACAGTATGTTTTGTTTACTGTAGAAAACTGTTTTCCTCCTCTAAAATCGTTCACAAAAATATTTAAAGACTAATTTAGATTGTATTTAAAAGTATTCAGCATAATCACAATAAAAAGAAACATTAATAGCTGTTATAAAATACAATATATTTAAAATCAATCATGTGCAATTGTTTTCTAACTGAAGCCTAAACATAAACCCTAAACATTTATGAAAATGATGGTTTAAAATAGCTGTAAGGTTTTATTCTGGCCTTTGGACCTTACTCTTATTCTATGTTAATTAATGTTGATTTATTTTGTTTTCTTACCGTGTCTTTTATTTTTCTATTCTTCATTATGTAAAGCACTTTGAGCTACTTTCTGTATGAAAATGTGCTATATAAATAAATGTTGTTGTTGTTATTGATATTATTTTTTAATGGCAAAAAAAATCTGTAAACCATTCAAAGTTTTCAAAAGCACGCTGATTTGATATTCATTTTGAATGTTATGCGCTTTCTATCAGGTAATCTTTGTTCATATGATTTAATTATCGTGTAATAAATAATTTCGTTAACATGATATGGATTATAAATGTATGATCTGTTACATGTTGAATCGCCATCACAGTGTTCGAATATTAAAATTGCCTCGGTGTGTTTCATGTCCATAATTTTCACATTTCATCGATTTCACCCGCTAACAATTCAGTTAATTGATGTTAAGAAATGCCATCCTCGTGCACTTTTTAGAGCGCAGTGTATTCTCCAGACAGCGCCGAGGCACACTGCAGTTCAAATCTGTGAAAACGGTCGGGATGGAGGATGACTGACTCATTTTCACTTTCATCTGATTTTAGAACGGCTCGGCTTTAAAGGCATCTGGGATTAATGGCTCTACAGTTTGGGAATCCGCAGTAGATGGTCTGGCTAAATAGAAGCCTGGTGATATGTGTTCTGTAAATAATACAGGCTCACAAAGGAAACTGCAAAATACATTATGCTCTCTTTTCTTGTGGGTTGCTGAACTCTTTTGGTCGTTCTCTAATTAGGGGTGTATTCAGGGTGGTATTAGTTCCCAAACTTTAAATCGAGCATAAACTAGAGCTCCTTTTTAGTCGAAGAAGATAAGTGTAGCAACTGTTACACACGTTGAATAGCCGATGTAAGGATTCTGCACCTCCCATGGAGTATATTCAGAAGTCCTTTTACCGAGTCTAAGCAGGTCCAGCACTAAGAGTCTATGGGCATTGTAGCACTCCACATTTCGTCTAATTAGTCTAATTAGGGAGGCGGATTGTGAAATGTTAAGAGAACAAATATATGTTAGGAAGACGCTTGATGCTGCCAATCTAAACTGTGTAATTGCTTATTCTCTTACTGAAAGGGGGAAGATAAGAGGCCATCTTAACAGCAGAAGTGTTCTTACTTGCTAGATGCAGTAATAATAAAAGAGCCGTATTAGCATTATATTTAAAAATGAAGACAAGTTAGATATTCTACAAATACAAACTGAAGTTTATGCCTCTCTCACCCCGATCGCATTCTCATGCAGATGCTACGTAGAGAGTGAAGTACTGTCCGCAATCCATTTAAAATTTCGCCGCTAACAGTTTCCGTCCCACTTTTACTCTCTGATCTTCAGGGACGGTAGCAAAAGAGTTTAATGGACAAGGCGGGTTTAGAAACTGGATAGATGGGTGGACGAAACAAAAAAAACTTGCTTTTTTTTCCTTCGGTGTATTATCTTTCCCAAGCACTTACTTTAAAGTAACCTTTATCTCCTCCGTGTGCAGTTGCCACACATCAGCACCGCAGCCGAGATCGTAGGCTATATGTGAGCGCTCGGCAATCCGCAAACATCAAATGTGGTTTAACAACAAGACGACAAAAGCCTACCTAGAAAAAACTTGTCATTGCACAAGCGTGGCCTGAAAAACGAAGAACTCAGCCTAGTGCGCAATGCGGGTGGTTTATTAGGAGTGAATGGTCGAACTGTGCAATAAATTACATCGGGGAGTTTGTTAGCTTTTGCAGGTGTAAAAACAGAGAAAACAAATCTACGAGGCACTGAGTGTACTAAAAGGAGGTCAAGACTTCAGAATCTTCGGCCTTTCGCAGGTCACAATGGGTTGGAAGGGATGGGCATCGCGATGTAGCGGGGGTGGGGTAGTCAACAAGCCTCGGGGCTCCTTGGCCACCTCGGTTAGTGGACTGCTTTGTGACTCGGAAGAATACTGCGTGTCTGTCAGTGCCCAACGCTTACTTAATACAGATACACTTAAAACACAACAATGTGCTGCGTTGTGGGGGACCGCTTTGCAATCACGTGCGACGTAGCCCCCGTTAGATGGGTTTGACTTAATCACCAACCTAAACGCGTCAAATGTTTGTTGTGGCGTTGGGTGGGAGGTGAGCTGAATGGGAAGACGAGATTCCATGCAGTTGTCAAATGTGAGGCATAAGATGGGCTTTACTGTCTTAAAAAAATCGAGCCAACAAACAGATGACAAGCAAATGAAAACATTACTCAGTGTGTACGCCTGTGAGTGCAATACAAACACTAGAACTGTGTCCCCAGCGAAACAGAATACTACAATTACACTAGAATAACTCGCCATGTAAGCCGTCTTAACTATCGAAGGCAATTTAGGTAATTGCAATTCTATGTTGGGGTTAAACCTTTTTAAAAATTGTGTGTATTACAAAAACAACACTAAAAAGGGAAATAGATTTTTGGCTGGAAACATTATATAAAAGATGTAAAAAAAAAAAAAAAAGTCACATTTCCCTGGGCATTACTTAACTTGCAATGGCAGCCGGGATAAAAGTGTATCGTGTTAGGTTAAATTAGCTCTTGTGCCGTTTAACTGATCCTAATTAGGCCTTATATAATACTAAAACGTTTAAACTGAAGAGCTGGTATGCTACGGGTGCTCGATTACTCTTAGCTACACTACAACACACTTTTGAACTGTTCAGAAATGAGAAATGATCCGGAGTGGAATGCAGCTAATCCTTACAGTTTTCGATAGATTACCCACAAAGAAGTTCATGTAGCATTACGCTTTTATTGCAGTTTATTGTGATCTTTTAGTGAGTGAAGACAAACCATTAGAAAAATAAAGCCTCATGCTGTTAGATTCAGTAAAACAAAGTGAAATCTGCGCAAAGAACAAAAATGTTTAATATAATTTGCAAGGTAGACTGCATGGGCGATGGACTGCACTTTGGACTTAAGAAAGAAAGAAACAAAGAAAGAAAGGCACAATATTACAGATAGATATATTTGAAAGACACTATTAAAAATATTTGAAAGACGCAACATTACAGATAGATAGATAGATAGATAGATAGATAGATAGATAGATAGATAGATAGATAGATAGATAGATAGAATGCTAATTATACGTACACTGTAGCTGCACCGAGTGCAACGTAAGAACCAACCCTTAATGGAAAGCCAGTATTCATTTACGTAACCAAATCGCAAAACTTTATAAAAAGCTGATTATAACACAGTCGAAACTAATATGCTTGTTGCATTAAATTAATAAATAAATTGCGTCACCACATCGAAAACAGTAATTCTGCAGTTATATTTCTTTGCCAATTGATTTTAATACGCTATTGAAGGTGAATGCCTGTATATTATTTAAGCAGATATTATTATATATTTCAAAATATCAATAAAATATTAAAAAAACTACATAAAGTAAGATATTCTAGAAGACAAAAGTTAAAAAAAAAAACAAGTATTCAATTTTTGAAGTATTTATCAAATAATCTTCCAATTGCTCTCAAAATTGGAAAAATAGCAATATGCAGGAGGCCGATGTGGCGGCACAAAAAGTATTATAAAAATATAATTCTTCAAATAGAAAATGAGGCATCTTATGTCTATATGTGTTTGTTTCTCTCCTCAGAAATATTCAATCACTTAAAACAAATGTTACATAAAGGTATGATTTTATCATTTGAAAATTAGAGGTTAAAAATTGTTTTAGATAAATGATTACATTCCTTTTTCTAAAGCAGATTTAGGAAAATAACAAAATAATTTAGAGTGGTTCATTTATATTTTCTTAAAGATTTAACATGCATTTCCTATGAGATTTTTTTAATGAAGCCAGCTAAAATATAAAGTTCACAGTACAGAATAAACACTGCACATTCCATAGAAATTCTCTGACGTACTTTGTTTATTTCTTTCTATATGTCTCAACGATGACATAAAAAAGTGTTTTTCAGTTTGTGTTTGAATTCCCTGTCAGAAGATCATTGTACCTTCTAGTTCTAACAAAATATCATCAGGAAAATCATAATGCTAAAATTCAGATCTCAAAAGTAAACCAGGATGAACCAGCTTTTAAAGTATAATAATTATTTGCCTTTCTTTTGTTCATTTTAATGCAAGATCCATTTTTTAAAATGAAAATTCTTATCTGAGCACTGTGCACATGAAACTCACACTTGTCTACCATAGCAGTGTCTTCCTTTATTGATCTACTGTACGTGACGTCACTGTGCTCTCCTCCTTATCTCAATGACAAAGACATGTACCCGAAAACCAGTTAAAGCCACCATGTTCTTCTACTACCTTATATGTCATCCGGTCAGTTGTTCTGATACACTTTCACCTGGAAAATAAATATTTGATCACCAGAAGTGTCCAGTTATGCTTTTTATCACAGTGTGTGCACACATTTAACCTTTTTGGAAATTTTACTTTGTCTCATTTTCTTGCAATGAATGAAACAATATATAAGGAGGAATGTGAAAGCAGTAAGTAATTTTAAAATAATATTCACTTTGCACCAAATGTATCTTACTATTTTTCCCAGATTGTATGTAGTACTAGGGTGTTGTACTGGGTTAGCCATTATGGATTTAGTGACAAGTCAAGCAAAATGACACCTTTTATTGGCTACCTAAAAAGATTACAATATGCAAGCTTTTAAAGCAATTCGGATTGTATGGAAATCTGAATCAACACTACCAGCAATTAAATTTGGCAGGGAGAGGAGGGTACATCTACTTAATGAATGTAGGAATATCATAAGTTAAATGCAAACTAATCAAGGTAACTTAAAATGGACATATACAGTTGGACAACAATTTGAAAATGAAATAATATATAGACACAGTTTGTCATTCTAAAATTCTTGTTTACATCTTAAATATTTTCTTGTAATTCATGACACAATATAGCACAATACAACTTCATTTATGGAATAGCACATATAAATTACAACGTTCCACATTCAAAGTTTACATAAGTTTGTAAAATTAGCTGCACCTAAAATATATTGGATAATGCTTTGTTTAAAAAATACATAATAAGAAATCAATTCTCTTTACCTAGGGGTAGGGTTATGTCTAAAGACCTTTCTTTGACTTTTCAAGTTGTTATTTGTCTTTTTCAGAAATCCATCACTGAAGCTCAGAAAATACAATATTCACCACTTGTGAGTAATGAAAGGAGTTTCCATGGTTAATAAATCTTCTCCTCTCTCTCTGGGCGTTCAGGGAACCAAGACGTGGACAGGGAGTTTGTTTTCACAAGAACCGAACCAGATGTTTTCAATCAACTCAAAGGATCCAGAATCACCGACCTGGACACAGCAAAACATTGTCTCTGCCACCTCCCTGACACATTACGAAGCCATCACTAATTAGAAGGTGATTAAGTGTGGGGGATACTGAGGTAAGAAAAATGGACTGTAAACTAATTTTGCACAGAGATGATTCTGACCTTTACATTAATGGTAAAAAGTGTTATGCTGTTATGGTAAGTCCAAATCAGCCAACATTCAGGCTTAGGAAGGTCATTTTATAAATTTCTTTTAAAAGAACGTCAGTGGTCTAAAGTAATGTGATGCCTTCCAGATTGGAGCAAATGGAAATGTTTTTAACATTTGATTATATTAGCCAAGCATGTGATTCTTAAAATAGACTAATGAACTGCAATCAGTCCTTAAAGAATTAACGATCCATACCACATTATGTCTTGGTGTGTGATGCAAGTGCATCTGGATATTGTTAGATTCGTAATAAAGCTGATAAATAAAGTATAGCTATTAATAGCTGTAAGTGAATGTCAATAAATAACTATGCATTTGAAAGTGTTAGGATTTTGGACTTTTCCAAATTACTTAAAACTGTTCATCCGGTGTGTTACCTTTAATATCAGAATACTGAGATTATTTAATGAAAAACACTGCTTCCACTTTTAAAGACTGTCACGAAGAGATGTTGAATATATACAGGTTAAAATGTGAAGCCATATTTGGTGTAAGGCATTAACTTTGGCACAAACATATCTGAATACGATCTCTCTTTTTCCTTTTTTGTAAAATAACTGACATCACAAACATAGAGGTTAACTATTTAAATTATGATGTGAAATATGATATTCAAAACAAAGGGCCAGTCCTCAGATTGAGACCAGTGAGGTCTCCTAAGTAGGCCAGCCAATTGTTTTGACCTATTTTGCTATTTTTAATGTAAAGTCTTTGCTTTATTTACTATCAAATTGTGCTTCCTAGGAAAAAACAATCTTCTTGGGACACCGTGACGGTTATGGTAAATCAAAAATGGTCCTGCCACTATCAATTTTCAATGTTATCATTTTTTAACTTTAAAATGGGAATACTTTCGTGATTAATATAAAGTGGTAATTAAGAGGCCTGGCGAATTCTTAAATTTGTGTTATTTTGGTGTCAAAATAAATAGAACTTTTAAAATTATTATTATTATTATTTAACAGTATACACGGTGGATTCGACATACAGTGTGTGGTGCTCCGCGACCGTTCTTACGCTAAACGTGAAGTGCATCTTCCTCTGGTCCGCCAACAAAGTACAGTAATTACATAGCGGCGAAGTGAAGATACACGAAGAGACGATTGGTGTTTGTTTTGTAATTACAGGTTACTGTCATGCAGGGCTTTGACGGCCACTGAAGCGGCCTCGATTGAGTTAAAAACAAGGCCCGAGTCATCTGAGGTTACACTGCACTTAACCGACTGATCTTCTGGTTCTTGTTATCTACATTGAAATGTGATCTGGCCTTGTATTAAAACAGTTTACTAATATGTTTTTGTGCCGTTTATAAAGGGCCAAAAAGCACCCATGCAATGCGTATAAGGAAATCGTGCTAATCAATTCAATTAAAAAAAAATCACTAATAAAACGAGAATGTTATTGTCGTCTAGTATGGTAGAAATCAAAAAGTAGTTACCAGTATTAAACAAAAAAAATCATAAAACAGTTGGGAGTTTCACTGTTGCGTGGGGGGATACCATGGAGCTAATACTGAACTACAACTCCCCTTCATGCACAAACCACCCACCTTGTAATTTTGCACCCCTACAGCTTTCCAACGTTTTTTGTTTTTTTTTTCGGAAATGCATCCCTAGCTATTTTCCATTTACCTCGTCAGTTTTCGCAACATTTGGGTTATTATCTACAATTATTGGGCATTGTTAAAATTCGCTTAGTTGTCTGTTTTCTTGTGTAAAATGACGTTCATCTATTCATATATCATCTCAGATCCCTTCCCGTAATATATGCTTTAAAGTATATACTATACCATGAGCCTGTTCGTGTGTGTGAGTAAAGAGAGAGAAGCTAGTGTTATATATTAGATACAACCTTTCAGATGAGTACATCATCACATTATATATGCAGAGTGTGTCACAAAGAAAAATGAAACAACTCAATCAAAACGCAAAGGTAAAAAGAAACAAATCCAGAATGTACAGTACTACAGTCTGCAAACAAGTGCAGCAGGCTTGTTTCAGTCAAAAACCACAAAATATATAAACCATACACTCCAGAGAAACCACACACAATGATAAAAACAAGGTCTCCAAAATCAGTATGGCCTCTTTATTTATTTTTTTTGAATGGATAAATTGTAAATGACATACCTAGGATTCCCAAGTTACTTCCAGCACGAAACCATGTATAATTTATTTGTTCTTATTTTAGAACATATATGGTTCAGATGGAGAATGGAAAATACGCCTACCAACTGGATGACAGATAAATGCTAATAACAAAGCGACCCCAAACATTTTTTTTTTCAAAATAATATTTATTTTATGGAAAAATGTGTAAAAATATTACACTTCATTAATACAATATCTGTCCATGATTTAACATTGTAACTGTAAAGAAGTACATATCGTTAGAAAATCGATTTATTTGAAACCAGTGCTTGTTTCATTAACACTGGAGAATTGTTTTTAAAAAATATGTAACTTAATTTAACGAGTTTTCTTGCACACAGTTTAAAGCGTGAAAAGACGTCTCAAGTTTCTTGACTAGCGACAATCCGTGGTATCGTATAAAAGTCTGCAAGTATAGTAGTAGTAATAATAACAATAATAGCAAATCCCTCATCCTGAGAAACCGTAAAAACATTTGTGGCTTTATACTATATAGGGGATGTGATTTATTTTGCATTAACGAAGATATCGATAAAAAAATTGTGAAAAAGGAAACAAATCTGTTCTCGGCTAAAAACAGTTATACATAAATATATAATTATATGCAATACAGTTTTGAACGAAGGCTGAAATAGATTATTTCTTCTTATGTCCGTAATTCAGCTGCATACATATAAAACGTACAAAAATAATCCTACCTTCTGTGAAGGTTTTTTTTTACTTCTTATTCTTTTCTTTTGCTTACTTGTTTTTTTTACGATTAACAACCATTACCGCTGGAAATCCTATTTGTAAAGTCCGGAACAGCGTGCAGAGCAGCACCAGTATGTGCCGATGGCACTACCGGAGGGGACAGAGTCGACGGAGACGATCTCGGCGTGATCGGACTGAGGCTACAGCCTATGATGCTCTCGATTGAAAACGGGGATCTCTGCACAGACGGTCGGGGTTTCGTAGCAGTCTGTATGGAGGAAGGCAAGTTGGAGCTGAGTTGCGGGTAGAAGCGGGTCCTTGTCACTTCCGTGGTAGTAGGCAATAAAGAAGGCGAAGAGATCATCCTTGCAGCGTGTGACAGTCTCGACTGGTGGTGGTGCTGCTGTTGCTGAAACGCCAGAAGAGCCGAGTGTGGATGGTAAGGCTGAAGCTGAATGCCGTATCCGCAGGCGTAGGGGCCATAACCGTACGCCGCAGCTGGAATAAAATTAGTGTGATCCCTCAGAAGGTCGGGAGCTTGCTGTCTTTTAAAGCGCTTTCTCCTGCGTAAAAAGCTGCCGTTGTCAAACATGTCCGCAGACTCGGGGTCCAAGGTCCAGTAATTCCCCTTTCCCGGATTGCCCGGTTCCCTGGGTATTTTGACGAAGCAGTCGTTTAAGGATAGGTTGTGCCTGATGGAGTTCTGCCAAGCAGGGAACTTCTCTCTGTAGTAAGGGAAGCGGTTACTGATAAAATCACAAATTTCACTTAGCGTGAGTCTCTTTTTGGGACTTTGCAGGATGGCCATTGTAATTAAGGCAATGTACGAATAAGGGGGTTTTACCAAGGTGTTTTTGCTAGCTGGTCTGTAAGAGTCCCTGGATGAAGAGCCATCAAGCACGCACTGCGTGGATTCGCCCAAAAGGATATTACCATGCATCTGGGTCACCTCGTCCGCAAATGACCGTCCCTGAGGATCGCCGTCCTCTCCTTCTCCGACCACATCGATATCTGTTTCTTCCGAAAGGACAGAAGCATCGGACATTTCAGAGCTCAGAGTCATGGCTCGCTGGCAGATCCAGAGGCTTGGCTGCAGAGGACTGTGTTTGTAAATACTCTCCTTTTAACGGGACTCATAAGGATCGCAAAGGCACAAGGCAGTATGTGATGTAAGTCATAAGCCCCCTTGTTGTCGGGGTCTTTTACAAGTTTCGGGTGGTCTGTTCGTATAGCAGTACTCGCACCTTCATGTTCTGCCCGAAACGACAATGCATGCAAAAGTAAGAAAAAAGAGCTTGCAAAAGGCCAGATCCGTATCCAAAAGAGGGCGGATCTTCCCAGAGTTTTTATACTAGCCGACGGATCACATGGACAGGTCACGTCAGCGGAGTAATTGTGTACAAATTCTTTTCAAGAAACCGGAGAACCAAATAAGACCAATAACTTATATGGGCTCTTTTCCGCGGTCTTATTGGGATACACACATGTTTAATAAAAACCGTAAAAGCCAGCTGGAATCTTAAACCAAATCGACTTATTATAGAAAACACAAAGAACAAAGAACGGATTAAAATAGAAGTAGGTTATGTGTTGCAACACAGGAAATAAATCTTGAATGTTCACATCGAACGAAAACATGTATGTAATTTTATTATAAACACTTATTTTGTTTTTTGCAGTTATGAAACGGAAAAACATTTTTCTACCAATGCATACAAGCGTAGATGGTTTATATATATATATATATTTATATATATATATATATATATATATATATATATATATATATATATATATATATATACTGTATATGTGTGTGTGTGTATATATATATATATATATGTGTGTGTGAACCTGTATCACATGTTTCAAGACAACTGCAAAATATTGTAACTGATTTCTGAATTTTGATGTGCTATGTAAATTAAACAAAACTATTCCATGAATTTTTCCTAGAAATATAATTGCGTAAAACGTTCGTGAATGCATCGAACTTTCTTTTGCTAAATATGGATTAGGCATATTACCGAAAATTATTTGTATTTTTATTTTTTGCATCCTGAGTTAATTTTTTTAACTTGTTCATGTCAGTCGCCCAATAAATATTTTATCAATGACCAAGAAATTCATTAATGAGCTTTGCAGATTAGTTGTCAATCGTTAGAGGAAATGTTGCTGTTTCTAGTGAAGTATTGTAATTTTAATTTATTTTAAAGGCAGATAGATATATTGCACTGAAATTGCAAAGTTTAATATCTGTTCAGCTTAATAAAGCGAATTCGTAAACTGAAGCATGAGACAAAAAAGAAAAGGAAACTTCATATGTGTATCTGTTGGCGACATTTGAAATCTCGTGATTAAAATTTTGCTGAAATATAATAAAATGTTTTACGTCTTTTATTTTAATGCTAAATTACAATTTAGTTATTTTTGCACGGAAATACCCACGATCTTTTTAGGTATATACCTTCAGCGCATTAAACGCTTCAAACAAAAACAGTAAATGCAACTCCCTGATTGTTTTTTTTTTTTTTTCAGTGTAGATTATGAAAGTAAATTATAGAGTCCAATGTTATTTACTAAAACATATACAGCATTAAAATAAACATTCAACACCCGTCTAACACGTAAAGTATGTCAGCGCGTAAATGTTAATCATTGCTAAAGATGCAATACATCCCAAAACCGAAATATTCCCTTTTATTTTCCTTAAACATCTGAAATGCTCCTAATTTTTGTAGCTCTTTGTATTTCTGTTTACATAGGAAACCTCATTTTTGTTACACATCTCCAGTTAAATATTTTCAGTGCAGGCTACATTCATATCATTATCGCTAGGCTTTCTATTCAAAACAAGTAACTTTGTAGTCTGCACAAATCTGGTCATGAATAAGAAGCAGGAAAACCGAGATAACCTTATCATATTAAGGAAATCTATTTATGTTTTTTAAGCGATTTCTGTTCCCATGTGGAGGCAATTAGAAACAACTTTAAACAACGGTTCTAAAAACAATCTTCCGAATCCTCTGAGAATTACATTGAGAATGCATTTTCCATCTTTTCATTAAAAATTCGAAAAGCCCCCAGTGTTCAAAATGGAATTACATTTTGTTTTCAGTAATATAAAGGAAACCCCTTCTGCACTTTTTCCAGATTGCTTTTTGCAAAATATACACAGAAAAAAATGACAATGCAGTTCTTAGATCTTCAACATTTTTTAGTTGTTCCTTTTTGTAAATTGCATATTTTAAGAATGAAATGTTTAACACCTAAATGGAATTCCTGTCCCAGTAGGCAGTATCATAACTACTATGTTTAACTGTTAAATACTAGTTTTCCAACTTTTTGTAACTGTGTTTATTAATTCGAACTCTTTATAATAAACACGTCTCAGATGTACATTTCATAAAAAATCTGCCAAAAACGTTAGCTTGTCCAGGTCATGTCCATATAATATGTATGTGTGTGTGTGTGTGCAGAGTACAAAGTTAGCTGCGCGCGTGACGTTCACTTCACCTTTTATGCAAAACCATTAAGAGAGTTTGAGAAGGTTATTGTACGAGTATATGGTGTTTACTCCAAACGCAACCTAGAGCACCACCTAGTGGACACGACTGAAGTAGCAAAAGTAAACAAATTCACTTCGGTGGATTTTTTTTTCTTGTACAGGTAACAAAATGAACTCATCGCGTCCTGATTTTACCCTAAACACCAACATTTTAGTACGTGTTTGCCGACATCCTTCATTTTCACGTTTAGTAAGTTTTACTTCAAATGCGGATGAAGTTTATGTGGCGAAACGCTCGGAAATATATCACAGTGCACACTAAAAACATCAGTACCAGTACAGTATTTGTTAGATGTTACGAATACTAAACTGAGTAACGTGCGGTGCCTATGACTATGGGTTTAGACTGTTAAGTGAAGTGTACAGTACGAGATCTAATTTACTGTGCCCGGGCTGAGTAGTAGAAGTACGTAATCTACTTGACCGTGCCAATATGCTCTCTGAATGAATTCCATCAATACATTGCAAATCTGCTTAATCTAAATCCACGGTCACGCAAGGTAAAAAACAACACATCGGAAGGCAAACTCAAGCACACATACTGCAGGTAATAAAGACAACAATTAATAGCCAATTTATATTAAAAAAAAAAAGTAATTCTCACAACAAAGTGATAATTCTGATAAAAAGCCTAAATAGCGGTTTATAACAAAAATAGCATGTAAGAAGTTCATTTTTCATTCAACATATGAAATTGGTAAACCCTATTTCAATTGTTCGTTTATATTCGATTATATATATGGGCATAAATTATTATTAGTTTTTATTACATGAACTCACCGGGAAAATGCAAGTTATTTGAAAAACGTTTATCACATTTATTACATCTTGCCTGAAGAATGGGCCTGAGTTGCCTCGAAAGCTTGCATATTGTAATCTTTTTAGTTAGCCAATAAAAGGTGTCATTTTGCTTGACTTTTCATCACATTCATTTGAAATTCATATTTTTATCAAGGTGAATTCACTTGATACTATACTTTTAAAAATATTGGTTGTAAAAGGGCTCTTTGTATATCAAATCCTCCCTTTGGGCTTTGAAATGGTTCCTAATATATGGACAAAACATAAATCTTTATTGCAGTGGACAACCACGCAGAATAGATCAAGAAAAATAGAACTTAGTCTGTGTTATTGTAGAAAACCAGGAACCCACTGCTATGTCACAAATCTGTTATCATTTGTTATGGAGCCTGTTACGGATATAAATAAATTAATATTCCTTCAGGAACTTTCATGCGGATGGCTCTTTTGGGAACCAGAAATGGTACCCCCATGACACCCCCCTGAAGAACTCCTTTGGCACCTTTATTTTTAAGAGTGTGGGTTAGTTGAGCTAATGCTGTTCAGGTCAAAATTGTTTTGTTAAGAGTCTTTTTCTAAAGAAGCTATACGCTCAGATGTCTTATTTTACTTAATGCAAAGAAATGTCAGGTTTTAATAAATATAAGAAATATAATTTGCAAACTATAACAAATATTTTGTGACACCAGTTACACATTTATAAACGCATGTCAAGCCTTTTAATTTTGTCTCCCCCCCCCCACAAAATATGAAATATAAGGCACATAAAAACTAAAAAAAATAACTAACTTTACATTACTTTTCAAACACTTATATAATTTCACTCATTATCCATAATGATTTATTTGGTAAGAATAATCATTTTTCAACAAAAGTTTCTTCCAAAATAAATTTTAACAAAACAATGTAGAAGTACAAGTTAAACAGGATTATTACTTGGGACAACTATTTCACAATCCTGTCACACTTGTTATTGCCATATCGCACCGCTTATTATTGTTAGTTATTAAGTTATACACGGAGACGTCCTAGCATAAAGTTACCGTTACTCAGCATGTTACTACAGCCTGTCAGAGAAAGAGTTAAATTGCACAGCAGAGTTCGATGGGTTTAGCAGCACAACAGATTTTCGTTGTGTTGATGCGTCTGCTAGAATCTTTTTCCTAAATGCATTTTACAGTGGAAGTCCGAAAGCTGCGCTGTCAGAATTTCTTTTTCGCTAGCATCATTATTTTGTTTAAGACCCCGTAGATTACTCACATGAGCACACTTGAGGACATCAGCCAAAGAGGTAAGCCAGCGTTAAAAACTCGCAAGCGGCATACGTGAAAGGTACATGGCGTTCATTCATGCCGGTAGATTTTGCACCGATAATTTTTTTGTACTTTATTTAAGGTGTATAAAATAGTAATGTGGCGTTATTTATTAATGTCTAACAAAAGAAATGAGACAGCCGTGATAACTCTGTAGGAAGAAGGAAACAATTAGCCATGATATTATTCTTAATAGTGTTTTCGGCGAAAGTTATCTAAATCAAAGAAAATAATTCAGTTTTATTGTTAAAATGTCTGGCTAAAAATGCATTGTGCACGGGCAAAATTTTGCGAATTACAACGGTTCCGTTATATTGTATTTTACATTAATTATGGGTCAGTTTTTGTTACAAAAGCGGGACTAGTATCATTATTATTAGATCTGGAAAATCTGAAAAATGCTCGCGTATGCATTGAAAAAATTAATGCGTATATTTAGATTTGCCTACACCAAAAAATGTCAAAAACGATGTTTTACGGTTCTTTTAGTTAATAAAGACAAATTTACATGGTCTGTTAAGTACTGCACAAAAATGATAAGGTTTGACGCAGAAAGGTGATTTGACCATCCTTGAATTTTCGTTCCCCGCTAACCCGTAGTGAAAATATAGTACAACATAAACATACATACATACATACATACATACATACATACATACATACATACATACATACATAATAAAATTGGTGCTACCTCACAGCCCCGGAGCCATGGTTTTAGATTCCACTGTTACGTGGAGTTTGTCCGTCGCACTCGGGCTAATGTGGGTATGCCCCACGTATTGCAGCTTATTTGTTCGTCCTGAAGATGAGTAAAATGCCCTGGTTGATTGTGTGAGAGTTTACCGCTTTCGATAGGCAGCAGCTCCGTCCAGGATTTGTTCCTGCGCTTTGCCCGCTGCTGCAGTGGCTCCAGTCCCCCGCGACTCTCTAGCAAATAAGTGGGCAATAAAAATGAACTAATGATAATGATGATGATTGCTATCATTATAGATCGAAAAATAAACTAATAATAATGATGATGATGATGATTATGATAATGGTGATTGCTGTCATTATAGATCTTCTGCAAGGTTGGCTTTTATATAAGCACTCTTTGCCAGATCTTGAATTCCGAAATAGGTACGTATTGGCAATTAAATGACTGATCATTTTAATTAAAATGTTTATTAAAAGTATATTTCAAGTGAAATAGTTTTTATAAACTATAAAATTAGTTTATTGAATTGCATAGAACGTATTTACATTTCTGTGTTGAGCCTAGTCAATCTGTTAATGATATAAATCAATAATATTTCACGTTTGTAAATTGTTTAAAAAAAATGAAACCGTATAACGCATTCAAAAGTACAGTAGTCTTTCACCTTGTCTTATTTTGTCATTTACGTCTTTATTGTAAAATAAATGACAGTCCAGTAGTTCAAAATTTTTGAACCTATACTGCCTGAAATTTCCTTATTTATAGGTTTCTTTGCCAATATGAGTAAGTCAATATAAACTTACAGGACATCAACATCCCGTGTATGCCTTGCATGTATTTGTTTTAGGAATGTCATAATGCAGGCTTCATTTGTCTTTATATTTGGAGAAAGTATACGGAAAATGAAACATACAGATATACACATTTGACAAATGCTAGAATTGTGTCTCCGCCCACACTCTTAAAATATGGTTCTGTAATGGCGCATTACTGGGTTGTGTGGTTCTCCAGAATCATTACTTGACAAAGAACCATTTAATGTCTTGAGGGGTTCTAACCATGTTGGTTTTGGGCGTTGGAAGGGTTCCTAATACTTAGACAAAACAGAAATCTTTAATTACAGTATAAGATACAACAGATCAAGAAAACCTGGACTTTATTGTACTTGTATAGCAATAGTCCTCTAAAATAAGGAGCCAATTGATATTTTAACAATCATAACATCTATTTATGGCTGTTTATGGTACCTGTTACGGGTATTTTCTTAAATAAAGGTTCTTTATGGAACCTTCATGCGGATGGTTGTTTTGACTGCCAAAAATGGTTCCTCTCTATGGCATCGCTACAAAAAACACTTTGACTCCTCTATTTTGGTTTGAATGTCTAAAAGAAAAAGTTTGTACTTTTTGAAAATGTTAAGCCACTTCAAAGACTTAGTTTAACTTAATGCATTACCTATATCTGTTATGCTATGTTATTTTTTTAACATTGTTACAATTAACTTACATGACGTATTGCCCCTAAATCCTTAATGTATTTCCTTAGCAATACATTCAGTTAAGGCATTTATAAATGAAACCTCATGTTTTACTGGGAGAATTTCGAAATTCAATTGTCATAGTCTCGTTAAAAATTCTCCTAAACGTAAAATGATTAAAATTTACATTGTACTATTCTACTAAGCAGATTGCGTTATGCACATAATATTCTCTTTTTATGTTCGTAATAAATTCAAATGTATAATATACTTCTTTGTTATTTGTTTATTTATTGGCCAAACTCTCTTTTAATGTATTTTAATATCAATCAAATACAATATTGTTATTTTAATTCTAGTAAATAGGGCCACCAACATCCACACATTTTATGCATAATAATAGAGACTTTATTTAGCATTTATTTAGCATTTTATTGGCATTGTTTTGAATACAATAATCGTTTTGGATTAATATATTGTAAAAAGAACACAAATATTTGATGTGTATGCATAATTAAACATTGGGGGCAGTGCGGAGGCACAGCAGGTTGTGTCCTGCTGTCAGCTCGATTGGCTAGCGTGTGTGTCACTGTGCTTGTTTGTCCGTTATGGTGGACTGGCATCCCATCCAGAGCAGGGCCCAAAACAGGCAACTGTCCTTTTGCTCCTAACTCAATAAGTGGTGCTGAAAGGGAATGGATGAATATGGAACTATATGTCGGTGAATCTAAAAGCAAAATGAATGGATACAGACATACAGAATTTTATTTTAGTGAAATTTATAATATAAATAAGTGTGACAACAAATGTACCAGCTGCATTCAAGTAAATCAAACAGAAAAGTAGCAAAAAGTATTATACGAGTATATGTGACAAACTGAAGCCTAGTCTACAATTTTAACCTGATTTTTTTTTTAATTCAGCACATTGAACTGCCACTTCAACTGCAAAATTTTGCGTATAAAGATTAAACATTTTAATATTAGTTTTTAATCGTCGGCATTAGGATTTTTAAAATGATAAGTAGAAACACGATTTTATACTGTACCTACTTTCATTTTAAAGTGTACACTACTGCTACAAATATACTCAAATTATTTAGTCATTTATTGTGTTAAACTTATTTAAAAGTTACGTTTGCTTTGTGATTAATTGTGGAAACCATAATCAGTAATGTGTTTTATTTGAATATAACAGAGTGTTTAATTTAAGCTGCATACTTTGATTACCTGTTTCAAATAACAATACAAGGGCGCTCTCTAGTGGTCCACAATACTCATGCACGTGTACTCTAAAGGGATAATCTTTAAAGTTACAGGAATACCAGTATGAAACATCCATTCATGAATTCTTCATTGGAAGACATTTGTCAGGGATTTGTAAAGAGGTAACAAAAAAAACAAAGAAAATAAAGTTTGAATATTGTCATGGAGAAAATTGGTTAAGCTCTAACTGATTGTAGGATTTTGACATTATTTATATTATAAACATTGACAGCTTATTTAGGTGCTTCATTTTCGATTTTTTTTTCATAATTATGGAAGGTGTCTTTTTGCATATCTGGCAACAGAACGTATTACCAACACAATAAATAAATTAGACATAGTCAGTATGTGCCATGCAACTAAAAAGCATCACCTGGGAATTGTCTTAGCAGACCCTGCGTAGCAAACACAACCCCCAGCCTCAGCAATCACTAACTCAAGCGTGTAGTTCCATGGCCTCACACACTGAGCAAATCATTATGTGCTACATAGTTTAGCTTTTATCACTCTTTAATTCAATATTGTTTATCATTATGCAGCTGCTGGAGTATGTGAATTTCCCCTTGGGATTAATAAAGTATCTATCTATCTATCTATCTATCTATCTATCTATCTATCTATCTATCTATCTATCTATCTATCTAATAGTGCCTTTTCTATCTATCTATCTATCTATCTATCTATCTATCTATCTATCTATCTATCTATCTAATATCTATCTATCTATCTATCTATCTATCTATCTATCTATCTATCTATCTATCTATCTATCTATCTATCTATCTAATAGTGCCTTTTCTATCTATCTATCTATCTATCTATCTATCTATCTATCTATCTATCTATCTATCTATCTATCTATCTATCTAATAGTGCCTTTTCTATCTATCTATCTATCTATCTATCTATCTATCTATCTATCTATCTATCTATCTATCTATCAGGAGAACTGAAAACTTATTTGCAGCTCAGAGATTTGTTTACCCTGTTCCTAATGGCCAGCTACAAATATACAGTATAAGATTGCATAATGCAAATACTATGTAATCTATAGACTGCTAAGCTTTTATAAGTAAATGAGAAAAACATTACAGGCTACACCTCTAACATTTAATATTCTCATAGAAGATGATACTTGTACTGTATAAATTTGTCACATTCTGAAATACAAACTTTATGACATTTAAATTAACAGCAGTTCAATAGCAAAAGCAATTAAAATGACAACTATAGACCTGTGAGATAGAATCATGCTGCTTGTAATATTTGAAACATTAGGAAACAATTTGATGAGAACTGCCCAATAGGCTCACTAATATAATTCACTATATTCTCCAAAATAACATAAAGTCAAGACTTGACGGTTCCTAAAGTTGTATTCTCTACCACACTACTTGGTATTTTGTTACGTATGTTGAATGTTCTTTGAGTGATAAAAAAAGAAAATAACTTTCTAATATGTATGTCCTAAATGTGTTTTCAACTGTGGAAAACATACAATATCTTTAATGTTTTTTAAATCTTCTTGGGTCTATCTGTAGGCTTTATATGCCTCCTTAATATCTCGTAATCTTCCTAGTGCTGTATCAAAAGTTAAGCTACTTCTTTAGATATGTTTTATTTAAACCATTAACATAAAAGCTAATTGAGGCACAATTATTATACAACAAATTTGAAAAGGACTAATTAACAGCAAATGTATGTATGTATAGTAAATATTCAAAAAATATTAACACATTTTAGATTTACTTAATATTTATCTTGTTTTCAGCATGTTTCTACATATTACCATGAAGTATGTAGTTTGGACTGTACATGGCTTATCTTTAGCTCTCAACCCAGGCAGTTCCTTACATAAATTGCATTCAAGCACATCAGAGACCCTTCAACTCAATTTAATCAGTCAAGCTCCTTCTGTTCCAAAAGAAGTCACAATACCCCCAAAACCTTACTCTAGGGATGCTAATGATGCATATTTACTGTATTTTAGTCAGCTTCTTTATATCTGCTGAGGGTATGTGATCAGTCTTTGGATAAACTGGATGGGTGAACAGATTTCACCCTCAAGTAGCCTTTCCCTCTATTATACATTCATTCCAATAATGATTATTTTGTTACAGATGACTGAGGTGATGATATTCCCTTCATAGCAAGATGTTTGTGTAGTTTTTTCTTTTTTGTGTTCTCAATGCTGTTATTATTTATTTAACTACTCTAACAACTTGTGGAGGGTAAAATAAGTTATTTCAAAAAGCAAGGGGCTGACATGCAAATTAATGTTATGCCCGAGTAAAAAAAGGTTTTCCAAACACTCTTGCATGAAAGGGGCCAAATTCTCATCCTCCGCATCCATAACAAATTTCTGAATTTTAGTTGTTCTATATCATGTATTAAAATTTGCTAACTCGTTAAGAAGAAAGTTTAAAAGAAAAAAGAAATGACAGATCGTGTCATTATATTGCTAACAATATTTTAGCACAAATAGATGGTTGGGAAGTTGTGAGCATATGAATGAATACCTGATACTGAGATTATGCACCACAAGCAATTTTAGATCTTTTCATAGAGATCTCGATTTTCTTTGCAGTTCTTCAAGACCGCTTCCCTCTGAAGCCCGTTGTTTCAGGAATTAAATTGTGGAAACATGAAATAATTTTTTTTCCTCAGCTGTCACTACAAACCACATGGGGTAAGTAACAGACTCAATAATGATCATTTTTGGGTGGGGTGGAGAGTTCCTATAATGCCTTCTAAGCCCAATTTCCTAATATAATGAGCAACCTACTGTTTTAATGCCTGCAGCTACACATAACTCATCCTTCTTTTTTTCTGTGCATGACATAAGGAGAACTTTTAAACAAGTTAATGTCCATAAGACAAGGATGGTATATCAGTGCGTGTTTTAAAAACCTACGGCAAACAATTAGCTGATGTCTTCTTTAATACTTTACTGAGATAATTTGTGGTCTTGATGACAGAATGTCATCCAAAACAAAGGAAAAGATGCTGCAAAGCCTCCACCCTCCACCATTACCAGACATTCCTCAACATCTTAAACTGATCAATGAATCTCAACAGCTGAAGTTGGTGAATCTGGAAACAGAAAGAACAACATCCTTCTTTGATGTCCTTATAGAAAAAGGCAAAGAAAGGTCTCAGCTGTGTTTCAAGAGAGCACTAGAACAGTGGACAGATGATCCAATTTTCAACAAATTTTGTGAAGCACATGTGACGACAGTTAACTATAAAGCTGAAAAAGGAATAAGTCTCATCAAAAATTACAATGACACACTGACAATGGACGAACAACAGAAACAGTTTATTCTTTGACTGGCTGTAAACCATCACAAGAATTTTCCAACTTCATCAAAGACAGTACTAATGTTGTAAACCTACAAGTGTGGAATGGTTGTCTGCTGTTTAGTTCAGAAGACATAAAAACTACCAAATGGAGCAGCATCTAAATAATGTTGATCTTCATTAAACCTTTGTGTGTTTATTATAAATATAATAAATATCCATCCATCCATTATCCAACCCGCTATATCCTAACTACAGGGTCACGGGGGTCTGCTGGAGCCAATCCCAGCCAACACAGGGCGCAAGGCAGAAAACAAACCACGGGCAGGGCGCCAGCCCACCGCAGATATAATAAATAATAAAACTTTTTTTGGACCACTCTAATATATATATATAGTATACTGTATATATATACTATATATGGTACATCCACCTTCTTAACTCACTTATCCAGGGCAGAGCCACAGGAGAGCTCGAGCCTATTCCAGCAAACGTTGGGCACAAAAGGCTCCCACAATCCCTGGATAGGACATATATAATGTGGCATAGTGGTTAAAGCTTTGGACTTCAAACTCCTGATACTGTGTGACCATGACAAAGTCACTTCACCTGCCTGTGCTCCAATTGGATACAGGCATCAGAGAAATAATAAAAAATAATGTAAAAAATATATAAGTAATATTTTTCATGTGTTCACACAAAAAAAAGGTTTGGGGCAGCCTCCTGTGTATTGTTCCTGGCTGCAAATGGATAGAATCAAGGTACAAATTTGTACATGTTGGAATCTACAACTGAATTGTTTTGCTGGCACCAAGATGGCAGCTTTAAGGGAAATCAGAGGAAGTGACGCCAATTGTGGGGCCGGAACCATGAATGATGTCATCAGTGGGCCCAGAACCAGAAGTGATGTCACTGTGCCCGGGACCGGAAATGACATCATCAGTGGGGCTGGAAACGGAAATGGCATCACTGAGTCCGGAATCAGAAGTGATTTCATCAGGGCCAGGCGGAATTTCCTTCAGGCTTTGTGAGCTTGACTAGGCATCCCTTTTGGCTTACTTTGATGCTGTAGGGAAAGGAGTAGATACCATTAGAGTCAGCACCCCCTCTCATCCCAGGGTGTTATGCATACTTCCCCAGAGTCTGGAAGGTTATCCCAGGCCCGCATGTGTGACACTATTTATTTATATTTTTGATGGCTCTGTTTAAATAAGCCAAAGGTTAATGGTTTTCCTTCTTTTTGTGGGGCTTTTATTATATATTTTGAGATTTTCATAGTTTTTTTGCAAGCTCCACATTTCTGGGGCCTGCATATGCTTTAGACGCCAGGCTGAAGAGTGATGAGCCTCTGATAGGCACTCCAGGTAGGATTCTGCCCTAACCCCTAATTTGTCTTGAAAGCCTCTAAGATTTCACTGTGCAGGAAACTCCATAACATGACAGACTGGGATGAGGCCTATTTCTAGGCAGGCTAGAGAAGGTCCTGGTCTGGAGAAGGGGTCTTTCAGTGACATCATACCTATGTTGATATTTTGAGTGCATTGATGTGTGGACAACAAGTTCTTCTTCGTGTTACACAGCTGTGAGCTTGAGGTGCTGGAGAAGCCAATAACCCACACGGGCACAATCATATAGGATGTCTTCTTTAATAATTCTAAATATTAGATGAGCAGAACACTTTAGCTACACCATTTTTAATTTTTGAAGAAATTTAATTTAAATTCCGAAAAAATAATCAAATGATAATATTTGTGAGCAGCCTGGATCCCTGCTTTTTGTCTTTTCTTAAATCATTCCATAGCTCCTGGTACCTCTCTTCTGTGTCTATTGCTATGTAATGCTTATTGCACAGCAGTCACATGATGGATTAGAAAGGGGCATAAATCGGTGGAGCTCCGATGGTGCTTTGCTCGAGTACTGTGCTTCTTATATCTGCAGAGCTCCTCTTACACGCTTCTTGTTTAGTCAGTCGTCAGTCAGTCATTTTCCAACCCGCTATATCCTAACGCAGGGTCACAGGGGTCTGCTGGAGCCATTCCCAGCCAGCAAAGGGCGCAAGGCTGGAACAAATCCTGGGCAGGGTGCCAGCCCACCACAGTTCTTGTTTAGTTCTTAGTACAATGTTTTTTCTGCAAGAGTTTAATGTTTTTGACCTTTGCTTTCATTTTTGCATTTTTAAGTACTGTCTAGCATGTTTGGTGCCTGTTTGGATATCCTGTTTTTGACCTTTTACTTGTTTTTAATAACTATTTTTGGATATGCCCTTCATGGATTTGTTTATTGTATTCATGTGTTATTCTACAGTATGTATGGCTTCTTGCCTGCTTCTAGATTTGCTTATCAAAATACAGATTTTTTTTTAAATAAAGTACTTTTAGTTTATAGATGTTTCTACTTCATTCATTAGGCTACCAAGACCTTTAATTAACCCCTAGGACTTGCTGAAAGTTTGAAAATCAGAACTGAAAAGAAAACTGCCATGGTGTTCATTACTGCATTTGCAAAGAAGTGTCATAGAAGCTGGCAAACAGCTCTTCAAAGGCAGCAGTTTGCAAATATTTCACAGGTTACACAAAGCTAATTGGCTGAGTGACACCAGGCCATCCCCCAGGGAAAGGAAACAAACAGAATATGTATAAGTAATAGTCCCACACAACCATAAGGGCTTGCATGGTTTCAGGGATGCCAAAGAATGTGACAGTGGATAAAAGAAACTGACAGACATGTTGCCGATACCTTAGTTGCAGGTGAACTCAGCTTAACACTTAAAATGGTGCTGGGTGGTATGTGGTAGGGTAGTGAATTGGTTCACATCACACAGTTACCTTAAGCTACATGATCAAATAACAACTTTAATGTTGCACACATTGTGCCTAAGCGTGTACAGTATGTGTCATGAAAAGAAGGTGTTCTCTGTGATACTAGCCAGAACAACAAGGTACAGTGGCTTTTGTTTGTAGATTGCATATCTACTTAAGATATGCATATCCTAATTAATAGCATTCTGTATGATTAACTTATTGTATACTCCATGGTACCAGATTTAGATTTCATTGTTAACCCAACAATAATATTGTTATTTGTGCAACCACATTAAACAAGGAAATACGAAGAATCAGTGTTCATGATTCCAACCCAGTAAAAGTTACTGCAATTATGGAATCAAAGCATACACAAAAATAACAAATTCTTGATTCATGAGAGGAGAGAAATCAATAGAGACATAGTATAAATGATGGATGTGACAGCCAACAATGACCAAAGGGTCAATATTTAAGAAACATAAATATTGGCTTTCTTACCTTAACTAATTATACAAAATATACCGGGGAATGGTGGAAACTTATCAGTAAACCTACAATATTTCCTTACTATAGTCTTGTCTGTAGAGGGAGCTCCAGGAGGACGGCCGCAAGAAATTCAAGTGGTATTTCTGATCCCAGAAATTATTATGAGGATTCATCTAAAGAAAATCATGGCTGGGGTTTAAACCACTTTTCCAGTCAGTTACTGCATCTAGAAAGTGTCTAGTTAGGTAGTAGGTCAGGAAAAGGACTTCACTAGTTTGAGTAAAAGAAGCAAGATTATGAAAATGAAAGGTATGACAAGTAAAAGAGATGAGAAGTTGTTGTCATAGAGAAGTGGCAAATGGGCTTCCATTCCATTAATCAGTCAGGGTAACTAACCTGTACAAGAAAGCCCAGAGAGACACCAGCATGTTTATTTCCTTGGTGTTTATTTTGTACTCTTTGGCAGTCGTTCTTTTCATCCCTCTCTTTTGAGTATTATTTATAACTAGCAAAATACCCGCTTCGCAGCGGCGAAGTACTGCCTTAAAATTTTTATTAAGAAGAAAATTAAACCATTTTAAACTGAGGGAAAATATACCAATAATTATTTGTTAAGGATCTCTTTGTATACCACATTGTCAGTTCGGCCCTCCGGTTGTAATATGACCAAGCTGTGCGCTGAGCTTACTCTTGAGCATGCAACGTACAGTTGGCCATGTGAACAGTAATCTTCTTTCAAATCTCACAGCTTGGATTGCTGCTGTCATAATCAGTTTGAGTTTCATGTTTGTTTCAATTACAACGGTATTTGCAGGACTTGTGCTGAATTGACATTCGGCATCTGTCAAGCGTTGTAAGCACACAACCAGTTTCATCGATAACTTCACATCCAGCTTTTGAGAATTTAAACATTCATAAACATCGAAGTCTCCACTACTGAAATTGTCACCTGTGAATCTAAGATGTTTAAGAGGCATTGGCGATTGTCAAAAGGTGTAAAATATTTGGCCATTTCGGTTTACTTGAAAGCGACAACCGAACAATTCAGCAGCAGCCATCAACTCACATGCAGAACCATAGGTGAAGGGCTTAAGCATTTCACTCTTATAGTGCTCCTGTGTAGTATAATTATCTCCTGTACCGTCATCAGTCCACACCTTGAACCTGTCCCAGTCATTCAGTACATAAGACACAATGTTCCTCCGGATATCAAGAGTGAGTCTGATATGGCCGTGCAATATGTAACACAGAGAATGGAAAAGGCAGGTGCCATCTCCGGGCATGGAAACCACTCGGTAAGTGACAGTTCTATAATCGATGGTGATCACCTCGATAGACATGTTAATGGGGGTACGGTTGGAACGAAAGGAAATGGGTACCTGAACAATGTAAAGTAAGTCTAAAATACCTAGACAATAACTACAATCCTAATAAATGAACAGTGAAACAGCGGAGAAGCCGTGGATTAAATAAAAAGGCTGTAGTTATCAGCAGGTAGACATGAATCTTGTGGCGAAGCAGGGAAGGGAATGTAGAGACCGGAGCGACAGGCGGCCTTATATAGGCAGGCAGCCAACAACGTGGAAGGCGTTGGGATGGGGGACCCAATGCCGCCTCACACGGTGACCGTGCTGCAGGCTATGGACGTATATATGTACGTAAGTAGGATTCAGTTAGCATTGGGAACTCGCGTACCAAATTTCTTGAAGATGGGCCCATAAGTAACAAAGACCGTTGGAAAGTTCAATATGGCGGCCGACAGTGGCGTCATACCACTGAAATAAGTACGTACATTGGTTTCGGTTAGTGCAGGGAAGCCGCCAACCAAATTTCGTGAAGATGGGGCCATAAATAAGAAAGTTCAACATGGCAGACATTGTTGACCGTTATGACCGTTACGCATAGAATTTCTGAAATGAAACCTGCTTAACTTTTGTAAGTAAGCTGTAAGGAATGAGCCTGCCAAATTTCAGCCTTCTACCTACACGGGAAGTTGGAGAATTAGTGACGTTGGAAAGTTCAATATGGCGGCCGACAGTGGCGTCATAGCACTGAAATAAGTACATACATCGGTTTTGGTTAGTGCAGGGAATCCGCCTACCAAATAAGGAATGAGCCTGATAATTTTAAGCCTTCTGTCTACACGGGAAGTTGGAGAATTAGTGATGAGTGAGTGAGTGAGTGAGTGAGTGAGTGAGGGCTTTGCCTTTTATTAGTATACTGTAGATAATGATACACATCTTAGTTGACTTGGGCCTCCTTAGTGTTTATACCATTGCTCACAAGGGAGCATTTATGGACAAAATATATGAATGACTACAAGTAAATACTAAAACAAATCTTAACCCAAAAGATGTAGCCAGCAAACATATGAAAACACCATGACATATAGATTGTGATCTTTTTTTATCTTAAACTAGCAATAATGTCTTTAAAGTAAAATGCTTAAGGTTCTAAGAAATATTTTTCTGCACAATACCATCAAGAATAAAAAGCAGCAACCTTTAGCCATTAATATTTCATCTTTAGTTATCTGTTGTAGGGCAGAAAACTCCAGTTCTTACAATGTATTCTGTGTTCTGCTCTTCTTTTCTCTTCTCTTCATTTCTTATTATGATTTACAATTTTTCAGATAATGTAACATCTCCTTCTGTGGCCTTCCTCTTGATTTCTTTGCCTTCAGTTTACCCTCCAGCACTGTTTTCAGCAATCCCTCTCTTCTTAGCACATGTCCTCTCCAGTTTTGTTGCCTTCTTCTCATTTCATTATGTAATTTATCTATCCAACTCATCTTCTCCATCCTTGCCTTGCCCATAACCATAGTTAAGATGCCTTCGGTCTATGTATATCCCTTTTCCTCATGGTCCATGTCTCAGATCCATACAAAACAACACTCCAGATTACTATTTTTATTATTCTTTTCGTCAGTGTTGTATTAATTCTAGATGTCAACAATTTCCATTTCACCTTGAAGGCTACTTATCCCATTGCTATAGGTATTTTTAATTTCTTTTTCATTTTTTCCATCTTATGAGAGCATAGTTCCCAAATATGTGACACTGTCTGCTTTTTCCAAGATGTGTTCTCCAATTTTTATTATTACCAGTTCAATTGGTCTTTCTTTAGTTATTCTCATCAATTTTGTTTCCTTTATATTGTGATTCATTCAATACTTCTTACTTGAGTAATCTAAAAGGTTTGTCGTGTGGTGGGTGCGGCAACGCACTGTAATCAGCGCATGCTCCAAACCCCTCTCTCTCTCTCTTTCTCTACACTGCTTGAATGTATTGCTCTATCATCTGTTGTTATGCCTCTGTTAGTCCATATATGATTCTTAATTTTGCTATATGGTTCATATATAGATTCCTAATCAGTCTTTTGTCCTGTCAATCTACCCAAATATATCTCAATATTCTAGTAGTTTCACCCTGTTTACTTAGTCAAATGCTTTCTCTGGTTCCACAAAACAGACCTATAGTTCTTTATTATACTTTAGACTTCTTTCACTGAATATCCTCAGCACTACCGTAGCATCTCTTGTTCCCATCCCTTTCCTGAATTATATTTGATCTTCTGTCATACAGTTTTTTGCCTTTGTTTCTAATCTTTTCACCATCACCTTTAACACTACTGTTGATACATGTGATAAAAGGTTACTGTTCTATAGTTTTCACAATTTCCTGCATTTGTCTTTTTTGGTGTTGGTATTAACATTGCTTCTCTGAAGTCATCGGGCCAGTCTCCTTCTTCGTAGATGTTCTTGAACAGTCTTTTTAGTTCTTGTTTCCCTTTATTACTATGGAGACTTAAATATTTAGCTTTTGAGACAAACACCAGGTGTTAATTCTACACCACATACTTCATATATCTTTTACCACTGGTAAATAGACACATAAATGTGTATTTTACTAATTTAGAAAAGCAGAGTAGAATTAACATAAAAATTTGCTGAGATAATGTCAAACCTACTAGCTCTCATTCACAAATAAAACTAAATTATACATTTCTGTATCTACACAAGCAACATGCATTTGTGACCTAGTCAATGGTTGAAAATGTGCATTAGCCCATACAACAACATTAAAATTTCATCAAAAATTAAAACTTCTCCTTATTTATTTATAGTATTTACTTGACATGGAATAGAATCAAATGAATGTTGAAATTTGAAGATCACAAAATACAGCACCAAACATCTTATTTATATATATATAACTTAACTTAAAATATGGATAAAATAGGATAAAGAAGGAAGAAATAAAAATATTGAAATAATAGTAAAGATGAACACACTTTGACTTTCAATTAATTAATTAATTAAGCGTTTCTGTAAAAAATGTACTTAATCTAAGCAAATTATCCTGTCAATCTACAGAATACAGTGATTTGGTTATAAATAATTTCTAAAGCCAATTAATTATTTATGATGTTCTTTATTCCTTTCCTGACATCTGCCTTATTTCAATTAAAGGCAATGGGGACAAATGCCTACCCCAACAGGTACCCCATGGCAGGAACCAACACTGAACAAGATGGGAGTCCATCTCAGGATATACTCATAATCACAAACACTAACCTAGTAAACTGTCATAAATCAATCCAACCTGCCCATCCTTAAAATTGGGAAGAAACCAGAGTACTCAAAATTAAAGCTCACAAAGACATAAACATGCAAACACATGCAGAGCTAACATTTGAACTCTGACTTTGTGAAACCACTGTGTCACATATCCCTTCTATAAGCTTTATGCATGGACTCTGAGCTTTCCTGGAAATGCCTCCATGATTTTGTGTTCAATTTTCTGTTTTCAGGCAACAGTCATGTGATAGACACCCATCAGCCACAACATCAAAAACATTAACAGGTGAATTGAATAACATTGATTATCTAATTAAAATGGGACCTGTCAAGGTGTGGGATATATTAGGCTGCAAGTGAACAGTCAGTTCTTAAAGGTAATGAGTTGAATGCAAGAAAAATCGGCAAACATAAGGATCTGAGCGACTCTGACAAGGAATAAATTGTGATTGCTAGATGACTGGGTGAGAGCATCTCCAAAACAGCAGGTCTTGTGGGATATTCCCAGTATGCAGTAGTTAGTATCTACTCATTGATGCGAGTGTGGAGTGAAAGCTTGCCCATTTGCTCTGATCACACAGAAGAGCTACTGTAGAACAAATTGCTGAAAAACTTAATGCTGGCCATGACAGAAAGGTGTCTGAACACACAGTGTATTACAGCTTGCTACATATAGGACTGTGTAGCTGCAGACTGGTTAGAGTGCAAATGCTGACCCCTGTCCACCACTGGAATTCCTACAATAGGCACATGAGCATCAGAGCTGGACCATAGAGCAATGCAAGAGGGTGGCCTGGTCTGATGCATCATGTTTTATTTTAGATCATATGGACAGCAGGCACATTTGCATCTTTTTCCTGATGAAGTGATGGCAGCAGGATACACTAAGGGAAGAAGGCAAGCTGGCAGAGGCAGGTGATGATCTAGGCAATGTTCTGCTGGGAAACCTTGGGTCCTAACATTCATGGGGATGTTACTTTGATACATGCCACCTCTCTAAAGATTGTTGCAGAGCAAATACATCCCTTTTTGGCAATTGTATTCCCTGATGGTATTGGCCTCTTTCAGCAGGATAATGTGCCCTGCCACCTCAGCAAACTTGCTCAGGAATGGTTTGAGGAACATGACAAAGATTTCAAGGTGTTAACTTGGCCTGCATATTTCCCAGATCTCATTCTGATCGAGCATCTGTGGGATGTGCTGGAAAGTCAAGTCTGATTTGTGGAGGCCCCACCACATAACATACAGGACTTAAAGGACCTGCTGCTTACGTCTTGGTGCCAGATACCACAGGACACCATCAGAGGTCTTGTGGAGTTCATGCCTCAATGGGTCAGAGCTGTTTTCGCAGCACGAGGTGTACCTACACAATATTAGGGTGGTAGCTTTAATGTTGTGGCTGATCAGTGTATAAGTAGCATGTTAGAAATGGAGCAGTTATGAAGAAAAAAATCACAAATTTATTAAGACTAGATGATCTCAAATTAAAAATTTCAGCTCAACTCAAAGAACAACATACAGATATGAACATACTGTATATCATGTATATGGATATTTTTTTATTTTTTTGTTCTCCCTCTTCAAGCTGATTTGTGAAAACAAAATCAACTTCAACTTCAATTTTCGAACATACAACAAAGCATATTCACAGTTTGTTCAAGTTCTTGACCGTAGGATAGAATGGATTTTATATTTCTAACTGATAAACACATTGATTGTGCGCTCATCTCGCCGTCATATGTCATGGAGATGATTAACTGTTTGTGTATTGAAGGCCATAGACAGTCATGTAACCATATAGCCATGATTAAATGTAAAATAATGCTATTTATAGTTTTGGGAATATTTATTTTACAAAGAAGTTACATATATATTTTTATAAATGTCACTATGTACATAACAACATATCATTTATAATCATCCATCCATTTTCTAATCTTCTTATTCATTTCAAGGTCACAAGGATAACTTTGCAGTCCTAATGTTACTTCTGATTACAATTTATGTAAGAAAGTATTGTTTATGCTTCTCATAGAGCATGTTTGTAGCGTAATCTTCTGTCTAATGCCTCTTTGAAATCAAAAGAACCTTTTTAACTGCTGCCAGAATCAATAGGCATGAATGGCATATCTCCACTGTCCTCTTTGTAAATACAGAAAAACAAATGTTTACACTTTGAAGTTTTGCTTGGGATGTGAGAAAAGAATTAATCACCTTGCAGGCTTGATTTGTCTGAAACAATTAAAGGGTACAGCACACACTCTGCACCTAGCAATTGGCTAGTACAATCCATCCATTATCCAACTCGATATATCCTAATTACAGGGTCATGGGGGTCTGCTGGAGCCAGTCTCAGCCAACAGAGGGCACAAGGCAGGAAACAAACCCTGGGCAGGGCACCAGCCCACCACAGGGCTAGTACAATTTTAATATCAAAAAATGAAACTATATTTTAATTACCCAGCTTTCATTAAAGTTTTCTCTTTACTGTGTCTGGGATGAATAGATTTTTTCTTTATAAAAATCACCATTTCTTTTTCTGTACTCAGCTAAAGGTTGTATAAGGCAACAAAGTAAGGAGGGCACATGCAGCACTGCAGGGAGTTAACTGTCAGCTGTAAGTTACACCATTTCACTTAAGACAAGATGAAACTACTAGTTTGATCTTTTAAAATTTAAGTGAAAAGTAAGAAGTGCTGTCAAGCACCACAGAGCACTATATAATACTCAAAGTGGAGGTGGCAGGTGTTGTGCCAAGGAGAAATAGACTACGATGGTTTGGACATATGCTTACAAAAGGAAGAGGAAGAGAATGATTGGGTGAAGAGATGGAGGGCATGAGGCCAATAGGCCAAGAACACATAGTTGGATGTGCTGTGGTGACTTGAGAATAATGAGCCTCACTCCAAAAGATGCCCACACAAGTGGCGAACATCAAAAAAAGATTTGGTTTGCAATTGGCTAACCTAGGTAAATCCAGAAAATATCCATTAAACCGATGATGATGATAGTGACAAATAGTAACATCCATCCATCCATCCATTATCCAACCCGCTATATCTTAACTACAGGGTCACGGGGGTCTGCTGGAGCCAATCCCAGCCAATACAGGGCGCAAGGCAGGAAACAAACCCCAGGCAGGGTGCCAGCCCACCGCAGCAAATAGTAACATGAATAGTTAAAATCAGCAACTTATAAATATCATGTAAGACATAAAGGAAATACAAAGCCAGAGAGAAAGTGCAGATCCATGCATATAAATAAGTCCTTCTCAACCTGGTTCTCTTTGCTCTTAAGACTAGTAGTCAAAGTATTTCTGGCATAGGATCAACTTGATTTTGTTTCTAATTCTTGTGACAATCACTAATAGGATGAACTGTCCTCGGGTTTGATAATTCATTACTTGTTGACAGGTCTGAATTTGATTTACAAGTACAATATCAACATGGAAGTAAGAACCCATTATTGGAAAAAAATGTATGCCCATTTAAGATGGATATTTAATATACAGTCTTTTTAGCAGCAATTATGCTTAGTTCAGATGTGTCCCTGTTCACTATCTGTGAGAATTGTGCATGTTTTCCCAGTTCCTGTATGGATTTTGTCACCATATAGTTTTGTTTTCCTCCCATATTTTAGATATTATGTAAATGTGGTTGTATACTCCAGCATTCCTTGTAATGAACTGGTACACCATAAGGGTTGGTTTCTGCATTGTGGTTGATTCTACTGGAACAGACTTCAGTTCCTGTAATCATGAAACAGCCCATGTGAGTTTAATAATGGATAAAGTTTTAATTGTAGATGCTTAATTTAATGTAGCTTACGCATTGGATGTATTGTATATGTGTTGTATTTTTGTATTCATGACTTTTACATCCTGTTTTCAGTGTGACAGGAATCTCCTTTCTTTATCTAGTAATTGAAGGTGCAATGGTTCTGACTGCAAAAGTAACCAATAGATGGGACTACAGACTACAGCCACACCTCCTTCCCCCAATGCAACTTTCTCTGGATGTCTTTATATATCATATAATGCGCTACCGTGGCTGTTTGTTTGTCTGTCCAGGATTTTAAATCACCTGTAGCTCGCACACCGTTTGAGCTATTGACTTAAAATTTGGTACACATATACTACGTGACGTCTACTGTCTGCTTTCGGGGTGATGATTAACCTCCACGGTTATTCTTCTTTTTATTTCTATTTCATTTTATTGTAGGATTAACTCTTGGCAGCGGCCCTCAAGGCCTTACCACTTTCATCGTCACTTCCTCTACCTCTTCATATCTTAAATCATTCTTGAGGCAGATTGAAGACTTAAGTGCCAGCTTAAGAAAAAAGAGCTGTTCACAAAGCAGCAAGCACATCAACCTCTGAGCAAACGAATGCTAAATAAAAGAGTATGAAAACTATTACTGGTAGTTCACGGAAATAGGATGTCAGGTCCCTTTACTCACAAAGGATTCTAAATACTATGGTTCATTTTTTTCAGTGGGAATCCTGAGGTCTCTTGCAACAAATAAGAAATGGGTCCCGAAGTTTTGTATGTGATAGCACAGCAACAAGGTGGCATGGTATGGCATAATGTGGCCGTCATAGCATATTATGTGTACTGTGCCACACTTTTTTATGTGTGTGTGTCCTTGTTGGTATTGATTATTATCAATTGTAGACATGCAAGTAAAAATGTCATTGCACTACATACACTATGTGCTATGTACACATGACAATTAACTTGAACTTGGTGGACTAGCTTTCATCACCAAATTGTGTTTAATCAAGTTTATTTATTCCTCTATGGAGTATTTTAAAATTGCAGTTCAAGGGAGAATAATATATCTCATTTCCAAAAGCAAACTACTCCATTCTACTACATATCTGAAGTACTAGCCTTCTGACCTACAGATATTCTTTTCTAGTAACTTGAAGGCTGAGCAGTAAAGTTTATCTACAGCATAAAAAAACTAGGTCATAAATTATATTAGTAACATGGAGGCATTTGGTGTACTCTGCTTCTGACATATACTGTAAGTACTTCATCAGCTTGGACCTGCATGGATCTGTCATGCAGCAGAACACATTTCTGCCTCTATATAAATGTACCCATCCAACCATTTCAGTCTCTAGGCCAACCACTTCAGCCAGAAGAAACACATTATATACAAGTGTATATATACAGTTATGATATAAAATACCTGAAGTATAGGGCCTTGGGGGTAAAAGCCTATCCTAGCAGCCCTGGGGAGGACATCAGTCCGTAGTAGGGCCCACTGAAACACACGTTTACTGACACGTTCACACAGAGCCAATCTGAAATCTATAATTAATCTAATAGTCACATCTTCAAGTGGTTGAGGAAGGTTTGTAAAGTAAAACCAGAATAGAAACAGGAAGAATGTGCATGCAGATTCCACACAGACAATAACTGGCCATGGGAGGGTGCTGTACTAATTGCAGTATTGCTGGTGATAAGGGTTACACTATCTCACATATATATTATTATACATATTTACTGAACATTTATAATGGTTTCTGTTACTGATAACTAATTTACATCAGGTTTATTGTTCATTATGGATATCATTCAATTTCTTTTTACTCCGCGGATATTTCAGATAACATTTCAGTAAGATCCATCCATCCATTATCCAATCCGCTATGTCCTAACTACAGGGTCATGGGGGTCTGCTGGTGTCAATCCCAGCCAACACAGGGCACAAGGCAGGAAACAAACCCCGGGCAGGGCACCATCCCACCGCAGGGCGCGCACACACACACCCACACACCAAGCACACACTATGGACAATTTAGAATCGCCAATTCACCTAACCTGCATGTCTTTTGGACTGTGGGAGGAAACTGGAGTACCTGGAGGAAACCCATGCAGACACGGGGAGAACATGCAAACTCCACGCAGGGAGGACCCGGGAAGAAAACCTTAGTCTCCTAACTGCGAGGCAGCAGCACTACCCACTGCGCCACCAAATTCCTTTTACACTAAGAGTAATATACAGAGCCATGAAGAAACATTTGTCCTTACTTGATTTTCTGTAATAAATTCTCATTTGCCACAGTGGACTAGGCTCCATCTTTTTGCGGCTTGTAGCAGTAACTCTGAAGGAAAAAGACACCAAAATGTGGTGCTTCTTCATTTGTTTGGGGTCCAGAATAGTGTTCAGGTGTGAAAGTGTTTTACTACCCCTGCCCATGAACCCAGCACTATTAGAGGGAAAATTAGAGTCAGCTGTTAGAACACTCAGCCCTGCCAAATATAAATCCGACTAACTTTAGCTGTCACCTTTGCAGTGAAACTGTCAGCACATACGTCCAGCACATATATTATGGCTGTCATCTGGGCCAATAACTGACGCTAACATGCTTCATATTTCAAAAATGCATTTGTTTGAATATATTCAAATGTACTTTAATGATTCTGTGGCTACATGTATATTCCAGGATCAGATTCATACATTTAGCAAAGAGACCATTATCACTGATTATTCACAAACATTCATAAACTTTATATGTTGTTAAACAAGAGAAATGTGTAGAAAACTGCTCTGTTCTTAACACTAATAAATGTTTTATGTTTATTTAGACGTCTATTTTTCTAGGGTCTTAGGATTTCATTGCATTTCAGACCAGATTTAAACTTCACGTGAGGTGAATTTTGGCTGGATAAGTTGGTAAAAGACACAAAATAAAAAGTTGTTATAGTATGAGAATTGTCACTTCAAGGACACTTGTGGGCACTGGAGATAACAGTGACAAGCATTTCTTACAAATGCAGTCTTTTCACAAAGCATTTTGGGATTGCTTAGGGTTTCTACCCATGCACGATCTTATTGGATTTAAAGCCGTATTGGTCTTATCAACGGTTAAACAAGCTATGCATCATTACTGCCTACAGCAACTCACTGACAGAGTTCCACTAGAAGTGACTGCAACCCTGGTACTCTTTGTTTCCTGAATTCCTGCATATGTGAGGCATGCAAAAGGGTATTATTTCTTTTTGTTTGTTTTTTCATTGTAAACAGACAATAAAAGGGATGACCCAGATAGTGCCCCAAGATTTCCTTGCTGTCTCAAGACCTAGCATTACCACACCTGGCCACACAGTCTAATTCTGATTCAAGGTTATGAGGGCTGCACCCTCTCCTAATAGATTACTGTAGTCACAAGGCAAGAATCAAATTAGGTTGCACCACGAAATTATGGCAAAAGTGGGCAATTTAGAGTTACTACCCAGGTGTGATAGGGAATTGGAGTCTCTAGAGAAACACCACAGAAACAAAGGAAAAATGTGCAAATCCTAAAAGGGAAGTACCTGAGTTGGGAATTGAACCTAGGTCATCAGATTAAGCTATTGTAGCACTAACCACTCTGTCACCATGCTGCAGTTATGAAACTGGACAGTTTAAATTATTCAACTGTTTGCCAAGTTATATTGTGATTGATTTTAGAGTGCCAAATTTTACTCAGTTGTCTGTCTAAGATGTTAACACCTGATTGCCACATTATTCTGCACAGTTATTATGTATAATGTGAATGTATCTGCAGGAGATTTGAGTCACAAATGGCTTTACTCACTAATTGCTAAGATGCTGTCAATCCCAATTGGTGATCACAAGCAAAGAAAACATGGCGATTACCTTATTTTACAATTCAGTTTGTTGTGATTGGCAGAACTTTTATTCCAGATGATTATCATTCGATCAAACTGAACGTTTCAAGCAGAGGACATACAAGATATTTGATGGGAAACTTAATTTTCAGATGGGGTAAGGAAGTTCATGTTTCAAGTGAACATTTCAGTCTTTCATATATGTATACTCAGCAATAAAAGAAATGTCCTCTGACTTTCAACTGTTTTTACTTTCAGTAAACTTAATGTGTAAATATATGTATGAACACTAAAAGAGTCAACACCATAAGACATAAACTAAAAATGTTTCACAATGTGTCCCTGAATGAAGAGAGGCTCAAAATCAAAAGTACCAGTCAGTATCTGGTGTGGCCACCAGCTGCTTGAAATACTGCAGTGCATCTCCTCCTCATGGACTGGACCAGATTTGTCAGTTCTTACTGTGAGATGTTACCCCACTCTTCCACCAAGGCACCTGCAAGTTCCTGGACATTTCTGGGGGGAATGGCCCTAGCCCTCACCCTGCGATCCAACAGGTCCCAGACGTGCTCAATGGGATTGAGATCCGGGCTCTTCCACTGCGAGGATGATCAGCTGTCCTTCCTGTCTCCCTGTAGCGCTGTCTTAGGCGTCTCACAGTGCGGACATGGCAATTTATTGCCCTAGCCACATCAGCAGTCCTCATGCCTCCCTGCAGCATGCCTAATGCACGTTCACGCAGATGAGCAGGGACCCTGGGCATCTTTCTTTGGGTGTTTTTCACAGTCGGTAGACAAGTCTCTTTAGTGTCCTGCGTTTTTAGAACTATGACCTTAAACGCCTACTTTCTGTAAGCTGTTAAAGTCTTCACGACCATTCCACAGGTGCATGTTAATTAATTGATTATGGTTAATTGAACATGCATGGAAAACATTGTTTAAACCCTTTACAATGAAGATCTGTAAAGTTATTTGGATTTTTAAAACATTATTGTTGAAATACACAGTCCTGAAAAAGGAACGTTTCTTTTTTTTCTGAGTATATATACTTATACGAACACAATAATGTAACCTTATTATAAACTTATAGGTTTGATATTTGTTTGTAAATGAGAATGATTTCAATCTTCCACTTGTTTGTCTGTATGGGTTTCTTCACTACTCCCAAAAAATATTAGTGTGTTTTGTGCATAAGAGTGCCCTGTGATTAATTGGCAACCTGTTTGGACTGTTTCTTGCTTTGCTTCTGGGATAGGCTCGTGCCCCTATAAACTTGAAATGGATTAAACAGATTTGATTGATCCCCATAAGTTTCTGGCATAATGGCAGGGTCTGGCCCCGATCAAAGAATGAATAAATCCTGTAAATTACAAGGTTAGGGTGCTCAGACATTGCAGGTCAACTCAAATACTTCATGCCGATTTTTTTAAAGGATCAACCCAGCGGAGGAGCTTGTAACAGTGGCTGCTCTTCCTGATGATGTAAGAGATTCTATAGGAGATGATCTGACCGATATGCAGAAAAGCGAATTGATTTCTGTAATTAAAAGGAACGAGGATGTCTTTATGTCCATGCCTGGAGAGACTAAATTGGTGTAGCATAAAATAATCATGGAGGCTGGTGTTAAAGTACTTATTCATTTGTACAGAATGCCTGAAGCTAGAAGAGAAGTAGTACAGTACAAACTAAAACAGATGCTGAAATTAGCTGTAATTTGGGAAAGTAAGAGTGAGTGATGTGGTTCAGTTGTATTAGTCCCAAAACCAGACATATCCATATTGCTCTGTATAGATTTTAGCTAACAAAATAAGGTTTTAAAATGTGATGCTTACCAATGCCATATCTTGATGTGTTGTTGGAAAGAAGGGGCAAGCGTCACATATCTCTGCCTTGAATTTGACTAAGTGATACTGGCAAGTGCCTCTTAATAAATCTAGCTGTGAGAAAACCATTCAAGATGGCTTGCTTGAATTTGTAAGATTCACATTTGGATTTCAAGGGGCACCTCTTAAATTTTAATGTATGATAGAGCACATATTACACCTTCATTCTGAATATTTGGGTGTATATCTGGATGGCACCGTCATTATTAGCAATGGCTGAGAGATGTGCTTGTCACACCTCCAGATGGTCCTAAACAGCTTAAAGGGGGCTTCTTTAACTGATAAGCCAAAGAAATGTAAATAAGGCATGTCAGAAACCCACTGCCTTGGTTATTCTAGGAATAAGGGGCTAATCAAGACACAAATGAAAAATACTGGTGAAGTGCTTGTGTATCCTTGTCCAGAAACACAGACACAGGTATGTCCTTTCTTAGGGCTGTCACGTTATTATAGATAATTTATTTTTTAATTTGGTGATCAGGATGCTCCTTTAACTGACTTGATGATGGTTCTTACAAATTGCAGTAATGCCTGGTCAAATGATTGCAAAAACACTTTTACCAGTTTGAAAGGCACTCTTTCTTCATACTCTGTTCTGCAAAATCCAGACTTTACCAAAGGTTTTATCCTGCAAATATTTGCCAGTACATCATGTATGAGTTGGGGGCTGTGCTATCGCAGGCTTTTGATGAGCAGGAACACCCCATTAGTTATGCGACTCATAAATTGTTGCCCTGGGAATGTCATTATTCTGCTATTTAAAAAGAGTGTTAGGCAAAGCTGAGGGTAAGGATGTGAGCGATCAAGCTATGCTTTCGGTTTTTAGAGCTAATTCAATTATGGAGAAAAACACATTTTCCATCAGTAAAATGCAGACAGAGTCAGCCTGCAGACTTGTGCAGGTCCCCTATCAGACCCTATCAAACCAAGTGCTTTACTATGCTTTCATATGCTGTTCATTATCCAAAACAATGGTTGGATGGGTAATTACATAGAAAAGCACACACAATAAAAACAAGAAAAAAGTACATAAATACCAAATATATAATGAATATAATTTACAGGTGGTCAGTTCAATATGGTTGATCTGCTTATCATATACCCCAAACTACTGGACTGGGCAGAGCTTTATGTGTAATAAATGAGTAAACGAAGTCAGTCGACGGATTGGGAGAGCATGGAGGGGTCATGAGGTCGCATGAGGTGTGTGTGGTGCTCCCGATATCCATGCAAAAAGACGAAGGTCCAAGTCTTTAGAGTCCTGGTGCTTCCTGTCTTGCTGTATGGTTGCGAGACATGGACACTATCCAGTGACCTGTGACTAACACTGGACTCCTTTGGTACTGCGTCTCTCCGGAAAATCTTTCAGTACCATTGGTTTGACTTTGTGTCGAATGAGCGGTTGCTCATGGAGTCCCAAATGAGGCACATTACCGGCATTGTGAGGAAGCGTCAGTTACGGCACTACGGTCATGTGGTACATTTCCCTGAGGGTGATCCGGCTTGTAAGGTCCTCATTGTTAAGGACCTGAGTGGCTCGACCAGGCCAAGGGGTCACCCATGTAACACCTGGCTACGGCAGATAGAGGGTCATTTCCAGAGGGTGGGACTGGACCGCGTGTCTGCCTGGGGGGTTGCAAACTGGGATCCCGTGTTGTTTTGTCATGTAGTGGATGTGGCAACGCGCTGTACCAGTGCATGCTCCCCAACTTGACTTGACTTAACTTGTTTACATATTTAGCTTCTTCAAAAAAGTTAGCTATTGTAATGTTGCCAATTTCAGTTATGATTGAAAATAGGTATGTTACTAATCACACAGAAAATGGTGCAAGCAATCTTCAGTGGACAAAATGGTATATATTTGATTTGTAAATTTTTGGAGCATCTGATCACTTGGACAAAAGCTCCTACAGTAGGCCATATTTTGCATGCAAAAGACTATTTAGTGTTTTAGTTTGTCTTCAAATTATTAACAGTGCTAAATGTTCTCTCCACTGTTGCATTAGATATAGGTAGTGATAGACACATGGCTACATCTTGGATTTCCAGAAGAATCACTGTTCTTATATACTTCAAACCAGAATCATTCTTCATTTGTTTCATTCCACTTTTTATTTGTTAAATTTCTCCATTCTGTCTCAGTTTCATCTATGTCCTTGCACACCATGTTGAACTTTTATTGCTAGACATGTAATTGGTGTCCTTATCTGTGAAGGAGCCTCTTTGAATTAAGCATATCAAGTTTCTCTAGCATTGTTAGGTTTTCTGGCAATCAACTCTGTAGTTTAAGAGCTAACTTCACAAGCATAGCTTTACACCTTTCTTCCACTGCCTCAACAGCAGACTTATTTGAAAGAGAGTCAACAAAGCAGGAAAACTCATAACCCAAGTAGACAGCTGCTGTGGGAATGAGGCAGTCATCCATATTGAAAGTAACTACAGGGTGGTCCAGATCTAATTATGCAATTTTCATTACGCTATAACTTATTAAGTTTATTACTCCGAGCCTGTATCCAATTGAATAGAGGACAAGTGGGACATTACATGGAAAATCAGTGAATTAATTCAATATAAGTCCATTTTCATTTATTACAAGATATTTCGAACAATTCTTTTGTCTTGTATTGTTTTCCTGCATTGCATTAAAAGTTTCACAGTTACATCTGGACCACCTTCTAGAGCTGAAGTGGAGAGGTTTTCTTGCTAATCTGGATTAACTGTTAGATTCAGCAGAGAACGAAAGCACATGCTCAAGTCCAGGAAGTGTTTAGATGGACTGGCTGTGTCTGCTTGAAATAGCTGATTTGTTTTGTTTACCCCACTGAGGGTGGATTTTAGAAATACAAACTACAGCTTGTTATATGGATCACCCATCATATCACTTAGAAGACTTGCTGTGTAACATGTCTGTGTGTTTTTTGCTATGCTAAACTGAAGTTTTAAGACATCCCACTGATCTAAAGTCTTTACTATGCTTTCACCCTGACTTAGCCACCTTGTAGGTGCAGGCTTTATAATTTTGTTAGGGATGGAGCCTTCTAAAGTCTTGTACAATTGAGCATATTTAGTCCTTCTTTTTGCGCTATGTGAGAACCAATTGTAAATTTCACAGATCAAGAAATCTAAATTTATTGGTAATACCTCAGATGCTTTACTGCCAACCAGACTGAGTGAATGGCAAATACATCTTGCCAGAACAAGATGAGGAATCATTTCTTTCAGCAGAGTATATACAGAATGGTTACATCAAACCATAACACTTGCCCCATCAACTCCAATTCCAATACATTTAAGCAAATCTACGCCATCTTCTTCCAAAGCTGTAACAAGCACATTTAGAAGTGGCATCTGTTTCAGTACCTGGGATTACTTTAAAAAATGTTGAGGCAATTGTTTTTTTTTGTGTGAAACTTGGATAGCTCATGCGGTATGACTATAGAAAACATCTGAGTAACAGAGATGTCAGTGCTTTCATCAATTATATTTGGATAAGAGCTGTTGCCAATATCTAGCACCAATTCCTTGGGTAGTTCTGGACCTAAGACATTCACAATAAATGGAGTGCACTTGGTGCGATGAAGTGATATGTTATTTAATACCCTGGAATGGGCATCTAATGATGGCAGTAACTCAGACAAGTGGTCCACTGTGGTAAAGAAATACTTGTAATGTTGTGAATAAAAATATATATAAAATGTTGTACAGTTAAACTTATTGCAACTTTGTGATGTTTGCTAAATCAGAACAAATATGTTGAACAAGGATTCCTTTATCTGCAAACCTGATTTTATATAGACTTTAAAACTGAGTTGTTGGCAGTTTTAAAACACAATCATTTAAATAAAAAAGTTGCTACCTATAAACTCTGGTTCTGCGATCCATTTATTGAAAAATCTCTGCCTGTAGCTTGATATTTTGTTAGTTGTCATTACGAGCGGTAATATGCTGAAAAGAGTCCATTTTTATCTTGTAAAGTCAAATCTACAACTTCACAAAACATCGCAAACTAATACCAACCCTAGATTTGATACTTTACTCAGCAGTAACCCTGAATGGTGTTAATAAAGTTTGGAAAATTAATATGAACGGTACAGACTGGGGTGGGACAAGCATGCCGCGATAAGCTGGCTTGTCAATCTCGAAACCACTGCTACCTCTAACCAATTATACCTGAGCTTCGAGAGAGGGGTGGAGCAATGACAGGTGGCTGTTGCAACGTGCAGTATGTTGTGTACTGCTGTATGATACGTTCATCAAGAATTGGGGGTGATGGAAATTGCGGAATCATGTTTCCATAAGACGGTAATTCTCATGAAAAAAATCCCCCCATGTAATTCTTTTGTCTCCCCCATATTCCCCCCGGCTATGATATCCCCCCTGACCTGGCAATTCCGTGTATCTGGCCAAATCTAAACAAGACCTGTTCCAAGTAGCAACTCCCATAAGACAAAACGAGCTAATTTCACGCCTAAAAGCCAGGAAGCCACGACCCTCCGTCCTTCCCAGAGGCCTGCGCGAGGCTGGAAGCGTGTTGCGTCACTTCCGTCTCTCCCTTTGGCTGCCATCTTACTCCCCGCGTGTGTGTTTTTCCGTGTGCAGGTCAGTGCGAAGAGTTTAATAATCTTCTTACCTGCACATACGCCTCAGACTCGGATTGCAGAAGGTAAATAGAGCCGAGGATATGAATGCGTAGTTTGTAAGTTAAAAAAAAAAGTCTGTCCTGTTGGAAGACTAAACGGTTCGTATTCAGCAGTCTATGACAGGCCATGTTTCTAACGTACTCGACAGAAATGTGTTTTTTTTGTATCTGCCAAATATGTACGCTTTTAGGTTCATTGTTTCCAGCTATTAAGGATAGTGTTACCTACGTGTTTGTAACTAACAGAGTAGGACTTGGTTGCATTGGAAGACACGCTTTTATACTTGTCTTGTGCCAGACGAAATAGAAGGGTGTATGTTCATTACACACAAAATACTTAGTCTTAGTAGTAAGATGTTTCTCGTAACTCTTATTATTTCACCGTGAATAAGAAAACCCGTGTCCTCTAAGTATTGTGCATTGTCTTCAGGTTTATTGTTTTACTGTAGTGTAGACCAAAATTGGGGTCTGTAACATGCTAGTATTTTGCTGAAGTGAGTGACATTAGATACTACTCGACAAATGATTGATTTGAACTCGTTAAAAAGTAAAGTTGTCCAAAACGTTTCTTATAGACAGCGTTTGTCCTGTTCCGTGCCCAATCCTTACTCATTGGCATGGACATCAGCCTTATTATTATGGAAAGAGAAATTAATGTTATTTAACGATTGTAATTATTGTGATATTTTCATTACACTGCCATATGTTATAATAATGTTATATTGTGCTGGTGGGGCATTTTATTCATTCAGCTATTTCTTTACAATGTTTTTTTCCCCTCTACACATAATTATCTTGCATGTGTTATGCAATGCACTATAAGTATAAAAACTAGATCAGCATCTTTTCAGAACTTTGTAACAAATGTACTGCAGTTTTTGGTGTTTTATTTATTAATTCATATTTTTGTCTATGGCTTATACATAAAACATTGTAATGTCAGAGTAAGGTGTGTATGATTCCTAACTGACCCCGCTATCTGTTTATCTTCTGTTTTGAGATATATATATATATATATATATATATATATATATATATATATATATATATATATATAACACACACTTTTTTGTCGTGTTTAAATCGTTGAGCTGTAATGTTATAAAATCTACCCTGTCTACCAGGCCCTTTTATGGAGATCAAAACACAGTTGGTAGTGTATGACTGAAACAGTGTAGCTGTCTTGTCTTCTGCGGACATTGTACTGGCATAACATTGTCTTCCTAAATTTGTTTTTTTTTTTTTTCCCAATTAATTTGACTGCTACTACTTTAGATACATTATTTTAATTGTTACAGATGAAAGAAACAATCATGAATCAGGAGAAGCTTGCTAAGCTCCAGGCACAGGTTCGCATTGGAGGAAAGGTAATAAAACATCTGATAAGTCTGATTGGGTACTACAGTATTAATGGAAGAACTTTTTTTTTTTTAATAATAGCTGTTTGCAACACATGTTGGATAAATCTGCAGAAATGTAAAGTTGTCTTCATACAGTCACAATATATATTCAGTAGTTTTAAACCATTTGATGTGAACCAAATCAAAGTGTTGTTGGTGCAATATCTTTTTTATGTTTTTGTTGGGCTGTAGATTTTCATTGGTTTGCATGCTGTGAATGCAGTACTTCTTTTTACTGTAGTATATATATATATATATATATATATATATATATATATATAAAAGAAAGGCAGGTGTGTCTTTAATTTTTTATTTTTTTACATTTTTGTTAAATTAGTGTCATGGCGTTAAGTGAATGCTTCATACAAAAATTGTTACCCCATGTACTTTATAAAACTTTTTGTCATGTTTTCAGAAAGGAGACCAAATAAGGTTATGATAGAGAAGTCCGTAGTGAGCAACGATAATCAATGTGAAAATGTCCGGGGGGAAAGAAAATGCTCACCTCACTGGTGTTGCATAATCTTTATCTAGTTATGCTCAAAATGTGCAAAATTGATGTTTTTTTGCTAATGTATTGTTATATAGTTCCTGAATTATCAGAATGCATATAAATGGTAAACCTAAAGTATCATTGGATTACCTTTTTAATGGAAGACATGCCTAATCTAGTCGAGGTCTGTCTTTACTTAGAAAATTTGTTAGATTACATTTTTCAAGATAAAATTATACTGGTTGCTAAAGTGATTTGTGATGTGTTCTGTAAAGGTGCCATGTAAAATTATCACTGTAATCTTGTACAGAAAGCCCTTCATGAGCAAGTCAGCGAGGAGTCAAAAACGAATAGAATTTAAATGTCCTCAGCATTATAAGTGTCAGGTTTTCAGGATGGGGAGCCTGCACTGGTACAGCACATTACTGTGCCCACTACACAACAAAAAATACTTAGGATATTGGTTAGCACCCCCCAAGGCAGACACATGGACCACTCCCTCCAGAAATGACCATCTACCTGTTGCAGCGAGGTGTTCTTTGAGTGTCCCCTTGGCTTGATCCAGCCACCTGGGTCCTCACCAGCAAGGATCAAGAAACAGTGCCACATGTCCGTAGTGTCATAGCTGATGGTCTCTCACAATGCAGGTAATGTGTTTCGTATGGGATTCTGCGAGAAACCGCTTGTTCAACACATAGTCAAATCAGTCGTACCCAAGGATTCTCCAAAGAGAAACAGTACTGAAGGATTCTAGTCTTTGTCTCTGGTCGCTGGATAGTGTCCATGTCTCTCAACCATAGACCAAAACAGTAAGCACCAGGACTCTAAAGACTTGGACCTTCGTCCTTTTCCAAAGGTATCGGTAGTGCTACACAACCCTTTCCAGTGACCTCATGACCCCATCTTGCTCTCCCAATTCATTTACTGACTTCATAGGAAGAGTCACCAGAGACATGCATGTCTGTCAAGGTAAGTAAACCACTTGACAAGGTCCACACACTCACTCGGCAAACAGACATGCTGCTGATGGCTATGCCCAAGAAGTCATTTAAGGCCTGGTTCTTTGCTTTTATCCAGGACACTCACAAACCCAGACACGCAGACTGTGTCAGGTTTTGCTTTCAAGAACATAGTTATCCTTGGAAATATTGTGTTTGTTTTCTTGGTGGGCAAAACAAGAAATTTCAGCCTAAATCTTGTTGGTTGTTTCAATTTTTTTTTTTTTCTTACAAACCCGTTTTCCTTCTTTTTTTTTTTTTCTTCTTAGTTAATGGCATCAATTGATACCTGTAAATATTACAAACATACGTGCCTGCCATGTTTGTTTTTGTAACTATGTTATGATTCATTAACTTTATATTCAAATTAAGATTTATTTATTACAGTTATCAACTGTTTGTTTTGAGTATTCTTGACTATCAAAGATTTTTTTTCATTAACACCATGTTGGAAAAACACTAACAGTATGTACAATTACAGCTTTAAACAATGCTAGTCATTGAGCTTAATTGAATTTTTTTACAGGGTACAGCCCGTAGAAAGAAGAAGGTAGTTCACAGAACAGCAACCGCCGATGACAAGAAACTTCAGTTCTCTTTAAAAAAATTAGGAGTCAACAATATTTCTGGTATTGAAGAGGTAAAATTAACTTTTTTTTTTTTTTTCTTGCGACCTCTTGGTTAGTGTTTGTTTAATCCTACAGTTTTGTTGTGTAGTTATGACTTTTGCAATAGGAGATATTGTCATCTCTACTTTTCAGAATGGCAGTTTTATTTCAGGCATAATTTGTACATTTTTCATATTGATATTCTTGGTTTATTTCTGCATTTGTTAGGTGGCACAGATTAAATTGCAGTTACATTTATAAAATATGAAATGTGTTTCATTAATTAACTGATCATAGTTACTTTTGGAAACCGTATTACATTAGAATTTCAGTTGTCTAAATTAAACAACTCGAGTTTTTGTGGGTTCTTTGACAAAGGACAAAGTGAACAACTCATAAATGAAAAGTCAGTGTAGTAAATGTCTTTGTATTTCACAGGGTAACATTCTTTTTATTTTAAATAAATACAGACACTTCTTTCTTGAGCCTAAAACTATTACAGTAAACTCCCACTCAACACAGACAGCGGAAGATGAATCCGTCTAATGTTGGAGGAAAAAATAGCTTGCATCTTTTTATACTGGTTTAGCTTGGGATATTTAAACCAGCTGAAAGATTAGGAACGTATCACCATTATCACCTTGGCAAGAGTATCAAAGTTATGGATAGGTTTCTTGACTATCATTGAGTTTTCCTTCTGGCACTTCAGCTGTGCCAAGGTGGCTCGGCTTGAAAGGAGGTCTGAAGACTGGATGTCATCATGACTTTTAACAAGACAGCAGTCAGATGTTTAACCCTGAAAGTAAATGGCAACATAGTGTGGTAGTTGTCCACCTTTTTCATAATTATTAAAAGATTTTCCTTAATATTTACCTAGTTAGCAGTGTATTTCAATACACACACCCTTTTCCCCATTGTTTCTCTAAAACCAGACATTCTGGCAATTTCTTGAGTCTTGAAAACTTTTTTCTAAGTTTCTTTGGGTGCTTACATTTAAAAACTGCCTTATTCTACAGCTGATAGTGTTGCACATTTCAGAACAAGCTGAAAAATGTATATGTGTAAGAGCAAGCTAAATGTAACATTTGAATGTTAACAAAAATCATCTGCATAACTATATAACCATGTGTCACATTAATAGTCATCATTGAATATTTACTGCAAATGGCAATTGTACTGTAAGTATTGAGCACTCCCTTGTTTGTTTTGCTGATTTCTTTATTCAAAGCAGCTTACAAAGCTGAGCATACATGAAATGTGTTTTAGTGGTTATCAGTAAAGATCAAGGTGAGCAAATTTAAAGAATACAAATTTATAGCAGAGTGCATGTAATTTAGCACCACAGTTAGTTTCATTGGTAGATGAAAGCTATCAGTCCCAAAATGTAAAACTTAATGTTACTTTAGACAATTTAGTGCTGCAATTAGTGCCATGTAGAACTTAACTAAGCCTTTCCAAATGTTTTCTTTTCAATCACTCACAAAGTTATACACAGTTTTGTTGAAAATGGTGATATTGAAAGAGTTCTTTACTTGTTAATTCTTAAAAGGGAAATGTGAAAATGGAGATGGCAGTTAATTTTAATTAGTTTCCAATATTGTTAAGGAAAACTTAAACCAATGGCTGTTTGAATTCTACAGTGTATGCTGGAACTTTTAAATAACCAATAGCAGGATTTCAAAGAGAATTTTTGGGAGACTAAAGTGGTATTAAAATAACTTATAACCAGCCATGTACTTGGTACAACTGTAGATCTAGCAGGAAAGGTTTTAAGCTAGGAAAAAAAAAATGCCAAAATGCTTCGTCATGAAACAGAAGGTTGTTACTTTCACAGATTAGAAAAAACACACATTGCCTGTTCCATTTTTATTTTATTAGACGAATGTGCACAAGGTCGATGTGACAAATTCAGCAGTGTTATTGTTCAAAATAACATGAAGGAATTGGCATAAGGGCAAGCAGACTAACCACTTAACGTTTTAGTATGCTAGTCTTTTTTCTCTATTCCAAATCTAAATACAGGGTGAGCCAAAAAGTACCATATTTCAAACATTTATTCTACAAAAACGCTACAAGATATAAAATTTTTGACACAAGAAAGGGTATAAAAAAAGTTTTTTTTTCACTGTGTTTTAAAAATCTCTTCAGGTTGGTGGCAGTCATTAACGATACACTCTTTGAAACGATTTCTAAATGGTTGCATGACTCGATCAGCCATTTTAAGGGGAATTTGCAGCGGTTTCGTGGCCAATAGCCTCCTTTTCAGGTTGATGTACGTATACCTGAGACTTGAGCTAGCCCCACAAGATGAAATCACATATGGCGAGATCAGGCAAACATAAAGGCCTCCAACATTGCAGCGCAAAGAGATCAGCATCCCCAGAAACATCACCTGCAAAACGCCATGTCAGCTGTTGCTCCATCCTGTTGCCAACCAGGCATCCATCACATCCGTTTCTTCCAGTTGGGGCTGCAAAAAGTTCTCCTGCATTTCATTGTAACGTTCTGAAGTGATGGCGACAGTTTCTTCCCCCTCCTCAAAATAGAAAGTGCCTACAATTGCCAGATAATTTTGCTGATTATGACTTGTAGCTAATGAAAACCCAAAATTCAGTATCTCAGAAAATTAGAATATTATGAAAAAGGTCAATATTGTAGATTCTTGGTGTCACACTCCACTCGGCTAATTAACCCAAAACACTTACAAAAGGTGTCCTGAGCCTTTAAATGGTCTCTCAGTCTGCTTCAGTAGGCCACACAATCATGGAGAAGACTACTGACTTGACAGTTGTCCAGAAGACAGTCATTGACACACTCCACAAGGAGGGTAAGCCACAAAAGGTCATTGCTAAAGAAGCTAGCTGTTCAGAGTGCTTTATCCAAGCATAAAAATGGAAAGTTGTGGAAGGTAAAAATGTCTGAACCCACAGGGATAACCACAGCCTTGAGAGGATTGTGAAGCACAGCCCATTTAAGAACTTGGGGGAGATTCACAAGGAGTGGAGTGCAGCTGGAGTCAGTGCTTCAAGAGCCACCACACACAGACATATCCAGGACATGGGCTACAATTGTCGTGTTCATTGTGTCAAGCAACACCTGAACTAGAGGCATCGTTGGAAGCGTCTTACCTGGGCTAAGGAGAAAATGGACTGGACTGTTGCTTACTTTCCTCTTTTCAGATGAAAGTAAATTTTTGCATTTCATTTGGAAATCAAGGTCCCAGAGTCTGGCAGAAGAATGGAGAGGCACAGAATCCAAGCTGCTTGAGGTCCAGTGTGAAATTTCCACAGTTGGTAATGATTTGGGGAGCCATGTCGTCTGCTTGTGTTGGTCCACTGTGTTTTATCAAGACTAAATTCAGCACAGCCATCTACCAGGGAAATTTTAGAGCACTTCATGCTTCCCTCTGCTGATAAGCTTTATGTAGATGCTCATTTAATTTTCCAGCAGGACTTAGTACCTGCACACACTGCCAAAACTACCAATACCTGACCATGGTATCACTGCTTGATTTGCCAGCAAACGTGCCTGACCTAAACCCCATACAGAATCTATGGGGTATTGTCAAGAGGAAAACGAGACACCAGACCCAACAACGCAGACGAGCTGAAGGTCGCTATCAATGAATCCTGGGCTTCCATTACACCCAAGCAGTGCCACAGGCTTGATCGCCTCCATGCCATACCGCATTGATGCAGTAATTCATGCAAAAGGAGCCCTGACCAAGTATTGAGTGTGTACATGGACATACTTTTCAGTAGGCCAATATTTCTGTATTTAGTCATGTTTTGTATTGGTCTTATGTAATCTAATTTTCTGAGATACCAAATTTTGAATTTTCATTACCTGTAGGCCATAATCAGCAAAATGAAAATAAATAAATGTTTGAAATATTTCACTCTGTATGAAATGAATCTTTATAATACGTGTTTCACTTTTTGAATTAAATTACTGAAATTAAATCAATTATTTGAAAAAAATAGACTTTGGAATTTTCCTCTACAACTAGATGGAGTCAAAGACTAAAGGTTTGCTCAGCAAGAGTTGAGTATTTGGCCTTTGGAAGAGTATAGCATTAGAATATCCGTGTATTAGGTATGTTAAAGCAGAAGAAGCAGTAATAACCCTTGTAAGTTAACTTAAGATGATAGCAATATTTTCAGTATATTGTGGCATTAGACCAGTTTGTTATATCACCAACACTGTATTTTTGCCATTATCTGCCCCTAAGGTTTGCCATTCTTATTTCATTCACTGTCTAGTAATTCTACTTCAGATAGGTTTGTGTACGCATTATGTGAAAGAGTCAGTTGTGTTATTGGAGATTCCGCACGAGGCTTGGAATGGTTTAGGCTTTCACTGATGAAAGCCATGTATATTAGTGTACTAGAATATTTAAAAAATCTGGCCAAAAGTTATGTGAATTGTTTTACTTTTGTGGAGTTCTTGCCTTTTATAAGTTGGCTACTATGCCATGGGTTATATAATTTCCGTCTGGTAAAATGTAATGTCTTTTTCTTAACAGGTAAACATGTTTACAAACCAGGGGACCGTTATCCACTTCAACAATCCAAAAGTACAAGCATCTTTGGCAGCAAACACCTTTACAATCACAGGCCACGCAGAAACCAAGCAACTCACAGAGATGTTACCCAGCATTTTGAACCAGTTGGGAGCTGACAGTCTTACCAGTTTGAGAAGACTAGCCGAGGCTCTGCCAAAGCAATGTATGTTGGAATTGCACCTCTACCTTGTTTATGATTCAGTTACATTTACTGAACAGATGATTACATGTCTGTAGTTAAGTTTATTACTACTTTCTTTGGTTGTATTTTGCATCCTTGAGTTTTGTTGCTTAGTCTTAACTTGACTAATGTATTTATTTTGGCTTTGGCTATTTTTACAGCTGTAGATGGAAAAGCACCACTTGCCGCAGGAGAGGAAGATGATGATGATGTTCCAGGTTAGAATTTCTGGACTCAAATCCATGTATTTTATTTATTGCTGGTGATAATTCTGTCCTGGAAAGTTGCAAAAGTGCTTTATATCCATGTATAATGCGATCCTATTAATTTAATATAACCCACAAATTATCTAAGTGATATCGCTGTTTAACAGAATGACTAAAGGCATGTGTTTGGCAGTTGCTGCAGAAGAGGCCCATTATGTCCTACACATACAGTTTTATGTTCTCGTTGGGCCTCCTTTTAATTTCATCCTTCAATATTCACTACCATTTATACCGCATGCATAACCCCCATACTTTGTTCATTACCATATAACTATTTGCTTTTAACTGTACAGTCATTTTTGCCTCGAATGAAAACATTTGGCACATTTGTTCTTTTTTGCTTAGATTCATTTTCTTCCTTCATCTCACTACATTACACTATATAATTCTTCATAGAATGCTTAAGGTTTTCCTTTATGATGCGTCTTCGAGACAGATCGGAATTAATTCATTCTGATACAAAAGGAGTGGTTTTATGTCTCCATCCCCTGTCCTACATTTTAAAGAATGGCGACCAATACACCATATGTATTTTTGAGACAGTGTCTGTCTTTTGATAGTTGCCTTTATTTTATCACCACTAAACCAGGCTGTCTCCTTTTTGTAATGTGAGTTTTGTCCAATTACAGGTTACTCTTGGTTTTATCCAGATATTTGCCACAGCTTGCTTCCTTGTTGTTTGCAACTTGTGGTTCTTAAAACTTTCTTTACCCTTCCTGTCCATTTCAGAAAGTTTAGTTTTCTGTTTGTCATTTTTGCTTCTTAAAAAGCAGTGCATTTTTCGTTCCTTACACCACTAGGCTCTGATGTTATGCACTTCCTTACTTACACATGATATATCTAGTTATTTTTATTTAACACTTCACTCCACTTCATAATAGACTCCAATCGGGGCTATCTTGTACTAAAGCTGGTTTCCTGTATAAACATCCTTGCGTCTCATGTGGTGGGTTTGGTCTCGGGCCACTAAAGATGCAGTCTAGGTAAACGCATCTATCCAGTCTGAATACAGTAATCCCTCCTCGATAGATGAAAATCCGCGAAGTAGAAACCATATGTTTGTATGGTTATTTTTATATATTTTAAGCCCTTATAAACTCTCCCACACTTAACATTATTCGAGCCCTCTAGTCATGAAATAACACCCTTTAGTCAAAAGTTTAAACTGTGCTCCATGACAAGACAAAGATCTTCTTTCTCACAATTAAAAGAATGCAAATATATCTTCTCTTCAAAGGAGTGCCCGCATCAGGAGCAGAGAATTTCAGAGTGAGAGAGCGCTCACAAAGAAAAGCAAACAATCAAAAAATCAATACGTATGCTTTTAAATATTCCGAAGCACCGCAATAAAGCAGCATTTTTTAGAAGATCGTCAGTATCTTCTAAGCAAACAGCCCCTCTGCTCAGACCCCCTCCATCAGGCGCAGAGAATGTCAGAGAGGGTGAGATAGAGGCAGAGACAAGCAAACAATCGAGCACCGCGCGGGGTGCATATCTTGTATCATTGAGGAGTTTTAGTTAATATGTAATACATGCTCTGATTGTGTAGCTTCTAAGCCATCCGCCAGTAGCGTCCCTTGTATGAAATCAACTGGGCAAACAAACTGAGGAAGCGTGTACCATAAATTAAAAGACCCATTGGCCGCAGAAATCCGCGAACCAGCGAAAAATCCGTGATATATATTTAGATATGCTTACATTTAAAATCCGCGAAAGTCGAAGCGCGATATAGCGAGGGATTACTGTACTTGGTTTTTCTCTTCTGCAAGCCTATGGATTATGGGATAAGACTAAGCCCCTGGCTATGTTGGTTGTTCCAAAAAATGTTGACATTCTTAGTCTTTGACATTTCTTTTCTCATTTCTTGCTTAACCGTGCACTTCCTAAGAGAAATGGGCACATCGTATGTGTAATTTTGTAACTTAGTCCTTCTCATATCTAGAATGTTAGTAAAATTAGGGTTATAGAAATAGTTTAGTGTATTTTGTGCACATTGCTGAAACTTATTAAAGCCTTTTTAACATCACTGTGACTACTCATCTCAATAGCTTTACTGTTATCTCTCCTATGTGCAGTAATGACTGGATAATGTAACATGCCTGTATTTCAATTTAAAAAAAAAAGCCACTCACACACTCAAAGGCCTATTCACACTTGCTAGTACAGGACCTATGAATGGCACAATATAAAATTTTAAAGTAAGGGAGACTTGATGGCTCTAAATTTCTAGATTATGCCCATTATAGGTACTGCCTTACAGCAACAACACTGGTTTGGATCCTTTCTATTGTCAATAAGTAATTAAATGAGTAAATGTAATCTAAGTAGATTGTTAGTGTTGATCATCAGGATGTATTTTTCCAGACATAATGATTATGTAGTTACTTTCTCTCTGAACAGAAACCTGAATTTTCTCTGAATCTTTTTTTTTTTTTTTTCCCCCCAGACCTTGTTGAGAATTTTGACGAGGCTTCGAAGAATGAAGCAAACTAAGTCTCACTGCACACCTGCAACATGAATTGGCTGTGTGGAGCTGCTATTTTGTATTTGTATTTTATGATTTTCTTTTTGTACTGTTTACCAATAAAGTGTAAAGGGTGATAATAACACACAGTATTTTTGAAGCCTTTGAGGTCTGCAGCTCTTTTTCTTTTGTGCAACCGTAAGATCTTAATATGGACTTAATTTGCAGCCTGGTTTAAAATTAACATGTCTGGATTTAAAATATGCATTTGTTAAATGCTAATTAAAAATTGCTTGAATACAGTTTCCTGTGTGTGTTTGTTTGGTAAAGCCATATTTATAAAAAAAAAAAGGGTGTTTCTTACCCATGTGAACAGCTTGTTGTCAGTTGTATGGCCAAAAATTTATATCACTATCACTGTATTGTCTATGTGCATATAAAATTCTTATTGTATCATGAAAAGAGATGGCCCAGACCTCCTTGACAGCAGACGTCAGTTCCAAAGACGTCTTTTTCAGCCTTTATGTTAATGTGGTATGAATGTGGCCAAATGTGAATCACTTCTTAAGGGTTACATCCCTTATTGTGCATAACATACCTGTTTACAACATGCAGTTTATATTTATAATCTTGTTTTTTGTCTGTTCTTTCTTGATAAGTTTGAGTCGGGGTTCAGAACAAATCACAGTACAGAAACTGCACTCGTTAAAGTAGTAAATGACTTAGGGGTGAGTGCAGACAGAGGCCGTTTATCTGTTCTCATCCTCTTAGATCTGAGTGCCGCATTTGACACCATTGATCATAATATTCTTAGAAATTGCCTTAGTCAATGGGTGGGCCTCTCTGGTAGGGTCTTAAATTGGTTTGAATCCTACCTGGCAGGTACAAAATTCTTTGTGAGTTGTGGTAATTACAACTCAAAGACCCATGATATCCGATATGGTGTTCCACAAGGATCTATCCTGGGTCCGCTGCTCTTTTCGATCTACTTGCTTCCGTTAGGTCAGATTATCTCAGGGCATAACATGAACTACCACAGCTATGCTGATGACACACAACTGTATTTATCAGTAGCACCTGATGACCCCGACTCTGTTTCACTAACGCAATGTCTTGTGTTTCTGAGTGGATGAGTAGCAATTTTCTCAAGCTAAATAAAGAAAAAACTGAAATTTTAGTGATTGGCAATATTGTATTTAATGAGGTTATTAGAAATAAACTTGATGAATTAGGATTAAAAGTCAAGATGGAGGTAAAGAATTTAAGGGTAACTGTTGACTGTGACCTGAATTTTAAATCACATATTAATTGTCACTAGGACAGCATTTTTTTCACTTAAGAAATATAGCAAAAGTAAGACCTCTTATATCATTGAAAGATGCTGAGAAATTAGTTCACGCGTTTGTTTTCAGTTGACTAGATTACTGTAACGCACTCCTCAGGACTACCCAAAAAAGACATCAATCGACTGCAATGAGTGCAGAATGCAGCTGCTAGAATCCTAACCAGGAAAAGAAAATCTGAGCACATTTCTCCAGTTTGGATGTCACTATACTGGTTACCTGTGCCATTTAGAATTGACTTTAAAATACTGCTTATGGTTTACAAAGCCTTAAATAATCTCGCCCCATTTTATATATCGGAGTGTCTGACACCTTATATTCCAAATCGTCTCCTTAGATCTTCAAATGAGTGTCTGCTTAGAATTCCAAGAGCTAATCTTAAAAGAAATGGTGAGGTGGCCTTTTGCTGTTATGCACCTAAAACCGGGAATTCGCCAGGCTGGTGATCTGCGCCACCACCACCAGATCAAAACACCATGATGTCCCTACATTGATGGATTAAAGGCCAGAAGTCCATGTGGCCGTCATCATCAAGTCCTTCATTGAGAACCCTGAATACAATGAGGGCTGATCATTTATGTTAGGTAGAATGCCTAAAGGGTGGCTGGGCCGTCTCGTGGCCCCGGACCCCCTGTAGATTTTTTTTTTTCTCTCCAGCCGTCTGGAGTTTGTTTTTTCTGCCTCCCTGGCCATTGGGCATTACTTTCATTCTGTTAATGAGTTTTGTCTTTTTTTTCTTATTTATTTTGTCTTTTTTCTCTTTTTTCATCACTTTGAGCTACATTATTTGTATGAAAATATGCTATATAAATAAATGTTTCACAATTAATTATTTTATGGTTGACAGACATTTTCATCACTCCAGTCGTCACAGTCTTGAAATGTATCCTTACAGCGTGACTTAGGGATGCAGTCACAGTCCTTGAAGAAAACAGTATTGCATCTCCAACCAAGGCAGGAGAGACACTTCTTAGCTGAAAAGAGAGCAAAACATTGGGTTACTTAGATGTTATCCTGGTTAACATCTCCATAATGTTTCTATAGAAGGAAGACTGAAGAGACAATTTGATAAAATCAAGGAGCCATCAATAGGATGTTTTTAATCACTGTTCAATTGTCCTCACAACATGTTGTACAATCTGCATGTCCAATATCCATTTGTATGGTTGAAACAGGCAAATGTGTGCATTATTGCTAAAATATTATTAATGGTTACTTCCTGAAAGGTCTGTATTATATGGGAGGAAGATGTCATTCCCACAATGCTGTGTGTTTCAATGAAAGTGAACGAGGGGGACAGGCAGATCTTCAACTTTCAGCATGAACAGTTTTAATTAACATTGACACCAACATCTTTCTTGGTAGGTTTCTCCTTTTTGCACTTGTGTGTGATCATCATGACATGCCTTTCATTGAAACACTTGAAACAAAGCAAGGAAATAAGTCAAAGACCAAGAAGCGCTCATTGTTAGATTACAATGGCCTCAGTATTATTATGAAAAGAACATTAAAACCAGGAGATGTTAAATGCACACCAGAAATAGGGTCAAAAACAGGCCAAGTGCAGACCCGTCGTGTAAAGGAAAATGTATTTGAAACTGCCTGCCTGTTAAAGTAGGCCATCTACTTTGTTTGCATCAGCACATTTATATTAGAAGTTAAGACCATATATAACATTTACAGTAACTTTATATTTTAGTACATAGAAGAAGTCATTTTTATTAATCAATTTTTTATTCAACACTTTTAACTGGTGCTTTACATAATACTTAATGGCGTAAGGAATGTAACTATAACAATTTATCAGTATACTGATTAGTATAAATTGAAATATATTTAATTTTGTTCTGTAAATGCACCTTAATAACTCAGCCACAGGGGATGTACAAACCAGTGTGTTTCTTCGTGCTGGTCCCAAGCCCAGATAAATAGGATGGGTTACGTCAGGAAGGGCATCCGGTGTAAAATTTTGGCAGATCAAAATGCAGACAATACAAATTTCCACACCAGATCAGTTAAAGCCCGGGTTAACAATGGCTGCCACCAGTACTGTTAGCCAACAGGGTGCTGGCAGAAATTGGGCTTCTGTTGACCGAAGAAGGACAAAAAGAGAGGAAAGGCATGTCCAAAGGCAGAAAGAGAGGAGGAAGGTAAAATGAGTGGAAGTGAGGGTAGGAACTTTGAATGTTGGCAGTGTGACTGGTAAGGGGAGAAAGTTAGCTGATATGATGGAGAGAAGGAAGTCAAATTCATGTTTGTTGGTAAATTCTGAGTTAATCTGAGCAGCATTGGGCTAAAGTAGGAATCCAACTGGACCAGGATACTCAGTAATCAGCATAACTTATACATTTTTGGCATATGACAGAAAACTCTACATAGACACGGTCCATGATGGGATTCAAATGACTGTGCTACTATACCACCCAAATCTGTGCTCCTTGAGGCCTGTAAATCACGTTGGGTAAGTTCAATACTCACTTGTTTCATCAGAGCAGTCTCCGCAGTCATTCTTAGCATCACATACATTGTCATTGTAGGTCCATGAGATTTTATTAGCACACATGAAAACCAAGTCACTGGGAAGACTGTGAGGTAGATTTCCTGTAGAAGAGAAACGAACATATACATGTGCATCAGTGATCCCTCCTGTCTTCTGCACCATTTTCTCACAAAAACATTTATCCTTCAAATTACTTCTTAATGTGGCTCCATGGCTTTACTCAATGCAGATCCTAATATTTAGCAAACCTCCCAGTCAGAATTTTTAATGAGGTGAAATACTGCTGGAGTTTCAAGTTATTAGGGTACAAAATAATCTAGAACGGCACCAAGTGGCCCCTAACTCTAACCTTAACCTTAATCCTAACCCCATCACTCTGCCAGGAAAGATTTGGTCATTGTTAGTTCCAGGGTATCCTTAAAGACATAAAAAGTTGTTACAAAAGCTGCGTTTGATAAAAGTGTAAATATTTTTGCCAACTGTTACTAGATTTTGAAGAATCCACCAACCATAAATGGCATGTCATCTTTTACTCGAATTGTCTAAACGTTGATCTGAAAGGCCTTAGATGGTTACTATCAAGCCTTGTGCCTAGTGCTTCCATTGAATGCTTTGGCTCCCTAAGAGTCTGAATTGAATTAAACAGATTTGGGTAACTGATAACTTTTGAAAAGAAGGCCATTTATTTAATTTAAATTCATTCTGGAACTTTATCACTAGAGGACATCACAAGCATGCACACTGCCACTTGAATATCTTCCGGTAGAACTATCCAGAAGGATCATATTATTACATGTCATTACTGTGGTGTGAAAAACTATTTGCCCCCTTCCTGATTTCTTATTCTTTTGCATGTTTGTCACACAAAATGTTTCTGATCATCAAACACATTTAACCATTAGTCAAATATAACACAAGTAAACACAAAATGCAGTTTTTAAATGATGGTTTTTATTATTTAGGGAGAAAAAAAATTCAAACCTACATGGCCCTGTGTGAAAAAGTAATTGCCCCCTGAACCTAATAACTGGTTGGGCCACCCTTAGCAGCAATAACTGCAATCAAGTGTTTGCGATAACTTGCAATGAGTCTTTACAGCTCTGGAGGAATTTTGGCCCACTCATCTTTGCAGAATTGTTGTAATTCAGCTTTATTTGAGGGTTTTCTAGCATGAACTGCCTTTTTAAGGTCATGCCATAGCATCTCAATTGGATTCAGGTCAGGACTTTGACTAGGCCACTCCAAAGTCTTCATTTTGTTTTTCTTCAGCCATTCAGAGGTGGATTTGCTGGTGTGTTTTGGGTCATTGTCCTGTTGCAGCACCCAAGATCACTTCAGCTTGAGTTGACGAACAGATGGCGGACATTCTCCTTCAGGATTTTTTGGTAGACAGTAGAATTCATGGTTCCATCTATCACAGCAAGCCTTCCAGGTCCTGAAGCAGCAAAACAACCCCAGACCATCACACTACCACCACCATATTTTACTGTTGGTATGATGTTCTTTTTCTGAAATGCTGTGTTCCTTTTACGCCAGATGTAACGGGACATTTGCCTTCCAAAAGTTCAACTTTTGTCTCATCAGTCCACAAGGTATTTTCCCAAAAGTCTTGGCAATCATTGAGATGTTTCTTAGCAAAATTGAGACGAGCCCTAATGTTCTTTTGCTTAACAGTGGTTTGCGTCTTGGAAATCTGCCATGCAGGCCGTTTTTGCCCAGTCTCTTTCTTATGGTGGAGTCGTGAACACTGACCTTAATTGAGGCAAGTGAGGCCTGCAGTTCTTTAGACGTTGTCCTGGGGTCTTTTGTGACCTCTCGGATGAGTCGTCTCTGCGCTCTTGGGGTAATTTTGGTCAGTCGGCCACTCCTGGGAAGGTTCACCACTGTTCCATGTTTTTGCCATTTGTGGATAATGGCTCTCACTGTGGTTCGCTGGAGTCCCAAAGCTTTAGAAATGGCTTTATAACCTTTACCAGACTGATAGATCTCAATTACTTCTGTTCTCATTTGTTCCTGAATTTCTTTGGATCTTGGCATGATGTCTAGCTTTTGAGGTGCTTTTGGTCTACTTCTCTGTGTCAGGCAGCTCCTATTTAAGTGATTTCTTCATTGAAACAGGTGTGGCAGTAATCAGGCCTGGGGTGGCTACGAAATTGAACTCAGGTGTGATACACCACAGTTAGGTTATTTTTTAACAAGGGGGCAATTACTTTTTCACACAGGGCCATGTAGGTTTGGATTTTTTTTTCTCCCTAAATAATAAAAGCCATCATTTGAAAACTGAATTTTGTGTTTACTTGTGTTATATTTGACTAATGGTTAAATGTGTTTGATGATCAGAAACATTTTGTGTGACAAACATGCAAAAGAATAAGAAATCAGGAAGGGGGCAAATAGTTTTTCACACCACTGTATATTGCAAAATTCTATTTATCCATAGCATTCAGTGTCAATAAATTAGGCTCAAAGCAGGCTAGGCCATGCTGATAGTATGGAAAATAAAATTAGTATACTCATGTATTAGCATACATAAATAAGCATTAACCTTAGTGCAAATATTAATGCAAGTTAGGCCTGCTAAACAAATGCTTAAATAAAGGCCCATGCCATATTTCTTTTTTAGTTACAGCTTAGCTTTAGCTGCTAATAAAACCTTGCGAGAGGACCCAGAAAGGGAGATCGATGAGATAATGACAGCTCAAGGATTGAAGAAGGGAAAACACCTGTTGGCTCTCAGCCGACCTAAAAATAAGTGAAGCAGAAAAATAAAGATAATTGACAGAAAATAAGAAATATTGATTGGTTCTAATAAAAGTTAATTAGGCCAGCTGCAGAGAAAGGAGTCACGGGAAAGGAAAGCAGCGAATAGGCTGCTTCTAGCGAGGTCACAATGATAAGAAATGATATATAAACTCCGAGTTTTGAACTGTTCGGGGCTCGGTCTGATTTGGCCGAATTGGGTTGAGTCCAAGTTATTGTTTTATTGCAATCCATAGCAGGGCCCACTCATGTACAGACTCACAGTAACATTCACATAAAGTCAATCTGAAAATTCCAACAAACTGTATTTTGAAAATTAGTTTTGGGGTTTAGTTTACAATGTGTGATTTTGAGCATGAAATTAACCGTTTTGCCAATTGTGTGTTTTAGGTGTGTTGGTGCGTTAAGAGTTTAGGAAACTTGTTAAATGTATTGACAAAACTGTCATAGCGATTGTAAAAAAACTGTAGTCGATACACCCGCCATATCACTCTTGCATTTGTCCAATTTTGTAATTGTTTTAGCCTGCTTATGCATTAAGATAAACAGAAGCTATCCTTGAAGTAAAAGACACAAAGAAGAAAGGAATTAGCTCTGGATGAGAAAACACTCAGAATAACAAAGCAGAACAGGACACCTTCATGCACATATTCGCAGTGAAACAATTCAGAGTTGTTCAGAAACCTGCAAATATATCTTTGCTCAGTGGAAGGAAATCATAGTCCTCAAAAAACCTATACTACCAAAAAACAAATACAGGAGCCATCCTAGCCATATATCAATCCGGGGAGCATTTTCTGCAATATGGAATACTACTCACTACGCTGTCCTGGGAAAGAATCAACCTAAGAAATTTTGTAAATGACTGATTCTGAAGTAGAGTGAGTGTATTTTCAAATTTTTCACTTACATCTTTGTTCTTCTTTGCTTTTGCTGGCTGATAATGTCCCACTATTTTATAACTTTAGAACAATCTATTATATTTTAAAATAAGTTTATAAAGCACAGAGAATTTATTAACTTAGGTATGTTTACAAACCTTAAATCTTACACCGTTTGGCTTGCTCTCTCTCTCAGGGGTGGGGATCGATCTGTTCTTAACCTAATCCTTTTATTGTAAAAACTTGATTACTATGTATGGATTGTAATAAAATTAATAAAAAAAAAAAATAAAGAAAAAAGAACAATCTAGATGAGAACAGGCCATTCAGCCTAACAAAGCTTGCCAGTCCTATCTACTTGATTCTTACAAAAAAAACATCATCGAGGTTTAAAGATGACTTAAGTTTTATTGTCAATCACACTACTTGGTCATTCTTTCCAATTTGGCTGTGGTTTACTCTTAACTATTTTCCAACTGTACCCTTGTGTTCTTGATAAACTCATTATAAAGTAACATTCTCGATCCACTGTGCTAATTCCCTTCATAATTTTAAACACTTCAATCATGTCATCTCTTAATTTACTTTTGCTTAAACTGTAAAGGCTCAGCTCTTTTAATCTTTCCTCAGAACTCGTCCCCTGTAGCCCTGGAATCAGCCTAGTCGCTCTTCTCTGGACTTCTTCTAGTGCTGCTACGTCCTTTTTTGTAGCCTGGAGACCAAAACTACACACAGTACTCCAGAAGGTTCCCCCATTAGTGCGTTATAAAGCTTGAGCAGAACCTTCTTGGACTTGTACTCCACACATCAGGACGCTATATAACCTGACATTCTGTTAGCCTTCTTAATGGCTTCTGAACACGGTCTGGCAGTTGATAGTCACGAGTCCACTATGATACTTAACTCCTTTTCATAATATGATCTTTCAATTTTCAAACATTTGAAGATCCAAGATGGTGCTACTGTTGCTCCATTTTGAGAAGGCAGCTGACTGAAATAATAGGGACTACAAAATAAACTAGGCAAAGAACTAAACCAAAAAACTGGTCATATGTTAAATCGAAACTCAAAATGCTAACCAGAAATTTTAGTCTGGGAATCAAATCAGAAGGATCAAAACCAGAGTAGTCGATAAGTAAAGCACATGCAAATGAAGGGGATTTTTTTTATAATGTTATCTACAATTCATCCCATAGGTGATGTCATATGCTGCACAGTCTCTGTCATCCCAGTGTAGAAAACTATTGCAACTGTAAACAGACAGGATGATATTGTGGGCAAATGTTAAGTATGTTGAACATTCATAAATACACTTTGGAAAAATATATAAACAAAAGTAATACCGTATATACTCACATATAAGTCGGGTCTTGAAACCCAAAAAATCGATCATAAAATCAGACCTTGACTTATATACCCGTTGTGGTACATGGCCAGCCCTTCATCCCAGCCAATACCCCCAGGCCGCCAGATGGAGCCCTCCTTGGAGATGCCCCGAATGCCAGCAGGGAATTATGGACAGTGGACTTTTAATGCACAGCCCTGCTGGATACCATGGGGGCCGCCAGGAGTCGCTGCAGGGAGGCCCAGGGAGTATTTTCCCTACAGCCCGGAAGTACGTCCCAGTCATACGGACAGAAGAAATGATGTGCTTCGGGGATGAAGAAAAGGAGTTTTTACCTGACCTGGAAGTGATAGAAAGTCATATGGACTGAGGGAAAAACAGTTCAAGGTCAAGGACTATAAAGGACTTTGGGAAATCCCAGACGGACGAGCTGAGTTGGGAGGCAGGGTGGCTAAGCATCTGGGAGAGTGGAGGATTGGTTATTGTTTATTTGATTATTGTTATTGGAGTATTGTGGAGAGGAGGGTGCTTTGTGCACTTTATTATTATAATAAATATTCATCTTTGGACTTTTACCTGGTGTCTGACATGTGGTCACAGGGTGCAAGGGAGCGAGAAAGCTCTAATCTGTCACACCAATCAAAAATGCAACACTTAATTTTTTTTGTTTTTTCATGTTCTTACTTCCTCCAATCTCTCACCAGTTTCTCAGACGCATCAAATTTTGTTGCAGCAACGCAGTTACCAATTTCTTTAGCTACTTTAAGGACTTTTAATTTAAAACCAGCTTCATATTTTCTTCTGATCAAACGCTCCATCGTAGATAAGGGATGCTCTTATGATGAAGATGTATGAGGGTGTAAGATACAAAAACACAAAACAGTGTAAACGTCGCTTTGGAATAGTTCAGGTATTACCATGTGGTCACGTAGGCACAATACATAGAAAAAAAGGCAGTGTGCTCCGTGGTTACTCTCTCAGGTGAGCGTTAGCATATCATAATCTCTTGGAAAAATAGCGTGAGTTTTCTGCATTTGACTTATACGACCGAAATTATAAAATATCAGGAATTATGAGGTAAAATCAAGCCCGACTTATCTGCAGGTGAACTTAAACGCGAGTATGTACGGCACTCATTAATAAAAAAAAATTGTAATGAGAGGAATTCAGAGTCAAGAAACACAGAAAAGAGGTCAGCAATAAATGGAAAAATAATTCCAGATCATAAAATAAACATTGTGATGTCATCTGAGAGGTGTGGGCATGTGAGTCTGTGTGTGGCATCACGTTGACCGTACTCCCCCTTATAAAAGTACATCGAGGTGTGATGTGAGTTCGACCCTCTGGTCCTTTAGGACTTTTTTCTCTCTCCTTTTGCATAGTTTTTCAAAAGTGAACACATTCCTTTCTTGTGTTTTTTTCATATTACATTTTAGCATTTTGTTGTTGTCATTTTTCCCTAATTTCTTTTGCTCTTTTTATTTCATCTTTGTGGTGTTTGCCTCACATTGGGAGCTAATTATTTCAAACAGGCACTCACACTGTCCCCATAGGGTCAGCTGAGTGTAGTAAAAAATTTGTTTTGGCTTTTTTATTAGGCTAGTGAAACAGGACTGTAAAATATTAACAAAAAAATTAAAGGGTATAAAGTAGAAACCGTACAATAACACTGCTTCTATCATCACCCCCACCCTTTCCTCTCACCACAGACACACATACTACCTTAAGTCCTGTAAGTATGGAATCAAAAGAACTTCCAGGACCTTAATCTGGGAAAATCACAAATATCTAAGGAACATAATAGAAGGTAAAAATAAAAAGGAGACTTAGCCCTACTATGAACTTTGTTCAGGGTCTAAATCACCAGAACGTAACAGGGTATGTTAAGGATTTGTCTGTTTTTTCATCCCTGTCACTTCTAAACATATCATATATATATATATATATATATATATATATATATATATATATATATATATATATATATATATATATATATATACTAATAAAAGGCAAAGCCCTCACTCACTCAGTCACTGACTCATCACTAATTCTCCAACTTCCCGTGTAGGTAGAAGGCTGAAATTTGGCAGGCTCATTCCTTACAGCTTACTTACAAAAGTTGGGCAGGTTTCATTTCGAAATTCTACGCCTAATGGTCATAACTGGAAGGTATTTTTCTCCATTAACTGTAATGGAGTTGAGCTGGAATGACGTGGGGGGGCGGAGTTTCGTGTGACATCATCACGCCTCTCACGTAATCACGTGAACTGACTGTCAACGCAGTGCATAGAAAACCAGGAAGACCTCCAAAAAGCGCTTAAGAAAACATGCATTATATAATTGAGAAGGCAGCGAAACAATAAGAAGCGAGCGAGTGACATATACTACCATATTCATGACTGCTGCTACCTCGGAAAGAAAGCAAGGTGTAAACCTAAACTTTAAATTAAGTTCATAGACAGGCTACCGCTGGCGTTTCACATGCCCACAGGTAATGCGGGATACAAGTTTAATGAGAGGCGCGAGGATATAAGCGAGAGTTTTGATCACTTTATAACTAAGTTAAAATTGTAGGTGAAGGGGTGTGCTTATGCAAATTCCGAGACTGTGTTTGTGGGGATTGACAGTTAAGGCGGGTGGGGAGTCACGTCATCATCTCCCCTCCCATTCATCTCATTTCGCTCTGAGCTGAGCTCCGCAGCTAACGCCGTCTTCGAAGCAACTTCGTCAGACTGCCACCAAATACTCACAGAAAAATCCACAAGTTAATACACACGCTGTCTCTAGAGTTTCTCCACACTGAATCCTCCAGGCACTACTTACAAAAGGTCACATTGACAATCGTGTTACGTTATTTTTAAAATCTTTCCTTTTCTTAGCACAAGCACAGCTGAGAAGCTTGATGCATGTGCTCCATAAGCGTTAAAAATAATGCATTTAATCACACTTTGCATTACAAGCAAAGGGAGCTTTTGTCAATGCATGATTTCCTGGTACACCGATTACTTTGATCAGCGCATCCCGATTCATTTTACCCTCGCACCACCTTAGTTTGAGAAGTATGAAAAAATATGAGGTTAACACAGAAAAACAGATCACCAATTCAAGCTTTATGAATAATCGATTCGCCATCAATAATTGTTTTGGTAAAGCCATCCTCCTTCCATTTTATAATTTTTCCGCCACTAGCCGTGATTAAATGAGCGGTAAATAAAGTAAGAGCAAAGCGAGGGTGACTTATTTAGGCAGGCATATATATGACAGCAACACTCATGACAATGTCAATCATGTTACGTTATTATTAAAATGTTTCCTTTTCTTTTCATTACTTCTTTAACACACTACTTCTCCGCTGAGAGGGCGTATTTTGATATATATATATATATATATATATATATATATATATATATATATATATATATATATATATATATATATATATATATATATATATAATATATGAATGACCTCCAAACAGCGCTGAGACTTTTGATATCATGAGCGTGTCTGCAAAAGGGGTCTCCTGCCCTGCAAAAGTCGAGCAGCCAGCGCGTGCATAGCTGTGCTGGCCTTTGAGACGCTGACTGCGCTTCTGCCTTAAGTCAAAGTGAGCACTTTTAATTTTTTTCATCCTCCCCCTGCGCTATAGCCCAGACAAGTGCAAACACGGGACCCCTTTTCTACACCACGGCAAAATAATATTAAGGCGATTCACACTTTCTTTTGCACGTATACGATTATGAGGTTCTCACCCGGATTATGAAGACACGCACACGAGTGGAGGACTGACAGTGCCATCACAGCCGATTAATGGCGAGGGACGTCTCACCAGTCTACACAAGACCCACGCGACTGTCCCCAAAAGGCGATCACATCTCTCTATACTATATAAAAGAAAAAGGCAACTTTCCTTTCTTTACACCTTTTTCCTTTTATCCCAAACCAAAGCCTTTCTCGCTTAACACTGCAGAGGACACAAAACTAATTTTCTTTAAATGCCGGTAAGGCACATTACCAGAGGCACAAATTTGAACGTTCACATAGAAAATGTAATTTCTATACCACAGCCGTCGTGTAGCGCCTTTCAAAAGGGATCTACTACCGAGAGATGATCCATATACATTTTAGCTGCTGTTAGTTACTTACCTGTTGTGTTACACAGTCTTTAAAATGTAGTTTACCCAACCACTCCAGTAGTGCTCAATGTACCTGTACTTCTTAAAACGTTAATGTTTTACTGTTTAATAACTTATAGACTATATTTTATTATTTCTCCCTTGCACTCAGTGACCAAAGCTATACACACACATATATAAAAGCTATACACACAAGTATATGTACATACATATGTATGTATATATATATATATATATATATATATATATATATATATATACACATATATATATATATATATATATACACACACACACACACACACACATATATATAATTTGTGTGTGTGTATGTATGTATGTGTGTGTATATATGATGTAGATAGGTATGTATATATATATATATGTGTGTATATGTAGATATGTATATAGATATGTAGATATGAAGATATGTATGTGTATATATATGTGTATATATATATATATATGTATGTATGTATGTATGTATGTGTGTGTGTGTGTGTGTGTGTGTGTGTATATATATATATAACAGCAGCAATACAAGCTGTGAGAAAACAGTAAAAGGAGGCGTGTCAGGCGTCGTGGTACATTTTCTGATGCAGCTAGACGAAAAAACTTTGTGATGCTGTGGCCAAATACACAAAACAATTACTTTAACAATCATATTACATTATTTTTAAAATGTTTCCTTTTCTTTTTCATAACTTCTTTAACACACTACTTCTCCTGCTGCTGGTATATATATATATATATATATATATATATATATAGATAGATATATATATATATATATAGATAGATATAGAGAACATATATATATAGATATACATATATATATATATATATATATAGATAGATAGATAGATAGATAGATAGATAGATAGATAGATAGATAGATATGAGAACAACACTCATATCAATGACAAAACAATTACATTAACAATCATGTTACGTTATTTTTAAAATTTTTCCTTTTCTTTTTCGTACCTTCTTTAACACACTACTTCTCCGCTGCGAAGCACGGGTATTCTGCTAGTATACTAATAAAAGGCAAAGCCCTCACTGACTGACTCACTGACTCATCACTAATTCTCCAACTTCCCGTGTGGGTGGAAGGCTGAAATTTGGCAGGCTCACTCCTTACAGCTTACTGTACTTACAAAAGTTAGGCAGGTTTCATTTCGAAATTCTACGCGTAACGGTCATAACTGGAACCTACTTTGTACATATATACGGCCATAGCCGCGTGAGGCGGAGTTGCGTCCCGCATCATCACGCCATCCACGTAATTGAGTGCCTGCCCATATAACAAGATCACACAAGAGAGCGGCTCACGTGAACTGACTGTGAACGCAGATGCGTAGAGAATAACGCAGAGCTCCAAACAGCGCTGAAGAAAAAGCGATTATACAATTGAGAAGGCAGCAAAAGAATATGAAGCGAGTGATGCATACAAGCATATTCATAAGTGCAGCTACTGCGGAAACAAAGCACGGTGTAAACCATAAGTTTAAATTAAGTTTATAGACATGCTGCCGCTGGCGTTTGTCATGCCTACGACGAATACAATATTCGCGAGATACAAGTTTAATGAGAAGACACGAGGTATAAATGAGACTTTGGATCGCATTGTAACAGAGTTGAAATTGCTGTAGCGAGAAAATTTTAAGTGCCGGGTCTTAGCTAACATTAAATAAAGCGTGGACATCGCAAGATCACACAAGAGAGCGCTCACATGAACTGACTGTGAACAGTGCGTAGGGAACAAGGAAGAGCTCCAAAGAGCTGAACAAAAAACGCATTACACAATTGAGAAGGCAGCAAAAGAATATGAAGCGACTGACGCATACAAGCATATTCATAAGTGCAGCTACTGCGGAAACAAAGCACGGTGTAAACCGTAAGTTTAAATTAAGTTTATAGACACGCTGCCGCTGGCGTTTTTAAAATTGCTGGTGAAGGACTGTGCCTATGCAAATGAAAATGAGATGGTCAGGGATAGAATAGTGTTTGGCAGAAACTCAGCAAAAGTGCGACAGAAACTTTTAAGTGCCTGGTCTGAGCTAACATTAAATAATTGCTGGTGAAGGACTGTGCTTATGCAAACGAATAGAAAGCAAATGTTATGTTATTTTTAAAATGTTTCCTTTTCTTTTTCATAACTTCTTTAACACACTTCTTCTCCGATCGGCGTGGGTGTTCTGCTAGTCGTATATATATTGTCACTCATGAGGGTTAGAGGAACACCTCAAGGTGAGAAACATAATACCACCCTGGGGTTGGACAGGGTGTCATTGCTTACTGTGTTGTCTCCTTCTTTCTCCACACTGAAGAGAAGATGCCTATTTAGGGTAGCAGACTGCACCCCTTCAGGCTGGGGCTCCATAAGTTTTGAGCCAGAAGTGCTGAAGTTTTCTTTAAGACTGATTGTTATTTAGTTAACACGCCATCAAGCGTTTGTTTCGTTTGGACTGAAGAATTAAATGGGGACTGCCAGGTTGGCACCCAACATTTATTCCTTCGCACAATGACAATATTTTTCAATTTTAATTGACAGCAACAAAAACTAGTCATAGCCCTAATTCCAATTAAAACCAGTTGTTAAATGACTATTGTGGCTGATGCAACAATAGAAATGTATCAGTAATTCTTCCTAATTTTTCCAGTTTAAAATGTTTTGTTTTTGTTGTACTGTGGTAACTGATGAAGGTTTTATTTTGACCTCAAAATATGACCACAATTGAACATATAACTTGACTTGTCCTACCACAGTATAATTTTGATTCATCTTCTCCATTGTGGCAGTCTACCTTGCCGTCACATATCCTTGAAGCTGTTAAGCAGGTGGTGCGGTCATCACACAGGAAGCCACTGCTGTTGGACTGTAAGCTGCAGGTTCGTGTGTAGAGTCCTACAACCAAATTGATATATGCATATTCATCAGTTACATCAATTATATAAAAACAGCTAATAATTCAACATTACATTGATGTCTTCTAAGTATTCCTTTACTACTCCTCTAATAGAGGTGTCTCTCAACCAAGCAAAAAATAAAAGTCTCATGTTTCACTTTGGCTGAGTGAAAAAAGAATTATTTAGCTTCTTAGTATACATTGAGTGACAGAGATTAAGTAAATTGTCTCTAGTAAATTGCTGTTTGATTTACAAAGAAGATCACTAACCAAAACATCAAAAACTACCAAGCTATCAAAACAAAAGTAGAACAAGGCTCAATGCTGGAAACACATCAACTAACCAGAAGTCTCAACAACAAATCAGTCTCACACAATGACAGTTTTTGCATTTTGGTACCTGGTTGCTAAGCAGTTACCAGGGTCATACCCCATGGAGGATGTGCCCCGTGCCAGTTCCACGATAGTTGAAATGTTCACTATCCTAATTTGTGAGTACCTTTAGAAACCTTTGCACAAAAATCTTGTTGATTTTCTGGTTTTGCCCGCCTTGCTTTCATTTTTGGATTACGAGTTTTGCCTTGTCACAATAACGAGACATGAACAGGTAAAGGTTTGGGGCAGCCACCCGTGTAATATGGCATCCCGGCTGCAAAAGTCGTTTTTATCACAATAATTAGCACTGAAGTGCATACAGCGGAGTCCAAAACAAGACTGAGGGAAAAGGGGAAAAGGGCAGGTTTTTAAAGGGCAAGACAGTAAGTGAGGTCATAAGGATCGGGCATGTGTTCATCGCTCATTGGATCAGGCCGGACGTGACATCAGGGGCCAGAGCTGGTAAGTTCTGTTTCCATTGGAAGTGATGTCAAGAGAGCCAGGTGGAGTCTCCCAGGAATGGTCTACAGGGAAGTGAGAAAAGAGTCAATGCACTCTGCCACATCCCGGCATGCCTCGAACTGCCTTCATTTAAGCCCTTTAGCTGCCTCCCATGCGCGTGTGTGACAGCCTTTTCTTTCAGCTTAGTCATCAGACCCCTTGTCTTCCTAGTTTTGATCCTTGCCTGTCTATTGACTTCTCTTCCCAGTTGGCCCTTTTAGCCTGCCTGCCCTTTGTTTCTTTCAATGGAAGAACAGTTTAGAGATTTTTGGTTTTCTATTTGAGATTTTGTTTTTGGATTTTTCTCTTATAGTACAACAAAGGGTTCATATCTGGGTCATGTCGGTTGTTCTTTTTATCCTTCTTTTGATTGTTTATATTGTGGACGCTAGCACCACACACTCCACAATTCTCCAATAATCAATAATAATAATAAATCAATAACAATAATCCTCCACTCCCAGCAGCTTCGTCATCCAACCTCCCAACTCCGGCTCTTCTTGCTGGGTTTTCCGTAATCCTTTTATATTCCTTGACCCGAAGTGTTCCTTCTCTTTTCCTGGGTCAAACACCACATCATCCGTCCTAAAGTATCCCGAAAGTACTGCTAGCTTCCGTCCTCGTGACTCTGAAATACTTCGGGTTATAGTTAACAGTAGGAGTCCCCAGGTTCTTTGCGAGTTCCCCTGGCGGCACCCACGGCACCCAACAGGGCTGAGGAAACAGACTCCATTTCCCAGGATGCCCTGAGGGAATCCGGAGAATTGTTGCCGTCCAGAGGAGCTGCCACCTAGCGTCCCAGGGGAGGAAGTGCCCTGAAAAGGCTGCCTTCCTCTATTCTTCTTTTCCAGGGACATCTCGGCTGGACTGAACCGCCGGCCGTCCATCACAATATATTACTTGGTAAATTATGTTCCTGAAAATATTGTCTTTTTGTATTGTTTTTATTAAATGTTCATGTTTTTATTTTGTATTTCCATTTAGTTAATATTTGTTGTTCTCAGTATGTTGAGCCAGGGGAACACTTCAGCTTTAGGCCGCCCAAAGTCATATTTTAAGGGGCCTAGCAGACCAAAACATGGCTGCTATGGAATTACATCTGTTGTAATTTAGCAGCACAAAATACCTCATAAAGGTGAACATTTTCTCTTTAATGTCCTGCAGCTGATCACATTTATGAGGGAATATAATCAAGGGCAATTGTATACTTCTGAAAATATTCATCTACTTCTCCAGGTGATTTCTGCAGATAATGTAACTCTGTAAAGAGACACTTTTAAGTCCACATTTTTAAAGTTTTATGTTGGCTGTTCTTTCTTTTCAACTAGGGAATACCCAAAATAACCTGTGACATCGGGAGTTTAGCACATAAAATGGAATACATGTAATAAATAGTGGTGAACCCTCCCTAAAGGGTTTCCCATACAATAACTCATGGACTGTAACTGAACAGTAGCTTCTTTATACAGATCCTGAATTTGTACAGGCAGTTGTATCATAATCGTTTATTTTACTGGCATTATAAACTCGTTATTTTTAATCAAAGATTGGTTTCTCAAATCCAACGCGAATGGAAGCTTTTCTTTCTTCCCTATGCTTCGTGCCATTCTGTGACCCATTAATCCCTTTCAATGGTCTATGGCAGGGGTGCCCAAGACGTTGATCGCGATCGACAATTAGATCGCAAGGGTAGTGCAGGTAGATCGCGTTGCATTCAAAAAATGTAAACGTTAGTCTATCATACAGTGGTGTGAAAAATATTTGCCCCTTCCTGATTTCTTATTCGTTTGCATGTTTGTCACACAAAATTTTTCTGATCATCAAACCCATTTAACCATTAGTCAAATATAACACAAGTAAACACAAAATGCAGTTTTTAAATGATGGTTTTATTATTTAGGAGAAAAAATCCAAACCTACATGGCCCTGTGTGAAAAAGTAATTGCCCCTTAACCTAATAACTGGTTGGGCCACCCTTAGCAGCCATAACTGCAATCAAGCGTTTGCGATAACTTGCAATGAGTCTTTACAGCGCTCTGGAGGAATTTTGGCCCACTCGTCTTTGCAGAATTGTTGTAATTCAGCTTTATTTGATCGTTTTCTAGCATGAACTGCCTTTTTAAGGTCATGCCATAGCATCTCAATTGGATTCAGGTCAGGACTTTGACTAGGCCACTCCAAAGTCTTCATTTTGTTTTTCTTCAGCCATTCAGAGGTGGATTTGCTGGTGTGTTTTGGGTCATTGTCCTGTTGCAGCACCCAAGATCGCTTCAGCTTGAGTTGACGAACAGATGGCGGACATTCTCCTTCAGGATTTTTGGTAGACAGTAGAATTCATGGTTCCATCTAACCATCTCTCCAACTCCAACCCCAGACCATCACACTACCACCACCATATTTTACTGTTGGTATGATGTTCTTTTCTGAAATGCTGTGTTCCTTTTACGCCAGATGTAACGGGACATTTGCCTTCCAAAAAGTTCAACTTTTGTCTCATCAGTCCACAAGGTATTTAAGTCTTGGCAATCATTGAGATGTTTCTTAGCAAAATTGAGACGAGCCCTAATGTTCTTATTGCTTAACAGTGGTTTGCGTCTTGGAAATCTGCCATGCAGGCTGTTTTGCCCAGTCTCTTTCTTATGGTGGAGTCGTGAACACTGACCTCAATTGAGGCAAGTGAGGCCTGCAGTTCTTTAGACGTTGTCCTGGGGTCTTTGTGACCTCTCGGATGAGTCGTCTCTGCGCTCTTGGGGTAATTTTGGTCGGCCGCCACTCCTGGGAAGGTTCACCACTGTTCCATGTTTTTGCCATTTGTGGATAATGGCTCTCACTGTGGTTCGCTGGAGTCCCAAAGCTTTAGAAATGGCTTTATAACCTTTACCAGACTGATAGATCTCAATTACTTCTGTTCTCATTTGTCCCTGAATTTCTTTGGATCTTGGCATGATGTCTAGCTTTTGAGGTGCTTTTGGTCTACTTCTCTGTGTCAGGCAGCTCCTATTTAAGTGATTTCTTCATTGAAACAGGTGTGGCAGTTATCAGGCCTGGGGTGGCTATGGAAATTGAACTCAGGTGTGATACACCACAGTTAGGTTATTTTTAACAAGGGGCAATTACTTTTTCACACAGGGCCATGTAGGTTTGGATTTTTTTCTCCCTAAATAATAAAACCATCATTTAAAAACTGCATTTTGTGTTTATTTGTGTTATATTTGACTAATGGTTAAATGTGTTTGATGATCAGAAACATTTTGTGTGACAAACATGCAAAAGAATAAGAAATCAGGAAGGGGGCAAATAGTTTTTCACACCACTGTATATCCTCCCTTTGGCATTTGCCACTTGATTGACATACAGGGCGGCCAGTCTGAGATCACTTTTCTTCTAACACGCTGGTCATCCCGCACACACGATCAAACGCGCAAGCTACTGCAAAACTCCGCTGTGATCTTGTTAGCCTTCCAATTTATATCGACTAAAGAAGGGATTTAAAAAAAAAAAAAATTTGTTTGGGGAGGGTATGGGCTGGATATGGAATTGAAAAGGATTTTTCTCTCACAATGTCACAATCGAAGTGTGTTTGTCTGATCTGTCAATCTATCATTGCTATTCCAGAGACGGAAAATGTGGAAAGGCACTTTCAAAATGTTCATAAAAACTACAAAACTGACTTCCTTCCAAAAAGCGATCTGAGAAAGAGAAAGGAGAGGGAACTAAAATCGCAGTTAATCGGACAGCCGTCATTTTTCACTCAGCTGAATTCAAAAGCAAAGGCAGACACACCGAAGCACTGTCCTGGGTGAGTCACTCGATCATTAAGCATAAGAAGTCCTTCCAAGAGCTACTTCCTTGACTGCATTATTTGGCTCTACTTATTTATGCGAGTCAGCCTTTTCCCAGATGAGGATTATTAAATCCAAATGCTGTAGTGACCATAAATGTATTGAATTGTTATTGTGCCATAAAGGTTATTCAGTTATGCAAGGTATGACAACATATATTTTATGTATAAAGTATACTCAGAGTGTATATATATATAATTTTATCTCTCTCTCTCTCTATCTATATCTCGATTTTTAATGTAGGTAGATCATTTTGACCTGATCATTTTAAAAGTAGCTTGCAAGCCGAAAAAGTGTGGGCACCGCTGGTCTATTGAGACTGTTACATCAAACATATAGCTCTATAAACCAGAGACCAGTTCTTTTATTTCTCCTTGCAAATACCAAATGTCTCTGTATACTGTATATGCTGTTATCTCAGGGCTACTCATTCTTTGAGATCAGAGTTAATGTTAGAAAAACTAGCAAGAGTTATTTGAAAAGTAACTAAACAGATTCCAAAACCCCTTTTTGTTTATCATCTTTGTGTTTTGCATATCCATTTATTAAAATAGTTTCTGGTTTCAACTTGTGTTATTGTTTTTGAATGTTTTTGTCCGAATTGGTAATGATTAGTCTGAGCTCTGTTTTATGATTGTTTCATTTTTGATTATGTATTTTCTCATGATTATTTTTAAAATTGCTTTTGCTGGTTTTTCCAGCAGAAGTGCCTACTTCTGTCTTTCTGCTGCCATTTTCATTTTTTATTTTTCAACCACTGTAAGAACTTTAATCTGATTCTCCAGTTTTTGGACTTTAGTTTGTTTCTACAAAATGATTTAGATTAGTGTATGCCACCAAACTTCAATGGGATTTTGTTTTGTGTTAGTATTATTTGAATTTTTTCCTTTTGGTTTTCTGAGTACAATTTTATTATGATAATCCTGGCTCTTCAAAACAGAAAATTCAGACTTTGCTCCTGGCTGGGCCTCAATGCTCTTTCACGTTCAAAATGAGTCCTAGTCTTCTTAACCCAAGCCTCAGTCTGACCCAAAACTCTAGAGTCAGGCCCTAACCCTAACTTCACTCCTTTATGAAACGTTCTTCCCTTGTGTCGTGATCAGGGCTGAATTTTGGGGTATTACAGAGTCTTTCTATAGTGTAAACCATTTTGCTTACCATTTTTAGCATTGAGGGCAGCACGGTGGCGCAGTGGTAGCGCTGCTGCCTCGCAGTTAGGAGACCGGGTTCGCTTCCGGGTCCTCCCTGCGTGGAGTTTGCATGTTCTCCCGTGTCTCGTGGGTTTCCTCCGGTACTCTGGTTTCCTTCCACAATCCAAAGACATGCAGGTTAGGTGGATTGCCGATTCTAAATTGGCCCTAGTGTGTGCTTGGTGTGTGTCCTGCGGTGGGTTGGCACCCTGCCCAGAATTAGTTCCTGCCTTGCGCCCAGTGTTGGCTGGGATTGGCTCCAGCAGACCCCGTGACCCTGTATTCGGATTCAGCGGGTTGGATAATGGATGGATGGATGGATTTTTAGCATTGTGAAGCACGCTTTCTAGAGGTGTCTACTCAGGGTCGTGACTTCTAGTTCTTTTGCAGATAAAAGTGGTTGCACTGAGCTTTATCCGATCTGTGGATAAATCCTTCAAAACCCTTATAATATTCTCTTTGTGACTGATTTTCATGTCTTGCCTGGTTTTCAATTTCTTGCCTGACTTCAACTGTAATTTTGCCTTTCATTTGGGTTTCGTTCTCTTCATTTTGCTTTATTTGTTTTGTTTTATCCCAGTTAAACTCAAAAATTAGTTATGTTTCCTGCCAACGCTGAACACCTTGGTTATCTACACTGGAGATATTACATGTCTTCTTTACTTTACCTAAGAAGATGTCTTTACAATAAAATTATAAGGAGAAAATCACAGACAGTTCCGATACTTTTAACAAAGTCCCCATAAAACTCATTTCCATCTGCAAACTTTGAAGCGAGACCACAGCCCCCAAATCGGTTTACATCTACATTGACGTCTGTGGACTTTAACATACCCAAGTCTATCACAACATATTGCCAGCAGTTATTTTCTACCATTTCAAGCAATAGAGAGAGAAAAAAACAAAGCAAAACAAAATAACAAATGTTCAATTCATTGCATTAGCTGCCTAAATGTACAGGCTGTAAATGTTATTGCTGTTTAAAATAAGCTAAAAGACAATTCAGCATTAGAAATTTATTGTCTGGCTATTGGGGTATGATAGAAAAAATGGAATCTTGAACATATGACTGAAGAAAAACAAAAATAAATGGAATTAAAATCCAGATTATTTCTACTGATTGCCCATTTCAGTTCAAAACATAAAGGTTTCCTGTAAAACTGTGTTTTGCAGTGACCATTGACAAAAGCCAAAGTCAATCAGTAATTGTATGTAGCACATCCAAGAGTCAGGAGACCCAGTGTCCTAATAATATTAGCCCCAAGAAAAAAAAACAAATATTATAGAAAAAAAGTACTTCATTTGTTACATAGCACTTCTGATAAATAACTGACGTCTGTATATCCGAGGCCCACTTGTCATAGGAAATAACCCGAGTGAAGCCTGGTAACACAGCTAGTTTATTTATATAAAACAGAATAAGACGATCCCCTTAGTCAGGTTAAGGGCTAAATGACCGAATAGTCAAGCCTGATGTGGTAAAGCGGTTTTCTTATTTGGTGTCTGTCTCCTTCATACTGTTGTATTCAGTCAGTCATTTTCTAACACACAGGGGCGAGAAGCACTGGAGCAAATCCCAGTAAGCATAGAGTACAGGGCAGGAACAAATCCCGGACAAGACGCCAGTCCATTGCAGACTTTTGTATCCATTATGATTCATAATTTCCATCTGTATTTAAATAATTATTAATTGTGCATTCCTTTGACATTGTATTCTGAACTGGAACTATCCCTGAGAGAAACAGTTTAAAATTTTGCAGTCAGATATTCATTTTAATTTATTCCTATGTACACTTGCATTCAAATGTATGGAATCACCCAGAAGTCTGTATGCTTTTTGATAGAAACTGGCACATTTTTATCAAGGGACCAGTAAATTGATTTAAATCTGTGATAGATTGTTGCAAATTTCTGTTACTGCTTGAAATGAACGATTTATAATTTATTACTCACATATGACTACAAGGCCCCATTTTCACCAGCTCTTACTCTAGTATCCTAGTGGTCATTTTTCTTCATTACTCTTAATTAATTTTATATAAATAGTTACTGGTTAATCTTTGTAAATGTACAGTGGTGCTTGAAAGTTTGTGAACCCTTTAGAATTTTCTATTATTTCTGCATAAATATGACCTAAAACATCATCAGATTTTCACTCAAGTCCTAAAAGTAGATAAAGAGAAACCAGTTAAACAAATGAGACAAAAATATTATACTTGGTCATTTATTTATTGAGGAAAATGATCGAATATTACATATTTGTGAGTGGCAAAAGTATGAGAACCTTTGCTTTCAGTATCTGGTGTGACCCCCTCTTTGCAGCAATAACTGCAACTAAACGTTTGCTTAGGGTCGTTGTCTTGCTGCATGACCCACCTTCTCTTGAGATTCAGTTCATGGACAGATGTCCTGACATTTTCCTTTAGAATTCTGTGATATACTGTAATTCAGAATTCATTGTTCCATCAATGAAGACAAGCCGTCCTGGCGATAATACCACCACCATGTTTCACAGATGGGATAAGGTTCTTATGCTGGCATGCAGTGTTTTCCTTTCTCCAGACATAACGCTTTTCATTTAAACCAAAAAGTTCTATTTTGGTCTCACCCATCCACAAAACATTCTTCCAACAACCTTCTGGTTTGACCACCTGATCTTTAGCAAACTGCACACGAGCAACAATGTTTTTTTTTGGAGAGCAGTGGCTTTCTCCTTGCAACCCTGCCATGCACACCATTGTTGTTCAGTGTTCTCCTGATGGTGGACTCGTGAACATGAACATTAGCCAATGTGAGAGAGGCCTTCAGTTGCTTAGAAGTTACCCTGGGGTCCTTTGTGACCTCACCGACTATTACACGCCTTGCTCTTGGAGTGATCTTTGTTGGTCGACAACTCCTGGGGAAGGTAACAATGGTCTTGAATTTCCTCCATTTGTACACAGTCTGTCTGACTGTGGATTGGTGGAGTCCAAACTCTTTAGAGATGGTTTTGTAACCTTTCCCACCCTGATGAGCATCAACAACTCTTTTTGTGAGGTCCTCAGAAATCTCCTTTGTTCGTGCCATGATACACTTCCACAAACATGTGTTGTGAAGAGCAGACTTTGATAGATCCCTGTTCTTTAAATAACACAGGGTGCCCACTGACACCTGATTGGCATCCCATTGATTGAAAGCACCAGACTCTAATTTCACCTTCAAACTAACTGCTAATCCCAGAGGTTCACATACTTTTGCCCCTCACAACTATGTAATATTCGATCATTTTCCTTAATAAATAAACGACCAAGTATAATATTTTTGTCTCATTTGTTTAACTGGTTTCTCTTTATCTACTTTTAGGACTTGAGTGAAAATCTGATGATGTTTTAGGTCATATTTATGCAGAAATATAGAAAATGCTAAAGGGTTCACAAACTTTCAAGCACGACTGTATTAGCACACCTGTTTTTCTGTTCAATGAAGCAAGTAAATTATTTTTTCTTGGGCTGCAAGGTAGTGGCATTCCTAAAGTTCAGTTTTGGGTTAAAATGGCCAAAATGAATGGCTTTCTCCACAAACATGTCAGTCTATAGTGGTTTTGTGAAATGAAACATATTCCATGTAACAGAGTGCCAAAAACTGAAGATTTCATACACAGGTGTCCACTACTGTCTTGAGAGAACCAGTAAAACTCAATCTAACTACAAGAGAAGAAGAAAGAGAAGACCAAGATGCACAACTGCATAAGATGATAAGTACATCAGAGTCTGTAGTTTGAGAAACAAATGCATTACAAGTCCTAAGTTGGCTTCTCCTTTAAATACACACTAAATACCAGCGTCATCTGAAACAGAGAAAAGATGACTCCAGGATGTTGGCCTTGGTTGGGGAGTTTCAAAGATAAAGCCATATCTGAAACTGGCAAAAAAGACTAATGGTTGAAATGGGCACAGTGTTGGGATCACCCAAAAATCAACTGTCCAGTGTTGGTGTTTTTTGCCCATTTTAACCTGTCTTTCCAGGAAATGAAATTTCTGGGTGATTCCAAACTTTTGAACACTAGTGAAGTTCTTAGGTAACAACAGTGTTGTTCTGACACAAAAATAAAACTATAGGTAAAATCAAGGAAACATTTGGGGTTTCTTTTCAGCTTGGTGGTGCCCAGGCATTGGGAAGAGTTCTTCTCAAATGAGAGATCTGCCAGACACATATAAGGCATGCATGTAGTTGGCTCTCACACAAAACTATCAAAAAAGTCTACAGAACTTCCCAGAGCCTGCTTTTGGTTAATGTTATAATTCTATCTAGCTCAGCTACTTAAAAACATCTACTATGAATATTGTTAATATCAGACTTTCTGATTTGTTTTTACCTTGCTGTTATGATTCAGCCCGCCGGTGGGCTGGCGCCCTGCCTGTGGTTTGTTTCCCGCCTTCCACCCTGCGTTGGCTGGGATTGGCTCCAGCAGACCCCCGTGACCCTGTAGTTAGGATATAGCGGGTTGGATAATGGATGGATGAATGTTATGATTCATGTCAGAGTGTGCAGTTCACACGTAGTGGTTGATCTTACCAGTGTCTCTTGGTGGGATTCCATATATGCTACCAAGAGCAATTGCAGCTGCTATTAACCCTATCATAATCAGTGATCCAAAAATAATTAGTAGACATCTCCTGGTGACACAGCCTCCACAGACTGAAAAAAAAAAACAAAGAAGACAATCACAGGCTTTGTGTTTCTCTTGAATGTTAGGTTAAATCTGTTAGGACTTAACATTTTTAAAGTAGTTTGTTTTGGTAGTAAATGCAGTATTTTACAAAGACCTGGCACAGCGTGGTAGTCATGTCAATACCCCATGCCCAACCTCATGACAGATAAAAGTCCAACTGAGACATACAAGATTATACATAAAGAAACTTCCACATGCAATCATAGCAACAACCTCCCATGAAACATCTCAAGAGAAATGTTGCCATGAAATTGTTTTATTAGTCATCCAGAAAAAAAAACTCATACATTAAACAGAAACCATCAGATTTAAAAACCTTAAGAGTTCAAAGAGATTAAATGACTGCTTTAGGGTCATGTAGTAGGTCACTGTATAAAATGGGCCCATAGCCTTAAACATTGGAATATTAGAACAATCTAGATGGGAACTGGCAGGCATTCAGCCAATAAAGCTCTCCAGTCCTATCCATTTAAATCTTCTAAAATAACATCAAGTCCAGTATAGAAAGTCTCTAAAGTCCTACTGTCTACCACACAATTTGGTAGCTTATTCCATATGTTTATTTTTCCCCATGAAAAGAAAAACTTAATTACGTTTGTGCAAAATTTACCCTTAACAAGTTTACAACTGTGCCCCCGTGTTCTTGATGAGCTCATTTTAAAGTAACAGTCTTGATCCACTGTGCTAATTCCCTTCATAATTTTAAACACTTCAGTCATATCTCCTCTTAATCTCCTTTTGTCTGAGCTGTTTAGACTCAGCTCTTTTAACCTTTCCTCCTGACTCATCCCCTGTAACCCTGGAATCATCTTAGTTGCTCTTCTCTGGACTTTTTCCAGCACTGCTCTGTCCTTTTCGTAGCTTGGAGACCAAAACTGTACAAAGTACTCCAGATGAGGTCTCACTAGTGTGTTATAACGTTTGAGCAGGACCACCTTGTGGATGTACAGCCTCGTTATTTTAATAATCTGTAATCTGTAAACTGTAATGTGCTGTTTTGCAGTGGATTTAGACACGCTGATTAGGACACCATTTAGTAAAACTCCATATTATGATGAGCATTTTTCAGTTCAGTCTTTGTTCTGCTAATAGGTGTGGACGCTGGCCCGGACACAGACAGACGGACATCGTTGTTACACCCAACACACTGTTTTTTTAACAAATATTTACAATTTACCGTGCACTCTCAAACCCCAGTGCCTCCAGCACCAATTCCCCCAATGTCCAGGCCTCACAGTCCTTGTGCCTTTCTCCTGGCCGCCTCCAGTCCTTAAATAGGAACCCGGATGGGCTCCAGCCGCTTCCCGGCATTCCCCTGTAGCCACACCCCTGTGTGTCAGAAGTGCCGGCTGCGCACCCGGAAGCCGTCCGGGTGTCCCCTGTCGTCTTCCCCTGGGCTCCCGGGATATTCAGGCACTGGGGCGCCGCCTGGCGGTGGCCACAGGTCCCTACAGGGCTGGGCTTCCAAGCCCTTTACCCGAGGCCCCCTACATAACCAGGGCGGACGCCCCCTCGCGGTCTGGAGGAGGCACAAGCCCTCCTCTGGTCCTCCAGCCCCGGCCGGGGACCACATAGAAAACACATTAGTGGTGTCATGAAGGCATGGACAACAGCACCAACGCACCAGTGCCTCACACTCCAGTAGCTTCGGCTCAGTACACTGGCCTGGTAACTTTATGGTTTGTTTTCCCTGAGTTTGGATTAGATTTTTCTGCAAGTATTCAGGAATTCATCTCCTATTTGAAAGACGAACAAGTTAGGTCAAATGTAGACTCCAATATGGCCCAATGTGACCGAGAGTGCTGTGTCACGAATGGTCTTCTGGTGAGCTTCTCCCTTAATTACGTCTATCATCATACAGTGACAGGAAGGGAAGGTGCAGGCTTTGGCTATAGTAGTTCTTTGTGCTGTTAGCTAACAGTCATAATAATTTGGATGAAATGCTTACCATGGTTAGCGAGTTGCTTTAAAATTCTTGATTATATGTTTACAATGATGGGTGGCATGGTGGCACAGTGGGTAGCGCTGCTGCCTTGCAGTAAGGAGACCCGGGTTCACTTCCCGGGTCCTCCTTGCGTGGAGTTTGCATGTTCTCCCCGTGTCTGTGTGGGTTTCTTCCCACAGTCCAAAGACATGCAGGTTAGTTGCTTGGCGATCCTAAATTGTCCTTGGGGTGTGTGTGTGCGCCCTGCCCGGGGTTTGTTTCCTGCCTTGCGCCCTGTGTTGGCTGGGAATGGCCCCAGCAGACCCCAGTGACCCTGTATTTAGGATATAGCGGGTTGGATAATGGATGGATGGATGTTTACAACGTGCTGATTAATGCACTTTTAATTGTTATATTAAGTATTTTCCACGTGTCCTTTACTCACTATTTAGATTGCAGATCAGTTTGTGCTTCATATAACATTTTCCAATAGGAGAATTGGCAACATCAAATTGGTCCTAGTGCGTGTGTGGTGTGTGGGTGTGTACGTGTGGTTCCCTGCGAAGGGCACTCATTGGCAGACAATTTAGTTCCACTGTACCAGCGATTTACCAATTAAAACACAGCACTTGGCTGAGCCCACCCAGTCAACTTTGACAGGTTTCATTTCGAAATATATTTCATGATGTGTGTAGTGTCACCAAAATAAATCAATGAATAAATAATTATATAAATGCATAAAGAAATAATCAACAAAATGGCATATTTTGTGACACATTTAATTACCTATGTGCATCTATCATTTGTTATTATGAATTTATTGTTAGCTTATTTATTTATTTATTGATTTGTTTATTCCTCCATCCCTATGTGTACAATAATGTGCTTCCTTAAATAAATGTTGTTGTTGAGTGTGTATACTCTACAAAGGAATTTTTAGAGGTACGCTGGTTACCTCCCACTTCCCAAACATGTGTAAGTTGTTTGATTGACGTCTCTTAATTGGCCCTGTGAGAGTGAGTGTGGAGTGTGGATATGTTAGTCATTGTGTCCTGTGATAGAAAGGCATCTTGTCCCTGGCTAGATCAAGCCAGGATAGGCTTAGACACACTACGACTCATCACAGGAGTATGTCCATCCACCTAGTATCAAATCAGCTTAACCCAGTTTGGAGTCACACTGCCCAAAACCTCAATAGAATCTGACAGTAGAAACCGAGACTCCATTTTTTCATCACTGTTAAGCTGTGCTTGAAGATGTTGTGCTGTGAGGCGCCTATCATGCAAGCTGGTGACCCTCAGAAACTCGTCTTCTGATCGGGTTGTGACTTTGGGTCTGCCAGATCTCTTCCTATCAGAGTTTCCTCTGGATCCATTTGGCTTTGGGTTGTGTAGGACAACACTGTACTCACAGACACTTTGATTTTTTTTGCACTTTCTCTAAATAAAACACCTTCATTTGTTAATTGCTCTTTTCCTGCCATTTTCACTGTAATATTGTCCAAGTAGTACTTCACAGGGTATACTAACACGGTCTGTTCCAGCTCTGCTTTAAGACAGACACAGTGTTTTTAAGTAATCAACAGAAGTTGGGACACCTGTGCAAATTGTTTACTTCAACTTGCAAGACTTAATTTACTTTAATTGGTGTAGAACATCTGTAGGTTGTAACCTATTAGTTGGTCCCTGAAGAAGGCCCATTTGTAATATTTTGAAATTTCATTTTTTTCAGTTTTTGCTAAACTAAACTTTAAATTTAAATCTCTTATAGTTTACTACTTACCTTTCCACCATTTTAGGTCATTCATTGCATTTCTACTGATTAAATTTGAAGAAATAATGGAAAAACTCAGGTGTTCTAAAACATTTGACCAGGAGTGTACTGTATATCAGGCCAATTGACCTGACACGCATGATTTGGGAATGTTGGGAAAACACACAGATACAGTGAGTAATGGAAAATCCCCTGCATCTACTGAACAGGATCATCTCCAGACAGAGGAGCAGCTTCAGCGACAGACTGCTGTCACCATCCTGCTCCACTGACAGACTGAGGAGACCCCACACTATGCGACTCTTCAGTTCCACCCGGATGAGGTAAACGTTAATATTATTGTTATTGTCTGTTATACCTTCATTGTTATCACTCTTTAATTTAATATTGTTCTTTATCAGTTTGCTGCTGCTGGAGTATGTGAATTTCCCCTTGGGATTAATAAAGTATCTATGTATTGTGGTCTATGGCCGGCTTGTCACCACGGCCAATACCCCCAGGCCGCCAGATGGAGCTCTCCCTGCAGCATGGAGGTGCCCCGGAGGCCAGCAGGGAATCATGGACCTTGAAGTTTTGCCTTACAAACCTGCTGGATACGCCAGGGGCCAACAGAGGACGCTGCAGGGAGGAATAGAGAGTCATATGTGCCCTATAACCTGGAAGTGCGTCATAGGCAGAGCGACGAAGAAGTGACGTACTTCCGGGATGAAGAAAAGGACTTTTTATCTGACCCAGAAGTGATAAGGATCACATGAACTGGGGAATGGAACACTTCCGGGTCAGGGACTATAAAAGGATTGTGGGAGTTCCCAGATGGAGCTGAGCTGGGTGGTAGGAGGGCAACGCGTCTGGGAGTGGTGGAGAGTTATTTATTGATTGTGATTGGTGAATTTATGAGTATTGTGGAGGAGAGGGTGCTTTGTGCACTGTGCTGTGAAAATAAAGTCAACTTTTGGACTTGGTGTCTGGAGTCTTGGACAGGGGTTCAAGGGAGCGATAGCACTCCCTATCTGTCACACTATCTAGATCTTGTGAAACTCCTGACAGACAGACTGGAATTTCAACCCAGGCTAATCATTGGTCTAGCATGACACTCCCTAGAATATGTAGGCTCAGGAAATTAACATATATAAGTTATGAAAATCTAAAGGCAAAAGTTGACTAAGCTTTCAGGCCATTCATGCAGCATTTTAAAATAACAAGTTACCTTTTTCCTTGTATTGTCTGGGAGCTAATGAAACTTCCGATCCCCAACGTGAAGTTGCTCGAGAAGTAACAGAATAGGCTTCAACATCCTGTTGATAAGAACAATGCAAACGGACAGCAAGGTCATTTTAAAATGAATAATAATACGACCAGAAAGAATTGTATTTCCATTACATAATGTGCAAACAGTTATCATAAGATGATTTTGAGAGGATGCTTTTCTGCAATTTCTATTATATAGAAAGTTATGTTCCACAAAAAGTTGGATTATGAACTGGTTAATGAATTGAAAACAAAGAGTATCATCAGCGGTTCCCATGTTCTCTCTAAAAAGCTAGACCCCCTCATGTTGCAGATCTTTGTTCCAAACACTTTCACAATTCATAATTCATTTTACTGTAATCTCACTTTTTAATTAGCTGGTCTTTTTCTTCTCTTATTCTGAATTTAGAAAAGAGCAGTAGTGGGAGATTTTCATTTTGACATTTTTTAGTTTTTTTTTTTTCATTTTTTCAGTTCTTAACTCTCTTTTCACCTTTTTCTGTACAGTTTACCATTAATTGTATCCTATTAAAAACAACAAAGACCAGAGTAGATAACAGGACAAGCAGAACTGAATGATAAAAAGGCTACAATTACATGATTATCAGACTCACTAGTGAGTCCATTACTAATGACGACTTAAGCAACCAGAACATTTGGGAAAAAAATGAATACCACAATGATGATGATAACAATCTTTAACAACTAGTAAGTCACTGGTCTCCATGTAACATGCAAACACAGATAAGCCACAACATTAAAACCACTGACAGGATGAAGTGAATAACAATGGCACCTGTCAAGAGGTGGGAAAGATTAGGCAGCAAGTGAACAGTCACTTCTTGAAGGTGATGTTTTGGAAGCAGGAAAAATGGCTAAGCGTAAGAACCAAAATGGCTAAGCGTAAGACAGCTGGGTCAGAGCATCTCGAAAAACGGCAGGTCTTGTGGGGTGTTCCCGGTATGCAGAGGTTAATACCCACCTGAAGTGGTCCAGCTGGTTAACTGGTGGCAGGGTCATGGGCGCCCAAGGCTCATTGATGTGTGTAGTTAAGTGAAGGTTAGCCCATCTGGTCTGATCCTACAAAACAGCTGCTATAGAGCTGCTGAAAATGTAATGCTAGACATGAGAGAAAGGTTTCAGAACACACAGTACACAGTCATAGTCTGAGGATGGCGGGTGTGTGTGCAATATTTACCTAGGAAAAAGATGTCAGCAGGTTGCACTATGGGAAGAAGACAAGCCTGCAAAGGCAGTGTTATGCTCTGTGCAATTTTCTGCTGGGAAACCTTGGGTCCTGCCATTCAAGGAGATGTTACTTTGACACATACCCCCTACCTAAAAAGTGTTGCAGGTCACATACACCCCTTCATGGCAGCGGTATTCCCTGATGGCAGTGGCCTCTTTCAGCAGGATAATGCGCTCTGCCAAACTGTTAAACTCGTTCAGGAATGGTTTGAGCAACATAGCAAAGAGTTCAAGGTGTTGCTTTTCTGGCATGTGCATATTCTCACGCTCAAATCCACGTAAAGTTTTACAAATGAGGTCCCTGAGCATACCATTAAGTTTAGTTGCATCCATGTGCTAACCTTAACTAACAGTATTGACAGCTAAATGGCAAGAATTAATTTCATGGCCATTTTCACTTGCCTGTTGATGAAAAATGATTTTTTACAAATGAGCAGACAAGTGAACATGTCACTGAAGTAATCACTCCTATTCAACAGTAATTGTTGTTTGCATTTTGATACAATTCAGTGTAAACTCTACATAAAATCCATCCATCCATCCATCCATTATCCCACCAGCTATATCCTAACTACAGGGTCACGGGGGTCTGCTGGAGCCAATCCCAGCCAACACAGGGCGCAAGGCAGGAAACAAACCCCGGGAAGCCCACCTCAGTTTACATAAAATAGTAAATGAAAAAGAAAATGCAAAGTCCACTTAAGCATTTAATGCTTTGGCAGAACTACAAATATTGCAGAATTTCTTAGGATAAAAGGTGAATGAAAGAGAATAAAAAAGGACAGTTCACTAAACAGTGGCATCAATTAAAAGTGAGAATGATGTTCGGCGTGAGTGAGTCTCCCAGAGCTGTATTTGGGAGCTAGTGGTTTAGACTAATCCCCAGCTAGTCTTCCATTCCAACAATACAATAAATTAATTTCATTATTCTGAATGAGAAGGCTTTACTTAATTATATATGTATAATATTATATATATTGTGATGGAACAAGGAGTGTCAGCAAGCTCCAAACCCCAAAACACACAGTGAGTCCCAGGTTCAAATAATGGAAGGTTCATTAAACTACTTCTTCTACAAAGTTGCAAAATTGCACAAAGACACAAGTTTTCTCTCTCCACAATGCCCTTCTCTCACTAACACTGCACTGCACTGCCCTCCTCCAACTGAGTGTTGCTCCACGTCCTCCCAGCTCCAACTCACCTGGATAAGGGAGTGCGGTCCCTTTTATTACAGACCCAGGAGTACTTCTGGTGCCAGGGCGATTGCCCGATGGAAGCACTTCCGGGTCATGTGAAAGTCCATTAACAGGGCGCTTGCCTCCCTGCAGCGCACTCTTGTGGCACCCAGTGAACCCAGCAGGGCTGCTCTGCCAGACTACATCTCCCAGCATGCCCTGCTGGCTTCTCACTGGACACTGATATCCACGGCTGCTGCCCTCTAGTGTGCTGGGGGAGTAAAAAATCCCCAGGGACATCTTCTCTTTTCAGTGGGGTGTCCGTCCATCACTTTTGGTCCTTCCTTACAGGTCTGATCCGTTTCTCCTCCCATCCTGCCTGTTAGGAACCATCCCCTGTTCTGGCCGGGATGCCCATCCAGCCCATGTGGCATCTACAATATATATGCAGTATATTGTAATGGACAGTAAGAATGGATTGGCTTTCTGGCCAGGATGATTCAAGGTCCTTAACCAGCTGGGAGGCCGGTGTAGTGGAAAGACAGAGGAAGACTACTTACATGGACATCAGGTGGGAGTCCTCCTGGACTACGGTGCTGACTTGGATGCCTGTAGGGCTAGTTGGGAGTTGTAGTCCAGTGACGCAGCCCTTTGGTGCTCCATCAGTGCCACCAGGGGGAGCTCCAAGGACAAATCGTCCCCAGTTTAGGGAAGTTCCTCCAGCCGGTAGTCTCATAACACCGGAACTACTTCCGGGTCTGGCATAAAAGGAGCCACTCCTCCAATACAAACCATTATTTGAACCTGAACTTATATTGGTGTCACTGTGTTGAAGGGGTTGATGCTCAGTCACAAAAATGTCAGAAAAGAGTAAAGATATTGTGAACGTGTTAAAAATTTGTCTTCTAAAATTTGTCAGAAATGTCTCATTTTACTTTAAAATTTACTTGGTTATTGGGACATTCTGTTACAGTGCTAAAGCAACAGTAAATGATTTATCCAGTTTGCTTTGGCTTATACAGTAGTTTAAAATATCACTGTCTGTTTTTTCCTTACATTCATATTCATTTAAATCTCGCTCCTAAACTGGGGGCACAACTATAGAAGTAGAAACAGGAATTAGGGGTGCATCAGGTAAGTTGATCTATATTTTCTATTCTTATAAATACAAGTTCTTTATTTTAGTACATTCTCGTTTGTTACAGCCCTAAAGACTGCTGCATGTTGGCTTGGCATGCAAGTTCCTCTGTACACATGACAGCACGACTTTTAGTATAATACATTTTTAGATCATGGATTATGTTCTTTTTTCTTTCTTTACTTTATGATTCTACTGTTTAACATTTACAAATGCACAGTTTTAACCTGGTTTTAAAGCACCATCGGATAGGACTAACATCCTCCAAATTACTCAGTGCTAAAAGCTCGAACAAGATCAAAATTGACAGTAGGGAAACGTCAAGGTTCTTAGGCAAGTGGAAGCTGTAAAGACTACAGCAAAGATCGGATTTTGAAACTCCACTGACAGCGCCTCAAATGGAGAACTTTTATCAAAATTATTTCAAATAATATTAAGAATAATTCATGTTTACCTGGTACTCTGGATATACAGTATTTGAATGCATCCTGCTGCGGTGGTAAACCTTCTGAATAATAAATTGAGTGAAAGCAAACAAATGCCATTGAAATTTGAACTACCTGTGTTACTTCTCTTTAATTTTACTGAGTGTATTGACCAATGGAGAACAACAGTGCCGTTGCTTGGTTTGTGGTTAGGCAACAATCAGTCTACTTTAAGTGTTGTGCAAGCATGTAAGAAAAGCATTATTTATAGTCTTTAAATACAAATGCTATCTATTATTCACATTCCATTGTTCAGTGTAATTTAAAACTCTCCTGTATGGCTTTTTCATTTCAGTAGGAGTCCATGAAGAATGAGGAACAACACAATAAAGAGTAGCTGTGTGTATTTAGTTGTAGTCGGCTGAGCTCTATATAATAAAATAATACTGTGTCACATTTTAAAGAAATGCAATCGTTTTGAATAAAAACACCCCAATGTGGGGCAGCACGGTGCCGCAGGGGTCGCAGTAAGGAGACCTGGGCTCGCTTCCTGGGTCCACCCTGCATGTTCTCCCCGTGTCTGCTTGGGTTTCCTCCCACAGTCCAAAGACATGCCGGTGCATTGGTGATCCCAAATTGTCCCTAGTGTGTGCTTGGTGTGTGTGTGTGTGTGTCCTGTGGTGGGCTGGCACCCTGCCTGGGATTTGCTCCTGCCTTGTGCCCTGTGTTGGCTGGGATTGGCTCCCGTGACCCAGTAGTTAGGATATAGCGGGTTGGAAAATGGATGGATGGATGGACACCCCAATGTGAATTTAAACAAAATGCATATGCTAGAGCAATTTAGCTTAGACATTAACTACCCTCTAACAAATATCTCTGATCAGTTTTAATTGAGATTATATTAAGAGGTGACACAGATGGCCTCCACAAGAGTCTTCTCATAAGATCACTAAGGCTGTATGTGTCATGATGCTGCAAGGACAGCTCGTTTCACTTTGGAGCGCCCAAGGCCAAAGCGTTTTCAAGAAGTATCCTCTCTTTGCTGCGCAGGCCACTTTGCGATCACATATGACTGTGTTTTGCCGATCAGTACTAATATTGAATTATAATCTGAACATTTCACATGTCACCACTGGTTAGTATTCTGTTGCTTGTGTTTTAAAAACTATTGCACATGCCAGGAATAATATCTTGTGTATATGCTGTATTTGGATGATGTTATCCTGCTCTGTCAAGTTCATGATAATGACAGATAGATGAAAAATCCAGTGTGGTCATCTGAGGGGTCAAAAGATAACATAAATGTTGGGGCACAATCTTTGCCATTTTTGCAAAAAAAACCCAGGCGTCAGCCTGACCAAAAACCCAACACGAACACACAAGCACAGTCCCGGGTTCAAATAAAGGTTGGTTTATTACACCACACTCCTTTATAAGTTACAAAAAAATCACAAAACACAAGGTTTTTTCTCTCCTTACTCTAAATTCTCTCTTCACCGCACTGCCCTCCTCCAGTCAAGTGTTGCCTCTCTACCTCCCAGCGGCGACTCACTCGCCTGGATAAGGGAGTGCGGTCCCTTTTATTACAGACCTGGGAGTACTTCCAGTGCCAGGGCGATCGCTTGATCGAAGTACTTCCGGGTCACACGGAAGTCCATCACAGTAGGGAGCTTGTCTCACTGCAGCGCCCTCTTTCTGTACCCCATGACCCCAGGAGGCCTTCTCTGCTGGACTACATTTTCATGCATGCCCTGCTGACTTCCCACTGGGCGCCGATAACCTGGGACATCTAGTGTGCTGGGGGAATGAAAAACCCCCAGAGATATCTTTTCTTTTTAATGGACTGTCCGTCCACCCTTTCTAGTCCTTCCTGCCAGGTCTGCTCCCTCTCCTGGCCCGGATGCCCGTCCAGCCCATGTGCCATCTACACTTCTTAAGCTCAATGAAAAATAGAGCTAAATGGCACAATTACAGGCAAAAGTGTCACCCACTGATGTGCTAAACAACAGAAGTACTGCCTCTAATGGTGACTTGGATTACTTTGATCGAGGTATGAACAACAACAACAACATTTATTTATATAGCACATTTTCATACAAACAGTAGCTCAAAGTGCTTTACATATTAAAGAATAGAAAAATGAAAGACACAATAAGAAAACAAAATAAATCAACATTAATTAACATCGAATAAGAGTAAGGTTCAATGGCCAGGGGGGACAGAAAAAACAAAAAAACTACAGACGGCTGGAGAAAAATAAAATCTGTAGGGATTCCAGACCATGAGACCGCCCAGTCCCCTCTGGGCATTCTACCTAACATAAATGAAACAGTCCTCTTTGGATTTAGGGTTCTCACGGAAGGGCTTGATGATGATGATGGTCACGTAGACTTCTGCCTTTTAATCCATCCATCATTGTTAGAGCATCATGAAGCTTTGAGTAGGTGGTGGTGGCGCAGGCCACCACCACAAAGAAACCGGAAAAAGAAACAGAAAAGAGAGTAGGGGTCAGTACCGATTTTAGATCCACCATGAATAGTTATTTTGAGGAGATTGAACATACAGAGTATCAGGATTAAGTTAAATTACGATTAAAATGAAGTTATAGAAGGGGCTCCGTCTCGTCACACTTCCAGTCAATAGGTGATGCCTCCTTCTGGGTTCCTGGGCTTTTATGGTCTTGGGACTGGAAATGGCAGGGTCACTTTCCCTCCCTTCAACTCTGTGGATGCAAAGGGCGATGCCATTGTTAGCAGCAGTGCAATCTCTTTTGGAATGACGTAACTGGAAGGAACCCAGAGATTGACAATCTGATGTGCATTTGTGACATCAGCAAATTGTGAGTAACCTTCACAGTTAAATAATGATCAATCATAGAAACTTAATTCTTCTACAGGCATCTAATCAGAGACAAAGAAACAATGAAAAGTGACTAATTTACCATCACTACTTCAGATCCACTGGCAGAAAATGAACAATTAGTTTGGTGCTGCTGTGTATGCATTGAAAAAAGTATAACATTGATGTTGTCCATTCAACGTAAATTTAAGATTATTCATTTAGTGTTGTAGCTTGAAATATTTGGTTTCAGATCTCAATCAAAGTAAAAAAAAAATGTTTGTTCCAAAGTAAGTTATGGTGGAGGGAATAAACATAAAAGTCCACTTTCAGTTAACCTAATATTTTAGGTTGTTCGTGTGCCGTTTGTATGTTCTTCCGGTTGAACTTTGCAGCATGCTGGCTTTCCAACTGCCAAACAAGAAGAACACTTTCCCGAGTGGAGTGGTCACTTTCAGTAGCAGACTTTTATAACGGAGGATTTCTGGTAAGTAACCCTGTTTCTCTAATGTTAATTTTAAGTATAAGACCTCGTAATAAATCATACTTTCAAGAAAGCTGTAGAAACATTTAATAATTTTTTGTTATATATTTTACACTGCAAAATGCTTGTGTATTTGCACTAGATTTTTAAATGAATGTAAAACGTACAGCATTGGAATGTGTCATGTGCATAATATTTCTAATAGCATAAAAACAGGTAACGACCAATAAAGCATTTTAAATTGCAACAACTTAAAAAATTGATTTACTTCATTCTTTAATCAATCCATCAATTATCCAGCCCGCTATATCCTAACTACAGGGTCATGGGGGTCTGCTGGAGCCAATCCCAGCCAACACAGGGCACAAGGCAGGAAACAAACCCCGGGCAGGGCGCCAGTCCACCGTACCAAGCACACACACACACACCCACACACCAAGCACAATTTAGAATCGCCAATACACCTAACCTGCATGTATTTAGACTGTGGGAGGAAACCGGAGTGCCCGGAGGAAACCATGCAAACTCCACGCAGGGAGGACCTAGGAAGCAAACCCGGGTCTCCTAACTGCGAGGCAGCAGTGTTACCCACCGCGCCACCGTGCCACCCCCGCAGTGATTTACTTCAGTATAAAACAAGTGAATTGCACCCAATCACTCTAAATGATTTGCCTCAAATTAAAAATTGTGGGTTCAATAAGATAAAAAGAATTATATTGGTTCAGGTTGAAAATATTAAGTGTGAATCATTACCTTAATTATTTTAAGTTGAATGGATGTTATACTTTTTTCAGTGTGTGTTCATGTTTTGTACTCTGAAATAAGGAAGTCTTGCTGCTCGTTTCTACAGGTTTTCAGAATGTTTTCATTTAGACTGCATATTTGCCATCTTGTAGGTGGGCACAAAGTCGCAGCAGCAATTACAGAGACATTATTGGCAAGACCTGCCTTATTAACAGATAGAAGAACCTTATTTACTAATTAAAGCAGCAACACAGAAAACAAAGCTGCCATTCAAAACAGTAAAAACAAAATGCAAAATATTATATAAGTACAAGACCCTGAAATGCAGCATTGTAATGCCTCTGAGTCCAGACTTCAGAGGGACGCACTCCTCCGGTGGTGGTGGGAATAGCAGGAGAAGCCAGCTATAAAGTAGCCTTGTGTTCGGTGTGCGAAAGGGGGTGCAGGTAGCACTTAAAGATCAATTAGATCAGGCGTGTCTCCCAGCTGCTGAAACCCTTTGGCTCGGGTGCTTGGCCACTGGTAAGCCTCAGATTGGACCCTTGGCTTGGGTTAGCTCATGCAGAGATGGGGAAATAGTGTGGTGTATGGGTCGTCTCTGACCCCTGGTGAGGAAGAGCCATACGGTGTTTATAAGCACCAGAAGGGACAAAGCAGCTTGGAGCGCATGTCGGTGCTGAACGTCCAAGCAGTGGGCAGAAACAGCACTGAAGAAGCTAAAGATTTTTTTTAAGGGCCACTTACCAGCAATTGGCATTAAGTGCCTACTTTCATTCCTCCATCTCCCACATCCATGGGTTGTTACATTGGTGTTAGTAGTGGGATAGAACAGACTAACGACCCCGATATTGAGGACTGATTTTGTGCTAATGGTGGTGGACCTCTCAATCATTCTTAACATACCTTGCTTCTGGCACAGCAGACCTGACGCCTTGCATCCCCGTAATGACCTGGCGAACGGAATTCGTGTTAAACCTCGACATCGAGATTTTTTAAGGGGAAGGCAGTATAACACCTCTGGTTCAGCATCTTAGAAGGGACAAAGCAGCTGGGAGCTGTACCCCAAGATTGCATACCAACTAAGCAGGTATTGAGATATTGTGATAGTGAACCAAGCTGAACTGAGATGCAGTGCTGAATAGACGGACCAGTTGGGATAACAAGATGGTGCAGCTTTGCCAGGTTGAAAAGAAGATGTTGTTCCTTCATACAGGTTGTAATGTCAATGTGATGTGGTCCTCCTGAGGGAATGAGAGTTACATAGCTGTGTATCATTAGCATGGCTCTCACAGGAGAAGCCATTGTACTAGATGATAGGACCTAGAGACAAGGTTCCAACAAGCCAGGAATATTTTAGTTGATTTCAGGAATTGTTGTTCTTTGCTGAAAATGTTGCTTATTTTGAATTTAACACCAAAATATCATAAAGTTCACCTATCTTCATCATAAAAGCATAAACCCCTACCTACTGCTCTTTTAAGGAGAACTTAATTTTGATATTCTAGGCATGGAATCCAAAATGATAAAACAGCAGATTCTTTTTAGAAACCTTGTGCAGAACCACAAGAAAGCTGCCTGATTAATTTGACAGCAAGATTAGTGTGAAAGTAGCCATTTCAATTATAACTTATCTTTCTCATTTACTCAGGTGTTTTCAATCTTCTGGCCACATTACACCAAACCATCAGGGATAACCTATTAATTGCTTGTTGTTAGAAATGAAGGCACAGACTATTTTGATCAGGTAATTGATGTATACACTGATGAGCCAAAGCATTATGACCACTTCCAGACGATGCAAATGATTTTGACTATCTAGTAACAACTGTGCATATCCAGGTCAGAGAAGCATTGGACAGTAAGCCAATATTAGATACTGTACTTAATTTCAACATGTTGAATACAAAAAACATGGGAAAGTGTAAAGACCTGAGTGACTTTTATAAGGGCTGACTTGTTATGGTCAGATGACTGGGTCAGAGCAATTTTGAAAAGGCAAGGCCTGTGGGGTGCTAACAGTTAGCCATGGTGAATACCTACCAACAGTGGTCTAAAGAGGAAAAACCACGAACTGCTTACAGTGTGCTGGGCAGCCAAAACTCACTAATGAAACAGGTGAACAAAACACATTCCACCTGGTACAAAAAAACAGAAGGGCTACTAATCACACATAAAATGTATTGATGGTTAGGGGAGGAATGTGTCATGACAGACACTGCATCAAACTCTACTGAATAGCTAGCTGCAGGTCAGTCAGAGCGAGCTGCAGGTCAGTCAGAGTGCCAATGCAACCCCTAACCATCATTGAAAGCAAATACAATGGGCACACAAGTGTTGGAACTGGACTTTGGATCAATGGAAGAAGGTCACCTAGTATGTTAAATCCTGTTTACGGTTTCATCATGTACAGTAGATGACAGGGTACACATGCATAGTTTTCAACAACAACAACAGCATTAATTTATATAGCATGTGTTCATACAAACAATGTAGCTAAAAAGTGCTTTACAAAATGAAATCAAAAGAAGTTAATATAAAACATAAATAATCAAGATTAAGCAATAAATTAAACTATGTAACAAAGAAAAAAGATACGTTTTAAACAAAATCTGCAGGGGTTCTAAGGGCAAAAGACCAACCAGTCCCAAATGGGCATTCTACCTAACATAGATGTTCTAAATCAGTTCTTATGGTTTTCAGAGGAAAGAAATGGCACCAGGATGCACGGTGGGAAGAAGATAAGCTGATGGAGAGAAGGTGTGCTTTGGGCAATGCTCTACTCAGAAACCCTGGGTCTCGGTATTCATGTGGATGTTAATTTGACATACCATTTAACTAAACATCATTGCAGACCAGATACACCCTTACAACACAATGGCAATGAAAATAGCATATTTAAGCGGAATAATGTGCTCCTCCACAATGGTTTTAAGGAACATGATGAAGAGTTCAAACTGTTGCCCTGGCCTCTAGATTACTCAGATCTCAATTTAATCAAGCATCTATGGAATGTCTTGGAGCAACAAGTCTGATCCACAGTGGCTCCACCTCATAACTTAAAGGAGTTATAGATCTGCTACTAATGTCCTTAAGCCAGAGACCACAAGGCATTTTCAGAGGTCTTGTACAGTCCATGCCTCAGCAGGTCTTAGGTGTTTCAGTGGCATATAGAGGAGCAACAGCATATTAGACATAACATTTTGGCTCATGGTCACTAGGAAGAAGATGAAGAATGGCAAGGCTGTTGGTCCAGATGACACACCTGTGGAAGCATGGAGGTGTTTAGCAGAGATGGCAGTGGAGTTTTTAACCAGCTTGTTTAATGAAATTTTGGAAAGTGAGAGGATGCCAGAGGAGTACAGAAAAAGTGTACTGGTACTGATTTTTAAGAATATGATGTGCAGAAATGTAACTACAGTGAAATAAAATTGATGAGCCACAGCATGAAGTTATGGGAAAGAATAGTGGAAGCTAGGTTAAGGAGGGAGGTGATGATTAGTGAGCAGCAGTATGGTTTCATGCCAGGAAAGAGCACCACAGATGTGATATTTGCTCTGAGGGTGTTGATGGAGAAGTATAGAGAAGGCCACAAGGTATATGACAAGGTGCCTAGAGAGGAGTTGTGGTATTGTATGAGGAAGTTGGGATTGGCAGAGAAGTTTGTAAGAGTGGTATACAGTGAACCCTCGTTTATCACGGTTAATCCGTTACAGACTCTACCGTGATAAATGAATTTTCGCAAAGTAGGATTCTTTATTTATAAATCGAATATTTTCGCAGAGTATAGAAAACCCGTTTACGACCTTCAAAATAAGTTTTTTAATATTATTAGAGCCCTCTAGACATGAAATAACACCCTTTAGTCACCATTACACTCGTATTACCCAATATATTAGACAAAATAAGAGAAAATAAGACATATTAGACGTTACAAATATATTACTAGACGCACTCGCCTTTTAAGGCGACCGACTTTTATCCTCAATTTTTGTGCGCTCCATGTGTACATCAGGCATGTAAGTGTAGGGAATGAGAACATCAAAGTGCCCATTCATAACATCTCCCGAAAACCTAAGTTTTTTTTTATCCCCTCAAGTGCCTGTCCAAAGTCGTACAATGTCAGCCCGAATCTGTACCGCTAAAGACGGAGTTTCATGCACTAAATAAGCTATAGATGAGAATAAGCAAGCACCATCTCCCCTGATATTTACTACGCGGTGAGGCATTTGTACTCCATCAACATTAATTATTTCCAGAGACATAATTTTGTCTATTTTTCCAGCACATCGTGCACAAAAGCAAGAGAATAATGAGAGCACCAGAACTCTGCTCACATCGCGTCGTTTCGTACCTCAAGCTGCAAGTAGTAAGTCTGTAATAAGCGGAATACCGCTACGCTTTGCACTCACGGGACGGAAGGACAATCCCAAATGCTTTTATATAGTAGATTATTGTACTGTACATTTAATTGCACACAAACACTAACCTATGAAGGCACAACCTCAGTAGGAGAGTCTTCAGAGGTGGTGCAGTATCTTCAGCAGGTGCATTGTTGTCTTCAGTGAAGAAGTACTAGGAGTAGGCAGTGGGTGTCTGGGTGCACGGCTGAAGAACATCTTGATAGGCAGTTGCTTTTCATATGCGTGAGGAGGCTTTTGTAGGGTATTGCCATCTTTAATCATATCCAAGAGTTTCACCTTCTCCTGGATAGTAAGCATCTTCCTCCGGCGCTTAGTTTTATTGTCAGAAGGCTTAGAAAAAGCAACACGTTTACGAGCCATCGTAGGGCTTAGATAAAAGTTCTCAGAAAGCGCATGCGTAGTGACGTAAGCGTGTATGAGAAAAAAATCACGATAGAGTGAAGCTGCGAAAGTCAAAGCGTGATATAGCGAGGGATCACTGTAGAGTGGAAGTGTGACAGTGGTGAGGTCTGCAGTAGAAATGACAGATGCTTTCAAGGGGGAGGTGGGATTACAACAGGGATTGGCTCTGAGCCCTTTCTTATTTGCAGTGCTGATGGACAGGTTGACAGACGAGATTAGACAGGACTATGATGTTTGCGGATGACATTGTAATCTATAACAAGAGTAGGGAGCAGGTCGAGGAGACCCTGGAGAGGTGGAGATATGCTCAAGAGAGGAGAGGAATGAAGGTCAGTAGGAACAAGACAGAATACATGTGTGTAAATGAGAGGGAGGTCAGTGGAATGGTGAGGGTGCAGGGAGTAGAGTTGGCAAAGGTGGGTTAGTTTAAATACTTGAGATCAACAGTACAGAGTAATGGAGAGTGGGGAAGAGAGGTGAAAAAGAGAGTGCAGGCAGGGTAGAGTGGATGGAGGATAGTATCAGGAGTGCTTTGTGACAGATGGGTACCAGCAACAGTGAAAGGGAAAGTCTACAAGATGGGGTTCAGACCAGCTATGTTATATGGGCTGGAGATGGCGGCACTAATGAAAAGACAGGAGACAGAGATGGAAGAGGCAGAGTTAAAGATGCTAAGATTTGCATTGGATGTGACAAGGATGGACAGGATTATAAATGCAGACATTAATAGAGGGTCAGCTCAGGTTGGACGGTTCAGAGACAGTGCAAAAGAGGAGAAATTGCATTGGTTTGGACATGTGCAGAGGAGAGATGCTGGGTATATTGGTAAAAAGATGCTAATGACAAAGCTGCTAAGCAAGAGGAAAAGAGGAAGGCCTAAGAGGAGGTTTATGGATGTGGTGAGAGAGGACATGCAGGTGATGGATGTAACAGAACAAGATGCAGAGGACAGAAAGATATGGAAAAAGATGATCCACTTTCAGGAGCAGCCGAAAGAAAGACGAAGAACAAGTTTGTACCTTGCAGCCACATCATCACCTGTTTGAAATAAAACCACTTTCTACAACTTTTATTAAAAAAACAAAATCACATTCATTAAATTGGAGAAAAATTGACATTTATTTCCAACACATGTAAGTGTTTTACAAGATTAATCTCACTTTAACGGTAGTTATATATAGTGGTTATGTATAGTACAAATAACATTATTTCAATAGAAAAGACGCAGAACAAAAACAGGACACAAAGTTGCTCTTTATTGGAAGGACTTCATGTTTTCATTGTAAAAGATAAATCACCTTATGTGTTTGTTATCAGGAAAATGAAATACAAGAATTACTAAATAAGCACAATAAACATATGCAACATTTGTACAAAATGTCTTCTTGAATTCATCAAACTTTGTTTACTGTATTGCACTAAGGAAAACTTGACAGAAATACCATCACATGGATACAACCTAAAAATACTATACAAAAATAAAAATAAATAAGTCACTACTATTACATAACACAATAAAAGTAGTAAACTATATGAAATATTCAACGTGAATTTAAATAACAGTACCACACATATACTGTATTTAATAAAAAACACTGCAAAATCTGTGTATATAGATCAATAAATATGAACTTTTAAAACAAGACTAGCTTTAGATGTGCTTTCAAGCTAATTTCACACGCTCAATAATTACAAACAACACAGGGAAATTCTTGCAGATGCTCTGTCCACTGAGCATGAAGCATGTCAACTCCAAAAAAAATAACTAAGCCTTTAATATGACATCATTGTGGGAGAAAAGTATGTTTTTTTCACCTGCTAAAAATAATAAGCAGTCAATAGTTATAGTATTGTTGCCGAGGGGAAAATACTCCAGCTTCATTTTTGTTTTCTTTTTTTAACAAGTTGTTGAAGACGTTTAAAACAACTAGACTGAGCAGTACTCCATAACTAACCAATGTGTGCTCAAAAAAAGGTAAGAACATGCTACTGTTATAATAAGCTCAGGCTTACTACAAACAGGACTCATAACCATGAGGTTAACTTGATTATTCTCCAGCTACTCTTCCCTCATCATTAAAAGACACTTACTTTATTATTTATAAACTTATTTGTAAGCTTAACTTGCGCTAATACCAGATCTTGATAATGGCTAACTACAAGAAATAATAATGAATGTTTCTGTCATTTTGACATTTCTTTAAATTAATCCACTAAACTGAACCATTTTGTATGTCTCCGATGAAAATGTTCCTGTGTCGCAAATATCTGAGCGAGCTGTTGATTAAACATACAGGCTGCAAGGTGAGATAAAGAGTATACTTGAGTGACACAAAGGTGTCTCAATCAGTGTCTTTTTTGGGAAAAAGAAAAGGTGATCACATAGTGCACCAGCTGTTGTCTTTTTTAGTGCAGGAAACAAGTGTAAGTAATTCATTTAACAGTGTGCCACAGAATACTAGACTTGGAGGTGCGCAATCTACAAACTCATTTGACAGTGCTGTGTTTTTAGCTTCATTTGTAGATCTGGAGTTACTGTATTTGTATGGATATAAAACAATGCATTCTATTAAAATAGAAACTGTGACATACAATTAATTTTCCCTTATGTATCAATATTATAAATTATTTTAGGATGGAGATATTTTAAGATCATTTGAATGATCTGACCATTGCACTAAAATGGAATCGACTAGTTTAACTGGCACGACACCTTCAGTTCATAAGGGAACTACAGACAGAGTCATTAGACCATTCTATGTAGCACACATGCATCGACACATTGCAACCACACCAGCACCACATTGCGGCCCTTTATAGAACTTATTGACAGTATCTGATACAGATCGGCGACCATCACTAATCTGGCCATTGGTAATCCAGTACCACCACTAATACGAACATAATT